>NW_026606063.1:52762500-53332500 GCF_029834395.1 Sorex fumeus
TAAGAACTAAATATTAGAAAATGGATGTGGAGTCCCCAAACATTTCTGCATAGGCTTCAAGTAGGTTTTCAACACGTGCTTATAATGTCTAATTCATTTGAAATATGTTAAATAAAAATGTATAGAGCTTATAAAACTACTGATGAAGTATACTAATTTAAACATGAGTTAAAATTTATTGAGACACAGCAGTTATTTCAAACTGAATCTTATTTTATATTCTTCTATTTAGTCTAATAGTTATTATATCACAAGAAAACACTTGTGAAAGAGCGCTTAATTAATTTTAAATGCCATAAGCCCATTTAAACTATTACAAAAAAAGAATGAATACAAATATAGTGAAGCTAAAGAATTCAATGTGAGAGAAACATAAAAATCTCCAGCATTAGAGAATATAAAATTAAAGAAACAGATACAACTCAAGTGTTAGAGCACATGCCTTGCATATGCAAACCGCTGGATTTGATATCTCATGTGTACTTCACAGCCCTCTGAACATGGCTAGGTGTAGCCCTAGAAGTCCCCAAGCACTGTCCATTACAGTGACCCCCACGTTCAGCCAAACATCAAACAATAAATAATTGAGTATTATACATCAAGATAAATTAGTATTAATAAAAATAAATAGAGCAAGTTTTAAAAATGGACCAGAGAGATTGTAGAGTGGGTAACATTCTTGCCTAGCATGCAGCCAACCCACTTGATCCCTAAAACACATATAGTCTCTGGAACCCCACAAGAACTGATCCCTGACCACAGAGTAGCCCTGAACATGGCCAAGAATAGTAGCACTGTAGCATTGTCCTCCCGTTGTTCATCTATTTGCTCAAGTGGGCCCAGTAATGTCTTCGTTATGTAGTACACAAACAAAACAAAAGAAAAAGCTTATATAATTAACTATATCTAAATCTTACATAAGACATAGACTTACTTAAAAAAAAGAGTTCATAAAAGTTTGTAAATATATCAAAATGAATATGATTCTACAAAATAGGAAGGTCACTTGAATAAAACATTTCCAAACATTGTTTGGAATGGATTATATTCAAGCTTACTTTTATCTACATCCTTCAGAAATGTTATCACAACTGAAGTACACTGTGTCCTTGGCCTTAGTTTCTATGCCTGCAGACATGAAGGAGTTGGGCTCAGGCTCTATCCACTATAAGCATTGTAGTTGAGAGAGTGGAATGGCCCAGACATTTTAGTAAAGCTCCAATTTCATATATCTGTTTCCACTTAGCAGTGTCTGTGAACCAATGTTTTGTTTGAAAATGCAGTGAAAAAAATTCCCTGGCCATTATAATTCTAAATTATTAACATTAAGAAATAATTTAGATTAATGTATATCAATTATAAAATTGGAGTTCTGTGGGCTTGTGATATAGTATAAGGGTTCAGACACTGGTCTGGTAAGTGACCAACCAAAGTTCTAATCCAGTTTACTCCCCATGTCTAAGGTCACCAGAAGTGATTCCTGAGCATTGTTGATTGTATCCACATACTTTCTGATTCCCCTAAAAGGATTTTTTTAGGGCGAACATATGTATTAACTTTCTTAATTCAACATAATATTTTTTCCACACTTTCAGCATTAACGCAATATAAACTGTAATAACAATCAATCAAATTCTATCTTTCTGATCCGGCAGTGTATTTACTTTAAAAAGTGAGTTATTACAAGTTTCCTGTCAATGAAAATAAAATCTTTCTTTAAAAATTTCATAATTTATTTTTTCTATCTCAGACGGAAATCTCCAATTCCTCATATTAGTTTCAATTAAGTAAACTATGGGTTAGAAAACTTAGTTACTTAATTCTAGAAGTACTTGAGAAGGATATCTGAAGTTATGTTTACTGACATATTCATTCAAGTCTAATTACCATGGAGTCACCTGTTCTTCCAATAAATAGGTAAAAACTTCTCCAGGGAGTAACAGGTTTTTTGGAACTTTCTGTGTAGGTCCATTTTATCTGTTTTCTTTTGAGACTTTCCAGATAATAAATAAAAGAACAGCCAATACTTCTGAAAGAGATTGCCTATAAAGGTATGATTATCCTAGATCTTTAACTTTATATCAGTGAGTGAAAAAACAGGAGTGTGCCAGGATAACATCCATCAGCTCAGAGCCCAGCACCAGAAGTGGGCAGATCCTACAGTGAAGTGCTAGTGGAATAATGGGGAAAACCAGCTGGGAACCCAGGAACCAAATGACCCCCCCCCCCCCCCGGCACTTGGGCAGCCTATTCCTGACCTGACATTTTACTTTCATTTCTCACTTTTTCCCCCTACAACTTCCTATGAACTTCCTGTTAACATTCATTGGAAACTAGTTCAGTTTTTGACCAACTTACAAGCAAGTCATTGAATTGTGTTGTGGAAAATATAAAATAATGGATATAATTTCCAAAAGTTCATGGACTGAATGAAAATTATTCAGAAATCATTAAAGGAAATAAATATTAATTTTTTTTTTTGCTTTTTGGGTCACACCTGGCTATGCACAGGGGTTACTCCTGGCTCTGCACTCAGGAGTTACTCCTGGCGGTGCTCAGGGGACCATATGGGATGCTGGGAATTGAATCCGGGTCAGCCGCGTGCAAGGCAAACGCCCTACCTGCTGTGCTATCGTTCCAGCCCCAATATTTTATTTTTATCTATACCTCAGATAGTCCTTTGTGTTTGGTTTCAATGGGAATCTATCATTCCAAGGAAACCTTGAACAAAAACTATAAGCAATTATTAAATTATCTTAAGTTAATGATAATATGCCAGACAGTATGAAAAGGCTAAGACTTAATTTCTCTGTAAGTATTTCCAAAAATTGTATGTATCATCCATATTATTTTCTGGGCTAATACATACACACATAGTTTATAGATATGTTCAGAGACCAGAGTGGTAGTATAGCAGTTAGGGTATTTGGATTGCATGTGTCCCACCTGAATTTGATTCCCAGGTCCCGCTATTTGTCCCCAGAGCCTGCCAGGAGTGATCCCTGAGCATAAAGTCAGGAGTACGACCTAAGCACAAATCCAGGAGTAAGACCATGGCATGATTCTCATGAGAAAACAGAAGTATAGAAAATAAAGGAGGAAAAAATAAAAATCAGGCTTATCAATGTGCCAGGGAACAGAGAAATAAACAGGTAAATCCCTTGCCATTACATCATATAGCAGGAAGACAGGTAACACAGACACACACACAAATTCAAAAAAACAGTTATAGGGAAAACACATGGGCTTGAGCAATAACACAGTGGGTAGGGCATTTGCCTTGAATGTGGCTGACCTGGGTTTGATTCCTCCGGCCCTCTCAGAGAGCCCAGTAAGCTACTGAGACTATCTTACCCACATGGGAAAGCCTGGAAAGCTACCTGTGACGTATTCGATATGCCAAAAACAGTAACAACAAGTCTCACAATGGAGACGTTACTGATGCCCGCTCAAGCAAATCTATGAACAACAGGAGGACAGTGCTACAGAGCTACAGGGAAAACACATATGGAGAAAAATTAAACTTGGAAGCACAGTATTTAGGGGGTTGGTTTTGATAGCATGGGCAAGGACAGTCTGTCTAAGCTGTGGCATATAGGGGAGTAGAGAATGGAGATCAGAAACAAGTTCTGTCTGTCAGTCAGGAATAAAGGATAAAGACAGTTCAGGAAAAGGGAGCTTCAAGTGCAAAACCTAGAAGGCTCTTAGGAGCTGCAAAGCAATCAGTAAAGTGGAGCACTGGGGAGGATAAGAGAGATAATGAAATAATAAGATGAGATCATGAGAGATGAGGCTGGTGAAAGAATCATGGTTCAAATCCTATGGAGCCTGACCCTGTGCATTGAGTATCACCTTCTGGCCCTAAAGGCCACCCAAGCATTCCTGAATGTAGTTCTGGAGGCCCTGGTGTTCTCAGCACTGAAGGGAAGAAAATATCTTTAAAGAAATGCCAGAGAAACAGCTCAGTAAGTTAAGTGCATAATTTATATGTGGGAGGCTCATGTTTAGTCCCTGGCCCTGCATGGTCCCCCAAGCACAAAACTGGGAGTAGCCCAGGAGCACCTCCTGGTGTGATGCCTAAACAAAACAGAACCAAATGATTAATATGGAGAAGGGAGACCATAAAAGTTCTAGTGTTAGTAGTTTATTATGCTATTTATGTTATAGTTATTAATAGATATTTTGTTATTTCTTATTTTTTCAAGGGTTTGGGGTATGGTGTGCTGCTTTTGCCATCCCTGCACATTAGCAGGACAAAGTCAAAAGAGCCCATTTGAAAGTCTGGTCACATCTCCCTCCACTGCCTCCGGGCAGAAATATGAAGGGGGAGCTCTGAATGATAAAGGTTCTGATTTTCTCCTAGAACTAAGCCCACAGGACCAAAGAGAAGCCCTAATTCCTAAGTGACCCATGGTTAGCTGGGAAGTAACAAAATCTTGGTTTATACATGCCATTTTCCAGAATCCTATGTGCTTTCCAAGTGAACAACTTGGTCTTCCACCCATGGAAGAAGATTTCTGGCTTGGAGAAATGGGAAAAATTGGAAAAATTTAACGAACTTTCAAAGTCCAGCTCAGTTGTGTAATTTTTTTTCACAGCAAAGGCAAGAATCCACTAGTTTGGGAACTTTCCTAATAACATGAATTGCCTTTCATGTTGCCCCTCAGTTCTTTGGATTTATGCAATGTGTCAGAAACTCATTGGGGAACCTGCCATTATTGTTGTACCTTCTGAAAACTTCATTGGCTCACTATGGAGACAATAATGGAAACAGGACATAAAATATAAAGAATAGATATAAAGAATCAAATATAAGGAGACAATAGTAGAAACAGAAAAAATGGGTGGTTCACTAGTGCAAGAGAATAGAATAGAAATAAATGACTAAAACTATAGAGGAAAGGCAGAGAAAAAGAAATAGATCAATTTGAGATATATTTGGAAGGTAGGGAAAATATTCCAATAGAGTTGGATATGCAATTTGAAAAACATACTGGAGAAAGTATGAAAGATGTTAGACCTGTGCAACTGAATGAATGGTGTTGGAATTTACTGATTAAGAACACAATCTCACACAAGGCTGAGGGACAAGAAAGGTTAGCAGAGCTGAGGCTATATAGAAACCAAGTTTTGGTGCTAAAGATGTTAATTTTGAGATGCATATTAAATCACAATAGGTTGTCAGACCTTAGAAGAGAGACAGGGACTAGACACAAACATTTGGGGTCATGAGAATGCATATGCACAGTCATGGAAGAAATGTGACTGCCTCACGAATGAATACAGAACTACAAAACAAGGTGTAAAATAACTTGGTCTTAGATCACACAAAAAGTTTGAAGTGGCACTGAGGGGGAAGATATCAAGCATAGAAAACTGAGGTGAGAATATGGAGGCAGGAGGGATGCCCAGGAATGCTAGCCAAGAAAGTATTTTATGTGTAACAAATTCAAAGATGACTACTGGAAATTTCAGTCAAGTGACCAATATGAAAGCCTGACTGTAGTATGGACAAGAAAGAGTAAAGTTAGCATGCAAAGAATAACAGTTCCTTAGCAAAAGTCTCGTGCCAAATTAGCAAAGCAACCTTGGAATTGCCTTTCATGTTGCTCCTCAGTTCTACGCTGTTTCATTTTCAGCATGGCCTCTAGTCATTTAAGTATTAAACTTCTGAGTTTGGTATTACAGAAAGAGTTTAATTTTGAGCCGTTAAGAAGGAAATAAAAGACGACAGAAACCAATCAGGTACTTCAATTTAGAATTTTTCTATAAACTATGTTGTTAGCACTATCTTACCCTAATTATCTGTTAATATATGTGTTATTTTTCCTCTAAGCATGTGAAAAAGAAGTTAAGAAAAACTAGTCAAACAATTCAAGTAACAGACAAAATTTCTTAATGCATATGTTGGATTTAATGACTATTCAGTTAAAAGAAGGCTTTGAGGACATCATTTGGAAAGGAAAGTGATAGAATTAATATACTTGATATAATGATTTTTTCTTTTTTATCCTTTTGGTCTGGAATTAGATCACAAAATAAAATAAATAATCAAATAGGCAGGTGAAACAACGCTCCCAAACCAAAAATAATTTTATGGCAAATTTTCTTCTTTTATATGTACTTTTTTCTTTAATGCACCTCTGACTGCCTTTAACAAGGACAGTAAGAATAACAATTATAATATCACTGCACTGTAGCATTGTCCTCCCGTTGCTCATTGATTTGCTCGAGCGGGCACCATTATAATATTCAAGAAAAATATAGTAAATTCAGAGCAAAGTAATTCCACCTAAACATATTAAGTATATTTAAATTTTACTCATCAAAGATCCAACTCATAAAAAACTCCAGTGAGGCATTCCCAATTCCTTTCTCTTAGAAGAAATATTTTTTACCCATAAATGATATTTTTGTCTATTTTTTTTGAGCCACACCCAATAGTGACAGGGCTTACTCCTGTCTCTGCATTCAGGAATCACTCCTGAAGGTCTCATGGGACTTTATGGGGTGCCGAAGACTTGACTGAACCCAGGTTGGTAGCAAAGCAAGAGACTTATCTGCTCTGCTTATTTGTCAGTCCTGATATTTTGTTAACTTATTCCTTCTGTTTTTAATTCAACTAGCATTCACTGAGTGCTTGGAAGGCACTCTTTTAGGTGTGCCTTCTCTAATAAGATGAATCAGTGAGCAAAACAAAGATCCCTGTTCGATGTAACTGAAAGTCTAATTGGAAACACAACAAACATTATATACCATGAAAAATAATCCCCTAGAATTTTAGAAATTAAATTTGTGGTAAAACAAAATATAGATCAGAAGAAGGAGGCTCCAATTTTTAATTATAGTTAAGGGAAGGCTAACAGAAAAGGTGAAATCTGAGCAGAGACCTGAAGTCTTTGAAGGTGGAAGGGAGTTAGCCTTACAGAAATATAGGGAAGTTTATATTAGGCGACAGAAGAAAACACAATAGAAAGAGCTAGAAGTACACCTGGTCATTTTAAGGAACAGCAAAGAAACCAAAACTATTTGAGGGAAGAAAGGGAGAATAAAGTGAATAAAGTGATATTAGACACCGTGTGTGTGTGTGTGTGTGTGTGTGTGTGTGTGTGTGTGTGTGTATGCGCACGTGCACATATATGCATGCATGCACTGAGTGGTGGGGGGATTATGAGAATGAGATAGGAAAAGGAGGAGAAGGGAAGAGGGAGAAGAGTAAAATGGTATGTAGACCAATTAGGGGGCCAGACAACCCAACAACCATGGCAGCTGTCTAAGCAAAAGATGTGACTCTGACCACTGAGCTGACAAGAAGTGGTTGGATTATTTTAATATAGAACTTTTAACATTTTGTCATACCTACAATCTATATACATATATTATATACTATAGAGACAACACTCTCCTTGAAGCCAGGATTTATGTTCATGCTTACATTTCTAACAGAGGTATACTCAGAAATATTTTAATTGGTAAAATGAATTAAATGTCACTAGACAAAGAACCTAGCATATCAATATTTTTGGCACACAATGCTGTATTTCAAGACATAGTTATCAATGGACAATAGCACCACCAAGAGCATCAACTTTGAATAAAAATAGCAAAAACAATTTACATACTGCATCACTGGGTGATGGCAGAATAATATAAAGGGAAAGATGTCCTTCATATGCATCAGCTTTATTTAATTGCTTGCAAGACTCTAGGAATAATCTATTGCTACTGCATTTTTTCAGCTTTCTACTTAGAGGTAAAATAATAGCCAAGGGAGAGAAATTTCTGAAGAATATAGGTTCACAATAAGTTTTGTCATGGCAATATTTATCATTATAAGAGCAGGTTGAATGACATTCCATAATGCTAATCCTTACAGTAGTTAACACTGCAGGGAAGAAATCTATCTCTGTCTTCAAATTCCATTATAATAATAAAATGAAAACAACAAATGCATAAAAAATAAATAACTTCTCTGGTATATATATATATATATGTGGTATTAAAATAGCCATGTGAAGCAATCACTTGCTATTAAATCACAAATTTCTGAAACTTCAATATAGCAAGAAGGAAATTCCTTCAGAAAAACGTACCCACAATATTGTCCATTCATAGCTGCAGTATATAGCTAAAGAACTTTTCACCTCTAACAAAGTGGTCCAGGTTTTAAATGCAATATTTAATTTGGGTATAGAATTTAAAAAAATGCAACATACAATGTGAAATAATTTATGTATACATACAAAAAAAGCAGAATGAGGAAATATTTTAATGTCTCTCTTGAAAATATGTTTGAATCTGGGTTCTATATAATGTAATACTGAATTTATAAAATAGAGAGAAATTTTAATATACTTCTGACATGTCCTCTCTTTCAAATTTCCTGAGTGATCACTGAGTATTACTGTTTAATTTATAGTAAATCTAATTGAAAAATATTAGCCAAAATTGGAGGTTAATATTTTTAGACAGTAGATCTTCCATCAAATCACTTTGCAAATATTTATCCATCAATATTTCCTGGCCAAAAAGTACAGTCACTCCCTTTTGAAAAGTTAATATTTAATGAGGAATAGAGACAAACATTCAGTAGAACAGCGTTATAGAACTTAGATAGAGTGAGGCCCAAGATGTTATGGTCACCCAGGCTGGAGACACCCATTAGTGACATCAAAGAGTGAAAGAGGTAGATTGGAGGCAGGAGAATCTTTATAGAGGCTTAATGAAACTAAAAAAAGAAATAATGAGGGTCTGAGCATAAAAAAGGCAGCAAGAATAGAAGAGCAAATATAAGCTATATTTTTTAAAAAGACCATAAAATAGATGGTTTTGCCTGCTCAGGGAAAATGAAGAAGAATAAAATCTAGCTTGATTGGACAGAGGGATAGCTGCAGTGTATGATTAAGGGATGGAGGAGAAAGTAAAATAAGAACAGCAACAAAGAGAATTTTTAAAAAAATCAGAAGATCTTGGGGTTAAGAAAGATAGTAGAAGATTTGTTAAAGCACTTGCCTTATAAATGACCAACCTAGGTTCAATACCAAATTCCCCAAGCTCTGCAGGAGTGATCCCTGAATACAGAGACAAGAATAATCCATAAGTACTCCTGAGTGTAATTCAAAAACATATATATGTATATATGTATTTATATATTTAATGTTTGTAAAAATAAAAATATATGAGATTGGGTGTGAAATCAAAAGTATGTGTGCTTGATGCACGCATTCGGTGGCCAAGAGTCTCCTCCCTACCCAGACTGGCGAAACAAACGAGGAAACGAGGCCCAGACTAGTTGGTGATCAATTGCTGTTTGTTCCAATCTCCATCCACACCCAATTCCAGTCTCCCAGCGCTCCCATTACAATCTCACTTTGTGCCCCATTCCAGTCTCATATTCCCGCATATTCCAGTCCTTTTGCATCGAGTCCCACAGCCTTAGTTATAAAGAAAAGTCTAAGGAATTAAGGGTAGCAATAAACAAAGGTGTAGTTGCACAATCAACAGATGTAAAGTCCTTCATTCTGGGGAAAGCTTCTTCTAGGACAAAACCTCATCCTGCTAGGAGACCCGCCCAAGTGTGTAATTCCACCTACGAGTATATTTCTCCTTTTCTTAGTCCAAATAATTTAAACAGTTATCTTAAATTTACTTATTAATAACATTTCTAGTCATTTTGTATGGACCCAGTAAGAGATATGTTAAACTTAAAGGGTGGCTCTACTGGGGATATTTTGCTGTATAACCAGACTACAGTCCTCCAGCCAGGTTAGTCTTTCCTAATCGCAACAGAGACATTATTCAGTTACTTCTTTTTAGGGTCATGACAGAGTTTGTTCATGACCATGCTCTTAATTTATTACAAGTTTTATGGCCCTTGGACTGTCCTTTTTTTAATTCCAGGATAGCTTACAGTTTGCCCCTTTTTCGATGTCTGGTTCCATCCAATCCCTCATCAGGACCCTTCTTTGAGGATTCTAGGAACTAAGGGAAACTGAGGTTTAAATCGAGTAAATATGACAGATGCCTAGGATTAAATATTACTTGGAGTCAATTAACTCCCAAGTTACTAAAAAAGCACAGCATTAACTATCTTCCTGTGACCATAAAAGATATTGCTCTAAAGTAAACTATGCAAAGGATGGACATAAAGGAAAGAGAAAGGCAATATTTCACTTACAAGTACAAAATTCAGAGTCCTCTGAAGATTCTGACTTTACAAGTCATGGAGTCTGATTTGAGGACATAGTGATTAACAGATAGGTAAAGCAGAGCACAAAGGAGAGGTTAAAGATAAACACAGAGGAATGGGAGTGCCCCGGGAGCACTTTGGTGAGTGTAACCTAAGCTCCCTGCGGTGGGAGGGTGAAGGACAAAGAAAACTTATCCAACAATAGGAAAAGAGCCCAAAGTGCTGGAGTGTATTCCTGGCATGCATTAGGCCTCAAGTCCATATTTTGTTTGTTGGTTTTGGTTTGGGGCCACACCAGACAGTGCTCAGGGCTTACTCCTAGCTCTGAGCTCAGAAACTACTCCTAGTGAGGCTCAGAAGACCGTATGTGGTACCCAGGATGGAACCTGGGTCAGCTGTGTGCAAGGCAAGCGTCTTACAAGCTGCAGTATATCTTAGGCTCCTCGGCCCCAAGTCTGCTCACAGCAGCAGAAACCCTCTCTAGTACGATCAGATGCTGCATTGTAGTAGCATTTTCAGAGACAGTGTGCCACCTGGAACATAATCAGTGGCAGGGCCAAGCTCCTTCCTTAAAATGACAATACAAGCTATTTAGTTAGGTCATAATTCTTACTTTTACTCCATGTTAATGTTATTTAAGATTTTATGTGATTTGGTAGGTAATTTTTGTGTTCTGGGAATATGCATTTTTTTTTCATATTTAGAAGTGGTCACTGTTTCTTCACTCTATTTCCTACTGGCTTTTGAAAGGTTTAATAGGAACAGTCTTCTTTCAAATAGTGGCTTAAACCTGTGTTGAAAGATAAGGACTAGTAACCAGGATAATAGATTTTAATTATTTGTGTATGATGAATATTTTCTCACTTTAGGCCTTCCAATTACATAATCCCTTAATGCAATTGGAAGTATGGCTTCTTCTTAAACATATTTTTTCTACTCTATAGTGCACAACAAAATCTTAGCACGTAGTGTTTTAGTGAGCATTAACATAAGCAATGAAAATGATAGAAAGACACAATGTACTTAATTTAGAAATTGATAGTTAATGACTCTAATTTGAATGCTAACTTAAAATTAATTCATTTATTAAAATACAGATACAATTTAATGTATATGTTAAATTTTATTTAAGGACTTTCTTTTCTTAAGAAGATAAAAATCTCTTTTATCTCATTTATTACCTTTGCATTTTAGTATTTTCTTCCCCCAGGCCCCTGTTTAAAAATCTGTACTGAACTCATCAACAATGCCTAAGAAATAGATCCTTTCTCAAGTAGGACATTCTGGGTCAGAAATTTGACACATAAATGTTGCAACTCTCATTAAATAATCCCTGCAGTTTCAAGGACAACAAAATTTTTTGAATAATGTACTATTACAGTGTTAATAATATGTATCATTTCAAGATCTTTACACTAAAAACATAAATGGTAAAAGTTTAATATCTCTATTATATAATTATACAATAATAATGAGTCAACTTGTTAGATTACATTAATACAATCTGTCAATAGACTGAAAATTCTAATATAATTAGTTTTTATCTACTTTTTATAATAAAGGAAGCTCTCTACACCCCAGCAATAAAAAACATTGTTAATAACAGTGTTTCTCAGATTCCAATTTATGACCCATTTGTGGATCCTAAAATCAGTTTGGTGAGTCATTTTAACAAAATAAAATAGAATGCAATAGATTAGACAGCATCAGAGTATTTTATATTTTATAAGGGCATAGATGGTTTTGTGGAAGTTTTGTGTTAGTATATGTATTAATTTCCAATGTAAGTTATTTCTCATAAAGAGTTTCAAACAAAGAAATTTAAAAGCAACCGGTTTAAATAAACTTGTCCATGGATGTTGTTGAGAAATGTCAGGGGTTTGCAGGCTCAACTATGAAGTGAAAATACATTGTACAGAATGTGAAGATTTATTTTTGTACAATAGCTCTCTGAAAAACCAAGCACTCACTTACTGCAAGCTGTCAAATATCTTACAGAATAATGCTTACCAAATAGGATCAAAGGTTTCTCTCATTATGTGTTTTGTTACTAAGAATATTCTCACTTTCTTGATTTAGTTTGCTATTTAGTAGTAATTATGGACAGAAGTCTTATTTAGTCACGTTAATATTTTATTTAATTTGAGTATAAATTCAGAAGTTCAGATATAAAATGTATTGTGAGTCCTTAACCCATGAGAACCCTTAGGAGTAACAATAATCTTCATGAAAAATATTCAAGTGCTTGCTATCATTATGAATAACCTACGCACATTTCGCAAATATCTTATGTAAATACATATGTAGAAAATTTGTGATATCCCACTGCACTTAAGGAATAAAAGAACACAAATAAAATTCTAATGACAAATGCTTCACTGGAAATTTATGAGAATCCAAGAAAAAGAGAATACAGAAAACACAATGCTAAATTATGCCACCAAGAATGGGATAAGTTTTATCCATAGAAGTGGTGAAAAACTTTGCCTACTAGAAACCACCAGTTATTCCCTGCCCTGTATTCTTTCCCTTATATTTCTGTAAATAAATTTAAAGTCAGTAGTTATCAATAAATGATCAGTCATGAGTTTACCTGAACAAGTTTTCTTTGAAGAAAAATAATGTAAGTGAAAAGTTTATATTTTATTTCTATTATTCCATTCCTTAGGTTCTTTATGGTGTTTTTAAAAATCCATAATATAATTCTATGAGAGTTAACATAATAGACTGTAACAGCTGTTATGGTCTATTGTGTAAATAAGTAATTACAGAATTTACAGACTATCATGTAAATATGTAATTATGGACTTTTTAAAATGTGCATTATTTACTCGATAGTCTATCGTTTACATATGTAATTATGGACTTTAAAACATGTATTATTTACTCAGTCTGTAACAGCTCCTTGGGACAGAGTCGTTCTGGCCTATCGGGTAAACATGTAATTACAGAAAATTTTTAAATATGTATTATTTATCTGATAGTGTGACTACAGATTATCACATCCATATGTAATCACAGATTTTTAAAAAATGATTATCATTACTTTGTATAATGCTTCCACAACTCAGAGGCTTCCAGTTCATGGTTCAATTTTCCAAAATCATGCAGATTCCATTATATAGAAAATATGCAAAGAACAACAATTTTCTACAAAATCACCCAAGTAAATTTTTGAGTTTCCCAAAGAATTTGTATACAAAAAAGACTTCCAAAGGAACAATTTATTTTGAAAGAAGATATTTTTATAGCAGTCTCTGGATTATGGTTTTACATTTCATTTTCATAGTTATCTATATTACCATAATATTAATTTAAAAAATCAAAATCTCGTGACATATTTGATTTCTTTAAGGCACTGTATCTGGAATTCATTCCACCTGTTTTCTTATTTCATAGTTACTAACCTATCACTGGAACAATAATTTAAATCACTAACCAATTCCTATAGTGTAAATACTAACCAAAAACAACTTCATGCCACCAAAGGGAAGTCACATGGCTTAAAGTGTCACTGAACCTCAAAATGTAATAGCTGATAGAAGCAATTTCAATTTCAGCATGACAGTGCCTCTTTGAAATTTCAAATTTCATTTACTAACTTCTTTTGAGCGAGTCAAAAACAAAAGCCCAATTGCTAAGCCCAATTGCTAAGCCCAGTGCTAAGCTGTTTAAACCTTGAAATTCAATGATATCCTCAATAAAGAGCCAGTGAGGAAACTCATAGTAATCTCCTCACTCAATCAGAAAATTCCTCAACTTAATTAAGCAACACTTTGGACTAGATGTGAGGAAGGCATTTTGTTTGGAATGTTGGATAGATCCGTCTTAGAGTGACATAAAATGGTATGAACACCTGTGAAAATGACATGAAAATTTTAGAGATGATTTAAGTATCAGATGTGTGGTTGGCCTTTCAGATCTATTCTTATCCTCTGAGTCCACAAATAAGTGAGATTAATATATATCACATTTCAAAAAGTTATCCATAGTTTCACAGTTATGTATTAACAGATTTAATTGCTATTTTTAAACTGAGCAGTGAGTTGCAAGCTCAGTTAGTCAACTCTGGAAGATGGATCTTTAAAAAAAATGCCCATAAATATGAATTCAGATGCAGCTTAATACTAAAACTTGGGGAGTTAAATTTAAGTATTTTATTTAAATTACAAACTTACATATTGCTCTGAACCAAAATTAAAAAAGCTAAAACCTTTGTTTATTTTTTATTTTCTAAATCTATAATTGTATTTTTATTTTTATTTTTTTTCCTTTTTGGGGTCACACCCAGCATTGCTCAGGGGTTACTTCTGGCTTTGCACTCAGGAATTACTCCTGGCAGTGCTCAGGAGACCATATGAGATGCCGGGGATCGAACCCAGGTCAGTCACGTGCAAGGCAAATGCCCTACCAGCTGTGCTATTGCTCCAGCCCCTATAATTGTATTTTTAAATACAAAAAAAATTATTTTTCCTCTCAGAGAGCCCGGCAAGGTACTGAGAGTATCCTACCCACATGGCAGAGCCTGACAAGCTCCCCATGGCATATTCGATATGTCAACCACAGTAACAAGTCTCACGATGGAGACATTACTGGTGCCTGCCTGAGCAGATCGATGAACAACAGGAAGACAGTGCTACGGTACATAATTGTATTTTTATAGATTAGTAATAAAGATGAATACTACATATAATTATTGTCTATTATTTCAAATACTATTTCTAATTTCAGTTTTAGTAGTAGATATATTAAAAATCTTATCAAACACAAAGGGTTAGTACACATGCCTATATTTAATTCCTTATGTATAGTATTAAAACACAGCATACTATCTGGTCAATAAAATAAACTGCTAAAAAAAGTTCTCAGGGAAAAGGATATTATATACATTTTTGAACTAAGAAACTGACTCCAAGCATGGAAGCCTTTTTTTACATGGAAGAGCTCCAGGTTCCATCCTGACACTGCATGATCCCTTGAGCACTACTCGATGTGGCACCAAAAACAAGCAAACAAATCCACCATTACCACCACCAAAATCCTAAACCCATATATATTTGTCTAAGATGCTCAAAAAGTTTTGTTTCATTTCACCACCTGGTAGAAGGTAGGACCTTCCATACACACTAAATTTTCGTTGTACGGAGACTATTAAGACTTGACATCATGGGTTGTATGTATACCTTCAGGGAGAGATTGTGTTACCCAATGTTAAAATTTCCATGTAGGGCAAAACACAAAATATACATTACATTGGAGTATCACATGGCCAACGACTGCTTAGAGCATGCCAGGAAGAGGGCAGGTGCCGCCAGCCAGGACTGCGATTTAATATCCTGCTATAAAAGCACTAGGAGGCTCCTGTTCATCTGAAACCTAGAACCTGTAATAAAAACAGTGAACAATTCAAAATTGGCACATTATTCCTACTGGCTGTTTATGTGCCAGGATTTTTTTTAAACCATGCTGTAAAGCAGTGTGCACTTCATCGCAACAGCTAAAGCTCTTCTTATTTCTTAAGTGGACTTCTAGGTACCGATTACTATAGAGGAGATTCCAATTTCTTTGTTTTGAGAAAACAAGTCCCAATGGTTATTTTGGAACTCACTTATTCTGAGTTTATTAAAAGTCTGAACTACATAATTTTAGACAAAGTAAGACTGCAGCAGTTAACGACCTGAGGCACAAAATTGGGTAAGGTAAGCCAAAATTTTTAAAGGTTCATTTCAACCAGGTGCACCTCACTTTAAACAATAAATGCATCCCAAGAGTGAAGTGAAAATAAAATACACATAAATTGAATCGTATTTTAAATGAACGAGGAATATGGTTACTTAAAGGAAGTTTCAAATGGCTCTTTGGTATTGTGACTGACTTGTTGGCAACTCATCAGTTTATGAGATATGAATTTTTATATCCCAAATTTATATGTGTATATCACTTAATACTGTATGTCCTTGTAAATATTTTGAAAACTATATAGTTACAATCAAAATACAACAGTAAAACAATAGTAAAAACATCATTGTTTAGCTTGAATTTATGGATTTTCTTGGGTTGAAAGGAGCCTAGAAATATTTGCTTGAAAAAGGGGTATATCTGAAAATGAAAACAAAGATTCCCACATTTTCAGTTAGTAATCTGTGAAGTGGGAATGCCAAGTAGTAAAACTCTATGTCCACTTAACTGCAACAATTAATATGGAGCTATTTTCAAGGTGGGATTATGGGCATTGGAACCTCCTGGGATGGGCTATTTTGCCCATGCGTTAAATCCTCATTTTGTGTGAACTTAATGAAAAGATGGCAATATGTTCTGTCAATGGTTCCCAGAGCATGAAGATGTCTTTCTTTTTCCCCTGAGCAAACGAGTAAGATTTGTGCTGCAATTTATGGATGGAATACAAAGAAAATGTGTGCTTTTCACTTTGTATAGAAGTCCTAAGTATAGAATTAAAATCCTGTTTGGAAATAGAGCTGATCTAAGGATATAGTATTGACTGGATATCAGTGGATTTATACACTTTACTGTGTTTAGATAAAACATCTAAGATAATTATCAAAGAAATCATTTAATTTTTTACATCATTTTGGTTAGACCATGGTGATTTTCAACAAATCCTCATAGATATACTGCGAAAAGGGTTTTGTGAGATCTGAGAATATAGGTAGAGGAACTTATCTCCCACTCTATCCCCAGTTCCTGAGGGGAGAGCCGGGAATAAGGTCTGAAAACTACTGTATGTGGCTGCAAAACAAGTGAATGAAAGGTTTTGTGTTTGTTCTCCTTTGCATTCAAAAGAGAAAGGTGTGTGCTCAGGACAGAAGTAATAGAATAAATACTTGCTTCGCAAGGATATATTCAGATGCCATCATACAATCAAGTTGTATTTTTTTTTACAGTTATAGACTAACAAATGTTTGTGCTTGGGTTTCAGTTATACAGTGATCAGTACCCATCCCTCCACCAGCACCCATCTTCTACCACCACGGGTCCCAGCATCCCTCCCACCCCCATACCCCCACCCCCCACCCCCTGCCTCTGTGGCAGGGCATTCCCTTTTGTTCCCTCTCTAGTTGTATTTATCTTGTTCTAATAAGGAGAAACCATTTGAGGATAGCAAAAATATACACAACACTGAAAATTTACAAAAAAAAAAATGTCCAAGTTAGATTAGAGTGGATAGGGACAAAAACCAATGGGTCAAAACAAAGCCAATGGGTGATTACACTTAGTTTACATGCCAGGAGATACCAAAACCCTTCACCCATGACCCCTTTTCCTACAAATACTCCAGGTATATCAAAGAGGAGGACCCCTTGGACCAGAACTGATGCTCAGTCATTTGATACCAATCACCTCCCAGGTAAACCATCTTCCTTAATGCATGGCATAAATAAAACCAAAATTGTCTTCCAAACGAGGATGCTGAAGAATACCTCACCTTGGAATTCCTGAGAACATAAAACATTCTCAATTCTAGCTAACAACTCAGAGAGACTCTTCATAAAACATCATGATGCAGTTATCTTAACCATGGACTTCTGTCCTTATGTCAATCCCAGGCCTTAGAATTGTGCTTGTTTTGTTTTGAGGGATGGGGCCATACCTCAGAAGTTCTGAGATCCCAGCAGTCTTGATCCAGTAAGCTAGGGTTCTTGTTTTGTTTTATTGACTTTTAATTTCAATTTTAACACTATATAATTTTTGGATAGAATAAAATATTAGAGATAATTTTATCAAACCTCTGCACTTTAAAATTGAGAAAGCTGGGGCTGGAAATGTAGTGGGTAGAGTGCTTTTCTTGCACACAACCAATGCAGGTTAGATCTCTGGCACCTCATATGGTCCCTCAAGAAAAAAAATGTGAAAAGTAATTTGCCAAAATGGCCCACTTACCAAAGAATTTGAAGAACTGATAATCTGCTGAATTCACCAAGAACTTGTTTCTTTAAACAATTACTTTTAAAAATTGGTAGTTAAAGCTTTTAAAGATAATTTTTAAAGATTTAACTATAATTTTTTTCTTCATGGTATTTTAGGAATTTTTAATTCATTTTGCAGTGATGATTATTATATATCATATTTGAGATGCCAATTATGTGGTTCATTATAAAATTTCTTCTGGGCATTTCTGCTTTTATCTTATTGCTCATATAGCCTTTCATCTTAAATATTGCTCCAAACTAGAACCAAGTCAACATAACAAAGAGAGAGAGAGAGAGAGAGAGAGAGAGAGAGACCATACAGTTTTGCACTTTATCAATTTCTTGTAAATACAGTTGTGTTGGATAGCTAAAACAGTCCTTCATCACACAACTTCAAATG
Source organism: Sorex fumeus (assembly GCF_029834395.1). Taxonomy (NCBI): domain Eukaryota; kingdom Metazoa; phylum Chordata; class Mammalia; order Eulipotyphla; family Soricidae; genus Sorex; species Sorex fumeus. Next base: position 52,781,018 of record NW_026606063.1, read on the forward strand.
ATTTTTTAAAAAAACGTTTAGTTTAGTCATTTTGTTTGTTTTTATCCTGCCATGGTCATTTATGACTAGCAGCTCTGCAGCTTATTTGTTGTCCAAACCAATTAAAGGTCATTTCTTATATGTTTCACATTTCAGGGATTTTTAAAATGTTTAGAATATATTGTATGTAATCCAGGGCTGGAGCGATAGCACAGCGGTAGGGTGTTTGCCTTGCACGCAGCCAACATGGCTGACCCGAGTTCGATTCCTCCGCCCCTCTAGGAGAGCCTGGCAAGCTACCGAGAGTATCTCGCCCGCACGGCACAGCCTGGCAAGCTACCCGTGATGTATTCGATATGCCAAACACAGTAACAACAAAGTCTCCAATGGAGACGTTACTGGGCCCGCTGGAGCAAATCGATGAACAACGGGAGGACAGTGACAGTATGTAATCCATTTTATTTATTTATATAAAAAACATGTAAAATGCACACAAAAAAATGAAATACGCCAGAATTAAAAGTTAGAGAACAGAAACGTACCTTATCCTTAAAATTTAAGGTCCTTGTTATAAGACCAGTACAATATTGTGATTTGAAATAAATGAGTTGAAATTCCCAAAAGTCAATAGACCAATACTCTGAGAAAATTTGAAGTATACTTCTGTGAGAGCATATCAAATTGTTGATGTGAAATAGTTATAGCAAAATTAAAACAAAGAATAATCCAAACAAAATTAAACTTTGAGTATCCCCCAAAGCTGCTGAAGTCATCTTACACAAAAGAGTTTGCTATAAACTTTAAGAAAGTTTAATAGACGAAAAGTTTTGATAAAGCAGTAATTTAGCAAACTGGTCATTCAATATGTTGTTCAATAGAGGACTTGGATTTTTGTGAACTCAGAGGGGTGATTTTTTTGACAAATTGCAATTCAAGGAACAAGTCCTTCTAAGCCTTGTTCTTTGGTGACTTAACCTGTTTATGATCACTGTAGCACTGTAGCACTGTTCTCCCGTTGTTCATAGATTTGCTAGAGCAGACACCAGTAATGTCTCCATTGTGAGACTTGTTACTGTTTTTGGCATATCAAATATGCCACAGGATGCTTGCTAGGCTTTGCTGTGTGGGGGAGATACTCTCTGTAGCTTGCTGGGCTCTCAAGAGGGGTGGAGGAATCGAAATCAGGTAGGCTGCATTTAAGGCAAACACCTTACCCGCTATGCTATCAACAGGAACAGAAGCTATCTTCTGACTCCACAATTCACATTTTAGCCTCCATGGTCTTCTTAATTGACTATTGAAATATGATTTATACACAGACGTACATATAAAATGTATGTCATAAAATATATAGTATAGAAATATAGTAGTATTTACTGGTTTACGCTCATAAAAGTCATGTGATTTCCTCAATATGGACACTGATAACAGTGTATTGGTGTATCTTGTAATGTTAATGAGGCATTTGGAAAACAAAAGATGGTACCTGTTGCTTGGACAAACAACCAACAGAGTTGAGTCTTTCAGTCCCACCCTCAGATTTCAAGGACAGGAAAGGGATGGACATTTGTTCAATTATCAACTGTCAGTGACTTGATTAATCATCTCTAAGTAATAAAGTTTTCTTAAAATACAAGGCTCAGAGATCTTCCAGCTAAGTAAGCACAGAGATTTGGAGAAGGATGTTATGCCTGGAAAGGGCATGGAAGCTCCTAGTTCCTTCTCCACACATTGCTCTACGCATCTGATCCCAGCGGGCCCCCAAGGGACTTTTGTGATGTGGAGAGGAGATGGCCACTTTCTCCCAATCCACCTCTGCCACCCCCAGAGCAGCTGGAATGGCTACAAGTGATAAAGTTTGCAAAAAGTCCTTCAAAGCACAAATTGCAGGCCGGTTCAGCAAGCCATACCTGATGTCCAGAGGTAAGAGTCCATTGCTAGGTGATTGGCGAGGGGATATAGTTGGAATTGGTTGATGGTTCTTCTTGGAACTTCCTTTCTTTGGCGTTTGTTCCTGCTGGAGCTTCTCTTGCTTGGGTTCCAGCAGTCTCTAGGTCTTTGGGCACCAAGCCAAGTATAGTCAACATACCTTAGTTCCTGAGCTCACAAAGTAGACTTTTTTTGCAGCCTCAGGGCTATGGATTTATTATTTCCCAAGGAATTTCATTGCCCTGGGGGCCCTTTCCAATCTACCTCCCTGCCTCATGTCTCTCTCAAGTGCTTCAGTTATGTGTCCTTTGGATTAAGAAAATGATCTATGTTTGAACCAGTTTTTGTGTTCTGTGAGCTGCTCTAGCAATTAATTGAATGTGATTAGCTGATTTTGGGAACCTCTGATTAATGAAGTAAATCAGGTGAGTAGGCTAACAACTGGTTTTTCGAAGCCTTGGGAGGCTAAGACTTCAAAAGTATCTGAACTTTATTTTATAGCCAATGGTTATAAGTATATATAAAGTTTCTTGACCCCTGTTCCTAAGTGTGTGTGCAGATAGTGCAGAGGGGCAGATAGTGTAAAAACTGAGTTAAACTCTTGGACACTTGCTCTTGGTGCCTGAGAATTGCTAATTGTGGAAAAGCTTCTGCATGCACATACACTTAGGAACCAGGGTCAGGAAACCTTATATATACATATAACCATTGGCTATAAAATAAAGTTCAGATACTTTTGAAGTCCCTCCAAACTAAAGAAATTTGGACTAAAAAATTTAGTTTAATAAAGAAGTTACCTTAAATATTTTTAAAGGAGTATCCTGAATAAAAATCTCACTGTTGAGTTTAATGCAAGTCTTGCTCTATATGTCCCAATAGAAGAGTAAGATAATGACGTGATTTCTGACTTGTCTAGTGAGACACAGCCTTTCCTGATACCAAGAACTTTAATTTGAGTGAGTCTCATACATTTATATTCATATCATGTGGATCTGTCTGGCCACAGTTAATTTGAGCATGTCATTTTATTCCCTCTACAGAATATCTAAAGCTTTAAGGCAGATTCAGGGAGACTTTTCTTCCTGAAACACAAACACTTATACAATACTCTCATTAAGTGGAACTTTCACATCTGCACTGAAGTGAAAATAGAACCTAAAGCTCTGTCCTACCTACTGTATGTCAAATAACAGAGATGAGAGATGGAATTTTTGACAATGCAATTTTATTCAGGATTTTGAAGGAGAGTTAGGTAAGTCATGAACCTATACAGTCAGTAGTTTATATACTACACATATAGTAGCTTATAAGAGACACCCTAAGTAAAAATTTTAAAATTATTTGGTAAAGACAAATTTTTACCAATTATTCTAACATGACTTTATCTTACTTTGTCACAAAACTTAAAAAGCTGTGCTTCTGCAACCATAATGCTAAAACCACTTCCAGGGCTGAGTATGTAGCATGGACAAAGCATGCAAACCGGGTCTCTGGGAGTCCTAGATCCAAACCTAAGCACAGAAAAGAAGAAAAGAAAAGAAGAAGAGAAGCCTACTTCCACATCATCTGGAGTCACAGATATTTTGATGGTGAATAGAAAGAAAAATTAGTTGGTAAAATTTTTAGGTTGAAATAGTTTTGAGTCTGTGTCTGCCTACAGAAATATAAATCACATATAAAATTTTTAAAGTTTCTAGTAGTTATCTTTTATAAAGTGAAGAGCAATAGATAAAAGTAATTTGAAAATACTTTGTTACCTCTAAATGTATCCAAATATTTAGCATTTCAACATGCAATTAATATGATAATAATGAGATTTTACTTTTTTTATAGTGTCTTAAAAATATAGAATATAGTAGTCTTTTCTCTATCCTCCTATTATGTATATTTTATATACCATAAATGAATGCCATGATTCTATATCTGTCCCTTTCCTTCTGATTCATTTCACTTTCCATGTCCATCCATTTATAGGCAAATTTCATGACTTCGTTTTTCCTGACAGCTGAATAGTATTCCATTATGTATATGTGCCATAGTTTCTTTATCCATTCATCTGTTCTCAGGCATGATCACACTGGACAAGCACTGAAGGTTAAAAGTAATTAAGGTATATTCTGAATAATCTTTAGTATCAATATTGCAAACCACAATGCCCAAAAGGAGAGAGAGAGAGAGAGAGAGAGAGAGAGAGAGAGAGAGAGAGAGAGAAATCACCTTCCATAGAGGCACACAAGGGGTGGGGGGTGGGGATGATGGGAGGGAGCCTGGGGACACTGGTGCTGGGAAAGTACACTGGTGGAGGGATGGGTGTTGAAATACTGTATGACTAAAATCCAATCATAACCAGTTTTGTAAAAAAATTAAAATAAAATTTAAAAATATATGGTATATATTTTATAATAACATCATAATTCAATCTGGACTAACCAGTATTCACTTAATCACTTAATCACTTAATCCCTGTTATTCATCAATTTACTCGAGCAGGTGCCAGTATTAAATAACCATATATGTGACTGGTGGTTGCCATATTAGAAAACACAGGTCTAGAACCCAACAGTCCACTGGCAAAGAAAAGACACTTTGAAAGTAATTTCACAACACAGAGGCTGGCCTACATCCACAAGAACAAAAGCAACCAGTGCTGGCGCGGATGTGGCAAGAAAGGGACCCTCCTTCACTGCTGGTGGGAATGTCGACTGGTTCAGCCCTTTTGGAAAAAAGTATGGACGATTCTCAAAAAATTATAAATTGAGCTCACATTTGACACAGCAATACCACTTCTGGGAATATATCCCAGAGAGGCAAAAAAAGGATAGTTGAAGTGACATCTGCACTTGTTTGTTCATTGCAGCACTCTTTACAATAGCCAGAATCTGGAAAAAACCTGAGTGCCTGAGAACAGATGACTGGTTGAAGAAACTTTGGTACGTTTACACAATGGAGTACCATGTAGCTGTTAGAAAAGATGAAGTCATGAAATATACATACAAGTGGTACTACATGGAAAGTATTATGTTAAGCGAAATGAGTCACCCAAGTATGGCCGAGATTAATATCAGGAATTTTGCTCCATGGCTTGGAGGCCAGCTACACATGCTAGGGGGAAAGGGAACTCAGATAGAGAAGGGAGCACCAAATAAAGGGTGTTGGGAAGATCCTCCCAGGATGGAAGAAGCATGCTGAAAGTAGACTATAGACCAAACATGATTGTCACTCAATGCCTCTTTTGCAAACCATAACACCCAAAAGGAGAGAGAGAACAAAAGGGTATGCCCTGCCACAGAGGCAGGGTAGGATGGGGAGATGGGGGGTGGGAGGGATACTGGGATGCATGATAGTGGAAAATGGGCACTGGTGGAGGGATGGGTATTTGATCATTATATAATTGAAACCCAAGCACAAAAATTTGTAAGTCTACAACTGTACCTCATGGTGTCTCACTTACAATAAAAATTTTAAAAAGGCATTTCTTTAAAAATATAAATGGAATAAAATAAAATAAAATAAAGTAATAGAATCATGTATGATAACACTGTTTTGTCCTTCCTGCATAGCCTCAGGTAGTTTAGGTTTATTGGGTTGCTCCAATCCCACTGCTCCCATTCCTCTGTGTTTATTTGTAAACTTTGTGTTCTGTTGACTTATAAATATTGTTTTTCTCTTCTCCCTAAATCCTTTGCATAGTTTATTCAGAGAAATGTCCTTTTTGTTTGAACACAAGAAAACAGTATATGCTATGCTTTTGTAACATGACTCTCAGAGATATTTTCCTCCTGGGCATCTGTTCTCTTGACCTAAGCCTAAGCTGCCCTTACTTCCTAGCACCCCCAAAGGCAGAGTCCTGACAAGGGACTGGATGGAACCAGGGCAAGCAGTGAGCTATGTGCTAACCTGGCATTGAGATGGTCCTGGCCAAAGTGCCTAATGCTTAACTGTAAGTTAAGAGCTTGGTCATGGACCAATGCTGTCGTGATCCAAAAAGTAATAACTAGATTCAGAGTCTGTAGCAAGATGTTCCCAGGAGAGGTGCCCTACAGGCCTCAATGTATTTCTTACTATGTCCATACAAAAATAACAAGTATTAAGATGTTGATAAAGTTATTGGACTGAGGAAAGGAGAAAAACACCTTAAGAGGTATTTTGCCTGAGGCAGTCAGGAAGGGCTTTGGAATACCTCTTAGGTATTTGAACTTGGTGGACCATCAGGAAGGGCTTTCTTAAATTGATATGACTACATGATTGGGTGCTGTGTCAGCCCAGAGTGCTGGGAGGTTGGAGAGACCTGAGAGTTGGAGAGAGGAGAAAGAGCAGAATGGCAAGATGGGGTGCCCAGAGACTAGCAAGAGGGACAGAGAGAGAAGGATGTCGAAGAAGAATACAGGAGCAGGAGCATGGAGAGAGAGAGAGAGAGAGAGAAAGAGAGAGAGAGAGAGAGAGAGAGAGAGAGAGAGCGCCCAGGTTGTCAGATAGAGGGCAGAGAGATGAGCAGGAGAGACAGGAGGAGACAGGAATGAGGGGCAATGTGAATGGGAGTCTCAGAGAGACTGGGGCAGGTGCCTGGGGAGAATGGAATAAATGGTATCTGATCAATCAACCGGCTTGGCCCTCATTTCGTCCTTCCGTCTGTCCCATGACCCTGGCGACGCAGGGAAGAGCCGTTGGGGCCTCCCCCTGGTCGCCCCTAGAGGTTTTAAACAGAATCAAATGATTTTTTTTTTGTATTGGACTGTAGTGCCATTTGTTTGTTTTGAATGCTAAAAATCTTCAAAATCTTAGCTGTAAAGCATGCCCTATATACATGATTTATATTTTCAAACAGTAAGTTGCATTTTAAAACATTTTTCTTTATATCTAAAAATCATATAGATTAAAAAAATATAAAAACTGTCTTTCCTGCACTCCTCCTCCAACTATTCCTTAGTGCTTTCTCCACTTTCTTCCATTGGATTATAAGGAACAGCTGTTCTTAGCGTAGCTGTCCTATTTTGACACACAGGATAGCATTATCTTAACTCTGAGCTTTTGCCAAGGCTCTCTCGTCCCCTTGCAATCTCACTCCTTCCCCTCTCCCCTCTTTTTGAGCATTGCTAACTGCATCTCACACCTCCATCAACTGATTCTTGATTCCTGTCTGGAGTCAACTTTGCCCCTAAAACTCCAAAGCAAAGCCCATTCCAGACTATCCCAAAGATCAAGAACTAATGTTCCTTCACCATACTTGTATAGTGAATATCTTGGGCAATTATGTTATAACATTTTCATCATATTACATTACATATACATTGTCCATCCCTTTCGGAGAGCTCAGCAAGCTACCAAGAGTATCCCGCCTGTATGGCAGCCTGGCAAGCTCCCCATGGCGTATTCAATATGCCAAAAACAGTAACAATAACAGGTCTCATTCCCCTGACCCTGAAAGAGCTTCCAATAAGGCATTGTTGGGAAGCACGAGTAAGGAGAGGCTACTAAAATCTCAGGGCTGGGACGAATGGAGATGTTACTGGTGCCCATTTGAGCAAATCGATGAACAACAGGATGACAGCGGTACAGTGATTTTCATCATGGCCCTAGTCCCACAGTTATCATATCTGCTTATTGTCCATCTCTAGCCCAACTTTATACAGAACCATAGAAAATATCTGATTTACTTTTTACTTCTGAGTACTTTTTTTTTCTGAAAATAACTTTTGGGTTATCAGCAGTCCAAAGAAGTCTGGGAACATTTCTTTATATATTTCCTGTACAAAGCTAAATGAAGCTTAGCAAGCAGGGATGCCAATTAAACAATCCTTAGGATGAGGGCTGCTCAAAGCAACATGAATATCCACCATCTAGGAACGTTGTTAAACAAGAGAAATCTGATTCGAGAATCAGGGGTATAGGCTGAGATGCTGCATTTTTTAAAATTCTAGTTGTTTTGAAGAGAGCCATACCCAGAGGAACTCAGGGGTTACTGCTGGCTCTGTGCTCAAGGGGCCATACAGAGCTAAGGATCCAACTGAGTTATGGCATGTGAATGAAGCATGTTGTCAGCCCTTTGAGATGCCTCTCTAGTCCAGATTCTGCATTTTGAACAATGCTTCCAAGTAATGTTGCTGGCACAATGAGCATACCCTAAGTAGGAAAGGACTAAGGTTTATGGCCAGGAGTCATGAGACCTGAAATCTAACTCTGACTCCTGTTGCTTACTTTCATGGTATGGGCATAAGTGTTTCCTTGTTAAACTGTCGCAGCTGCTTGCCCAGCTCTTAAATTGCCTGGAAGAAGCAAGCAAACCCTTTCTATATTATTTGTAAACTAGACAGTTCATGATATCTTTATTCTGTCAATTCATAGAAGACAAGGGGAGCTAAACCAGTGATTTTGGAGCTCTTCTTAAGAATGGCCTGGAGCTAATTTCAGACTTTCATGCCCTGAACACGTGCCAAAGTCTTCTACCTTGGCATCTCCACAGCCAGAGCCCAGGCATCATCGAATTCACCAGGTTGAGAACAACTGCAGAGAAACAGAGTAATATGTGTTGATGATTTGTTTTGTTGTTGTTTTGGGGACACACCTGGAAATGCTCAGGGATGACTCCTAGATCTGTGCTCAGGAATTACTCCAGGCAGGCTTCAGAGTTCACAAGAAAAGCCAGGATCAAAGCAGGGTTGGCCATGAGAAAGGCAAGTTGTACTGTCTGGCCCCAGGTATGTTGATTATTAAGTCTATTGGTTTCTGTCATCATAGGGAAATGATGCTCCTTTGCTAGGTAACTTTATTCTATTGGCAGTAACTGTGAAGCCAAAAGTTGGTCTAAAGGGTCAGATTACAGACATTGTCGAATACTAGTTTTTGTGTATATTTAGTTTTGAGGGTGTTTTGGTTTTGGATTTTGTTGTTGTTGTTGTCGTTGTTGCTTTTGGTTTTTTTTTTTTTTTTGGTCAATTGACATCATTCATTTACGTATTTGGAATTTCAGGAGTTTAAACTCACAGCTCTATATGTATGTATATAATTCTCACCATTCCCATCATTGATGTTCCAGAGTTATCCCACTGCCAAAATATCCCTCCACCTGTTCCTTCCACCCAACTCACTTTATCTTCCTTCCAGGAACCACCATACTTTTTAAGTCTAGGAATCATATTTTTTCCAGTTTGTTTGCTTTAAATATTCACATTCTTCATATGAGTTAAACCATCCAGTATTCATTTTTCACTTCCCTAATTATTTTACTGGGCATAATAACCTCAAGATCTATCTATTTTGTTCAGAGTTTCATCTTTTTTTTTTTTCAAATGGCAAAATAGTATTTCATGGAGCATACAAAGAAGCACAGCTTCTTTACCCAATCATCTGTTGATGGACATTAGGTTGATGGTATACATTTTTAACACTGTTATTGTCCTCCCATTGTTCATCGATTTTGCTTGAGCGGGCCCAGTAACGTCTCTACTGTGACACTAGTTACTGTGTTTGGCATATCGAATATGTCACGGGTAACTAAAAAGTGAAAGAAACACATAGTCCCCAATAAACTCCCACAGGTCTTGTATACTGCATAAGAAAAGAGCTATGCTGGAACCATAACAATAATTAGCAGCCTTTCCAACTCATCATTTCCAACATTTGACTCATAAGAAAGAAAAGAGGAGTTCTTCAATGGAAAACAGAATTTTCAAGTAGGTACTGTGGTTTTTTGCTCTTTAACTACAGAATTGTATCCAGACTTATTTTTAAACTAGTCTTTAAATTTGAAAATTTTTAACGAAAAACCCCAAACATTTTGAAATTGAACTGCAGGGTAATATAAGTTGTGTAGGCAGTAAAGGACTTTCCTTGCATGTGGTTGCATTGGCCATGACACTGATTTGTATCTCTGGTAGCACCACAGATGATCCCTCTAAGCATTTCCAGGGGTAACTCCTTAGGGCAGAGCCAAAAACAGCCACAGTGAACCACAAGGTGTGGCGAACCGCACTTCCCTCCAAATTGTACTGTATCCATTTTTATAAATGAATAGATCCTTCATAACCCCTGCCTTATCTTTGGAATAAGTTAAGAATAAAAGAAAAACATTCAGACATCTAGTCAATTATTTTAAGATATATATACATTTTATATCTTATTTTATTTGTGAGGCATTTTGATCCATACCTGGATGTGCTCTGGGCTTACTTCTGGCTCTGTGCTCAGGATAATAGTGCTCAAGGGACCATGATGGAAGAAGGGTGAGATGCATGCAAGGCAAGCACTTCTGCTAGCCCCTAGATACTGTAATTATAAACCTATTAGTATCATTAACATTTTTTAAACATGGATTGGAGAAAAAAAGAGTTAGAATTGGATTCTTTTTATCATTCAAGTATTGACTTTCTTTACAGTACAGCAGTAACATATGCCACACAATACTAATTTTAACCCCTGTTTAGTTTTCACTTGAACCAAAATATGCTGCTCATACTTTTTCAAATTATTTTTTAACAGATATATCAACAAAGAGTTTGGGAGTATATTTACTACAGTCAAAACATCCATGATCTCAGAGGCAAAAATGTATGCCATCCTGATATCATGAAATACTTAGAATCTATGTTAGGAAATTTAAAAGAGTGAAAACTATAAACAAAAATAATAAAGGCTGATTAGTAGTCCTAAAGGAGTTCAGGAAAGAGAGCTCTATCTTCCAGAAGGAATGATCTAAAGGAAGACCGATGAGGGTAGAGAAAGTTTACACCCAAACCTCAGATGGCAGATGGGGAGAAAGTCATAGTCCTAAAAAAAGAGAGTGTATGAGCAGGAAGTGTATAAGGAAAAAAGCACAATGGGTTTAAATGTAGTAATAAGAAAGGTGGAAAGAGTAATGAGACTGAAGTGTTGGGGCTAGCACTGGTGAAGGGTGCCTTATTATCCAGACTTGGATGCAACAGGTTAAGAACTGGGAACAAAGCAAAGCCACATAAGACAAAGTAAATTAGTTCTGTTCTCCAGGAAAAAGGTAAAGCTAACCAACACGATTTTGTGTAACAGTTTGTGTAACTTTATCAGGAAGATAAAGTAGCACTGTAGCACTGTAGCACTGTCCTTCCTTTGTTCATCAATTTGCTCCAGCGGGCACCAGTACGTCTCCATTGTCAGACTTGCTACTGTTTTTAGCACATCAATAGCCACGAGGAGCTTGCTAGGCTCTGCTGTGGGGAAGACAAAACCGTATTTCTAGCACAAATCAGATAGGAAAGAAAGGTTTTATGGAGTGATACAGGGAAGTTAATTTAAACTGTAATGATAGAGATTGGGTAGTGTAAGAGGAATAATAAAAAGTAGGACATGGTGAAGATGGGATTCAGAGAGGTGGGGCAGCAGCAGATCCATGGAGCCTGATAGACTCCTGGCACTTAGAGCTTCTCACAGTGGCCTGCTGCTGTGAACACCTGTGATCTCTACTGCAGGTATGCAGCCTGGCTAGAGTCACATGTTTGGCCCATATGCAGTGCAAGCAAAAGTGCTAAAGAGAGAAAACTCACAGATATGGTCTGAACCAGAAAACAAGACAAGGGTTTGAAGGATCATTTTGGAAGATTTCTCACAGCTTCATTACAGTAACTCTCAAATGCCCAGGGAGAGCTCAGGGGTGGGGGTGGGGTTGAGGGGGGAGATTGAGGGGTGAAATTATGCTAGGCACGAGCACAGTCCAAATTCAATTTGAGCCCTACATGATCTATACTACACTGCTTAGTATTGATGGCCCCAAGCACCAACACCAGGCAAATACTCAAGGGGACTGGTCCCAAGGTCCTAAGCACCAGTGGGGACCCCCCACCCCATCTACCTCCAAAATTTGGAATAACTCTTGGCTTTATACTATCCCTCAGCACAATGTTTCAAATCTTTTCTGACCATAGTCCCCTTCTGAACTTGTTCCCCTGCCCTATTTGCAGGTCTCCTAGACTCAAACCGTTTACCTTCATTTATATATGATTTTCAACTGTGGTCTCCTTGGACTATCTGAGCAGCACATGAACAAGATTCTACTTCTTGTCTTAGTTCTTATTTCATTTCCCTGCTCCCTTACCAAGTATTTCATGGTATCTCTCCCAAATAAACTTATGTCATCAGGATCCTTGCCTTATCAGCTACTCCAAGAGGAATCTAAACTAGCAGTTATGAAGAAATTAAAAGTAAAATTTAGGTGGAAAAATGAGGCCACACCCACCCACATGCCATCAAAATGTCCACATCCTAACTCTTGGAACCTACCAAGGAAGAATCTGTCAATGGAAAACCGGACCTTGCAACTGTCGCAGGGTTAATTAAAGAATGAATCCTTAAACGCAGAGAAACTTTCCCAGTTGTATTTAAAGAGCATATGTAGCTGTGGAAGGACAGTCAGAAAGATGAAAAATCTCTGACTATGTAGATGGAAGAGAAGGACTATGAGTCAAGGAAAAAGCTGGAAAAGGCAAAGAAATTAATTCCTACTCCTCCTGCCCTTAGAGAGGAATGCAGCAGCCCTGCTGACACCTTGATTTTAACCCAGAAAGTCCTCTGTCAGTTCTGACCTTCAGAACTGTAAGATAATAACGTTTGTGTTGTCTATAAGCCATAAGTTTTGCAGTGGCTTTGAAATAACAGCCATAGAAAGTTGACAAATTATCCTTATATCACAGACTACTGAAAATTTGAGGTAGTCATAAAAAAATGAACAAAGATTTTTTTCAGATGTCGGTCTTAACAGTCAACACAATTAGTTTTGTGTGTATTCTTGACTGTTATACTTAGAGATTCAGAGCCTCTTATCTATATGTATGTTTTTAACTAATCGTGATGCAAGAAACTTCCATTGAGTCGTAACCACACATTCATGAAATTGTTATTAAAAACATTTTATATATTTTTGTTATTAAAAATATTTAAATGTTTGACATATTAACCTAAAGCGACTTAAAGTAACTCTCATTCAAGTATTCAAATACCTAATCCTGGACATATGGTTTTATTTGAGCATTTTTTTTTTTTGCCTTCAAATCTAGCACCTCTGGAGTGTTATACTAAGTGTCCTCTCAATGAAGTTCTCCCAGTTTCATACACCAACAAGATTCCACTTCTACTAGCTTTTCTGACTGGTACAGAACTCTCTGCTAACTGCATCCTAAAGCACAGCAAGGCTGAGAACAGCTACTCCTTTGAAACTGTTTCATTTCCATGCAGATTCCACTTATTTGGGTTAGCCTGTTCTGTTGCCTGGGTTGCTTTCATTGTTGTTTCCTCTCAAGGTAAGCTGGAATAAAGATGCAGTGAGGACAATTTCTTCTGCCCCACTTTGTTTCTTTCTGTTTTGATTCATAAACACTCTTACTGACCCTACATTCCATTCCTACTCCACACTCACAGCTTATCACAAAGCCACCATAATTAAATCAGATACTCATTTAAAACATTGTCTGCAGATTGTCACCTAATAAGGTCAAATGTTTGTTTTAACTTTTCCCTTTCTTACAATTTGCTAATAATAACAGACAAGTACTAAACAAAATTTGAGATGTTTTACATGTATATATTATTAGTCTATTATATGAAGTCTATAATATTTTGTTATAGATTTAATTCAATCACTTAACAGGCAAGGCAGATAAAACATGCTGCTTCTTTTCTCTGTTGGAAGGTGCAGTCCCACATTTCAGAAGGGTATCTGCTTGTAGCATATCCTCTAACTCTGTATATATGACAAAGACACACACTCCCCTTATCAAAAAGGAAAAATGAAATCCCCTAAATACCAAGCTAATTTGTAGAAAGGCTATATGGCTACAAAAGCATTGTAGCAAAGCTTAAGAAAATGAAATACGGAAGAAAGAAATGCAAAAGACCTTGAAGTTCAAGTAAGAATGGGTTGGAATACTTTAAAATAAAAAATAATCTGTGTACCCTAGAGCTTGGAGACCGTTTGCCTCCACAGATCATGTGTCCCTGAACAGCCTAAGAAGATGACTCAAGAGGATTACCTGTTGGTGCAGTCTTTTAATGCTGACAAATGTGGCTGGTTTTAAAGGCAGGTGTCTTCCACAGCTTTTATTTGCTATGGAGTTTTTAATGTACTTAATGCTGTTTTAATTCTGTTTCTACTAAGATCCTTTCTCTGAGACTTGGTCTGAGGAACTGAAACAACCACGGTACCTTTCAAGAATATCACCTTCTTCTTACCTTCCTAAAAGAGTATCCTTCATCTCAAGCTTCAGTCAGTATGCCCACCCTAAAATCGGCAGTGATTTCCTCTTTGCCAAATCCAGTGGCCTTTAATGATTCCAGGGACCACCCCTTCATGTTTTACATGATCAGATCTCCTTGGTCTCTAGTTTAGCCTTGATATTTAAAAAAAAAATCTAATTTACCTATTAATTCTTTGTAGGAAAATTTGGGGTCCTGATTAGATTTTTGCTTAGAATTTCATTTCACTAAATATTTACCTATTTACTAAATATTACCTACTTACTTCAAAAATCATTTCCAGGGCCAGAGAGATAGTACAATGAGTAGGGTACTTGCATTACACATGGCCTACCAGAGTTCAATCCACATCATCCTATATGTTCCCCCAAGCACCTCCAGGAACAATTACTGAGCCAGGAGTAACCTATGAGCACCACTGGGTAGGGTCTCCCAAAACTAAACAAAAAGAAACTCTCCCAGAAATTAATATTCCTTTAGGGATCTCGTTAAGTTTGGAATAAGGTTTAATATAAAGCAAACAATCTATACACTCCTAATCTATTAAAAGTTTTAGAGTATGAAATGTTTCAAGATTTTAAGCAGTTTATAATTATTTACTATATTATTAAAGTTAATCACCTAATAATAAGATAGTCACTGATGATACCCATTTCAGAATTCTAATTACCTTGGAATACTCTAGAAATTTTAAGAAGTTTAAGAAGTACTGCTTCAAAGATTTACTAATGCAGAGACTAATTTCTTCCCTTCCTTTTCCCTCCCTCCTTCCTCCCTCCCTCCCTCCCTCCCTCCCTCCCTCCCTCCCTCCCTCCCTTCCTTCCTTCCTTCCTTCCTTCCTTCCTTCCTTCCTTCCTTCCTTCCTTCCTTCCTTCCTTCGCCACACCTGTTTGTGCTCAGTGCTTTACTCCTGACTCTATACTCAGAATACTCCTGGTGGTACTGGGGAGATCATATGTGGTATCAGAGATCCAAACAGGGTTGCATAGCAAGTATTGTAATCCTATACTATCTCTTCAGCTCTGCAGAGATAGATTTCTGACATGATTATCATAAAAGTGAGCCTTGTTGGGACTAAGAATGATTATGTAAATTCTTGATTTAGGCATTGATTAAAAAGAGTTACCCATAATCAGTTACATAAATGGTTGCTAGAAATCTTAATATTTTAGCGATTGTTCAGATGCACACAGAAGAATAAGAGGTGCTAGTTACTTATGAGAAGTGTGTTGGTTTTAAATTTAATGTTCATGTTATATGTATTTATTTTATTTGGCAGTGGTGTTTCTAATTGAATCAGAAACACCATAAGCAATACAATACATAACTGTTACTGACAATTCTTCTGCCAGATTGTATTTTGTATCCTAAAGTGATAGAGCTATAATATTTTTTTCTCTACAAGAGAATTTATATAATTTTCCAGTTAAAAAATTAAGGCTATGATGAAGATGGATTAACCTTGGGAACTAAAGAGTAAACATAAAAACACTTCCTTACTCTAAGTTCAGATTTAGCAATGTGCTAATAGCCCATAATGAAGATACTAGCCATCAGTTAATCAACACATTAAGTTGAGATCAGTAGTGTCAACTCAAGTGCAGTCTACTAATTTGCTGATCCTGAATAGGTCATCATGATCTATAACCCAAAGACTGATCTTCCTGCTTCTGTTAAAGTCATTCTGAAGGCCAACTCACTTCCTTTCATGATTATAATCTTTGACCTGACATGGGCAGGGAGTCAACATAAAATCCATTTATGAGAATGTGCTTAACAGAATTTCAAACAGAAGCTCTTTATAGGAACTTTTTCTAATGCCCAAACAACCATAAAAATAGTCATATCCAATCTTCAATGACAGCTTCTGCTGTAATAAGTTCTGGGATCTTGAGGTAGGTAACACCTATCATCCAGTTCCATTTTTATCCTACTCTATGAAAGCTCATCTTAATATTTTTTAAAAGATGGATTAATAAGAACAAAATAGCAATATGGTAAGAATTGAACTATACCTACCAAATAATTATTGTAATGTTAGTGCCACTATACTAAAGATATAGTGATTTGAACAGAAATTTAGTTTAGTGATTAGCAAGTAAAAAATAAAAACAATATAGTTGAGTCTAGCAAATGAGTCATTTACCAAATATCTTCTATTTTCAAGGGGAAGGAAATAAAAACTAGAATATCTTATACCAAAGAGGCTTTCAAAGGGGCACAATCATTATGACTAAAAAATCATTCATTCATTTGAATAATTCTTGTGTTCAAAAGATCCAATAATTGCTATGAAGATAAAAGGTTTTTTTCCCTTAAACATTCTATTTTCTTTCACAGGTGGTAAAGCAATTCACTGAACTACAAATTATAATGTACATTAGCAACCTGTGACAACTCTATTGTGATGTCAGAGTACTGAAAAAAGATGTACAAAAATAATGCAACTGGGCTTGGTTCTCTTTCCCTGGTTCTCAGGCAAGGCTCTGCTAATGCTGCTTAAATGCCAACAACTCCAGTCCTGCCTGATCAAATGGACTTGGCTGTGATTCTCCCCGCCACCACCCCCTATGCCCCAACAGGAGACAGGTGTATATATGTTACACACACATACACAGAGAGAGAGAGAGAGAGAGAGAGAGAGAGAGAGAGAGAGAGAGAGAGAGAGAGAGAGAGATTCTTAAAAGAAGATTCCAGAAAAGAAAAAAAAAACTAGTAAATGCTCTAAACATTTCTTTTACAGTTTTATTGAAAGAAAAATTGAAAGAAGCTTTGAAGGATCTAAGGATGCATTTTCTAAGAACAGATGATGCTCATTTAACACCGATGGCGCTCGAAGGGTGCACGCAAAGAAAAAAACCACTTTTTCTTAGGATAGAGAAAGGCCCCTCTGTTGTTGATGGCATTGGCCTTCATGTTTTGCCCCTATTTGTTGCCTTTGTTTCCCTCTCCCGTCATTAGCCCACCTCCTAGGACCGCTGTGCCAGTCTTAGCACAAAGACAGCCGTCTAAAAGCCTCTGTTAAGAATGAGAGTTCCAATGTATGGGAGAAGGGGCAAAAAAAAAAAAAGTGAACCCAGGTCCTAGAAGGTCAAGAGTCGGCCTTTGCAAACGCTCTCGGGACGCGGGCAGCTGGCCGGGGTCTGCCCTTGGCACGGACCTCCTCCAGGGCAGGTTCTGAAACTTATTAGGGCCGGCCCGGGCCGGAGGAGAGCCGCGGGGGCGCGCGCGGAGTGGCTGGCCGGAGACTCTCGGCCGGGTGCTGCAGCCGGGCCGCGGGGCGCGGGAATCCGCAGCGGGCAGCGCCCGTCCCCGCCCTCCACTCGGGCACTCAGCCTCCAGCGAGACCGGGGCGCCCGGCGACCCACGCCGGGGCCACGCCGGGGCCTCCCGGGGGGCCGAGCGAGCTCCTCTCCCGGGGCGAGGCCCCGGAGCTGCAGAGGCGGCGGCCGGGGCCGGGGAGGCGCTCGGCGCGCGGCTCCGGCGCTGCCCACCCCGTGCCCAGACGCTCGGCTGCGGCGTCGCCGGGCTGCACGCGGAGCCCAGCTGCGCGGGGGCAGGGGGAGGGGGCTGGGGCGGCGGAGGGGGGTGGGGAGCGGCGGGGCGCCGGGGGGCGCGGGGGGCCGGCGGGGCGGGGTGGCGGCGGCGGGGGCGGCGCGCTCGGTGGCCGCGCCCCGGGCCCGCAGCCGGCGTCACTTACCCGGCCAGGGCGCAGGGGCAGCTCGCCGACTCCTCGGGGGCCGCGGCGGCGGGGGCCGGCGGTGGGCGCAGCCCCGGCGCGGCCAAAAGTAAACAATCCGCCATGATTTCTTTGTTTAGCTAATTGAACCTGCCGCCGCCGCGAGTCCCGGCGCTCGCGCTCTCCCCGCGCTCCCCAGCCCCCCCCTCCCCCCCCCCCGCCCCGCGCTCTTTTTATTTATTTATTTGCCACCCTCCAGGCTCCTCGGTCTATCCCTCTTTCTGTGGTCTTAGGAGCTGCTTTGAGTGGAAGTCGAGGCAGCTGGGGGGCGGCGGGGGGTGGGGGGCTGGTGCAAGGAGTGCGCTGGTGGTTTTCATAAATACAGGTGAAGGAATACCCCACCTCGCAGGCTGAGGTGCAGTTTCTGGGAAGAGGACGCCCCTCCTCCCCCCTCCATCGCCTCCCATTTATTAGACTACCCTCCCCTGGAAAGTGCCAGACAGATGGGTGAACGTCCCAGACACCCCTTGCTTTGTGCCCAAGTTCTCTGTTGTGACTTTGCAGGTGGAATTTGGGGTTGGGCAAAAGCGCCACATTCGACTTTACTTGGAAAATTGCAGCTATAAGTGATACCCCACAGCTTAAGGACTGCAGCCTGGTCTCTGCTTGCACCAGAGAAGTGATCGTCAGAATACACT
Source organism: Sorex fumeus (assembly GCF_029834395.1). Lineage (NCBI taxonomy): Eukaryota > Metazoa > Chordata > Mammalia > Eulipotyphla > Soricidae > Sorex > Sorex fumeus. The sequence goes on from NW_026606063.1 coordinate 52,799,516, forward strand.
GTCCTCAAAGAACAGATGACCTAGTGGAGTCAATGTAGAGTCTTCTGCAAGACTCCGGGTTTCACTCCTGCGCGCACGCGTGCGCAGTCCAAGGCAGCACCAACACAGTGGAAAGCTCCCGAAGGAGAAGGCATTTCAGACTCACATTTGCATAAACTATTGGTACTTATTGTTGCACAAATATTTGGAAACGGGGGAGACTGAACATATCTTGTGTGTTTAAAACTTGTAGAAACTATTTAGGTTGATGGGAGGAAGGCAAGCTAAGAACCTCTTTCTGAATGTTTCTGTCACAGAAATGCACTTGGTCTTTGATTATTATCTTATCTCTGTAGTCAACATAAACGTTTCAGGCCTGCTCTAGGTGGATTCATGATAAGACTCAAGGTAACCCATGACAGAAAATTTCGAAGGTTATGATTCTCATTTATTTAAAACCTACTTCCTTCAGCCTGCTCTATTTTTAACCTGTGTTGATGACCCCAAGAATTATTCTATATTTCAATTCATAAGGAGGATTGAGAACCAACTAAATCTTGTAGTAAAACTGTGTCTCTTAGGTTAGCAGAGTTTAGCTCATTTAAAAAGATTCTTGTCTTAATGCTTAGTTCTGTGTGGGGAAAATACTACTGAATGTAAGAATATCTTTAGAAGTCTGAGTGGGAGAGACGGTACAAAAAAGACACCCGTCTTGCATATGCTGAGCCAAAGGTACCACCCTGGTACCATTAATCCCTGGCATTCCCCCCCCCCAACACAAAACCAGAAATAGCCAAAAGCTCCATTTGATTCTATGAAGACAATTAGATTTAAGGAATATTTAGATTATAAGCCAGTCACTGCAGTGGTTCTAACTACCAGGTTGACTAATAATCATGGGTTCAAGCATTCTGGCTATTTATAAAGAGGAAAAAGTTGTCCAGCTCTTTTCAAATTGACACAATATATTCTCCTATATATCCTAGCTGTAGGCCCTTAGAAAAGTTTAGCAGAAGTTATAATCTCATTCTCTTCTTTATAACATGCTAAATTTTAGAGGTTTTCCCAAATTCTAACAGCTCTGACCTTAGGAATCCCATCCACCCTGGTGAGTAGCCTCTCTCAAAGATTGTGCCTAACTTCTTTTGACACGAGATGTAAATTTGAGCTTCAGGACTGTGTAATGCAGGTCTTTGAATAAGAGACTCGTACTAAGTATATGGAATTTATTTTATTGCATAAAAATCAGACTTAAGGAGCAATAGTTTCACCTTTAAAAGTGAGTTGAGAACTGGAGAGTTCATTTTGAATATGTTGAATATGCACGCTTGATGCCCCAAGTTTATCTATCCTCAGTGCCATAGACTCTCTACCCACTCATCTTCCCCTGCCCCACACCCCCACCCCACCAGCATCAACAAGGATGGCCGGATGGTCACGACATTGTCCAGAACCAGCACCTTCACGCTGGTGCCAAGTAATCATGCCTGCATTGCTGGTGGAGTTTCCCAGAAGAGGCACTGAGACCCCAGTTGTGTTAGGGAGTCCCCCACCACAAACAAAATGATTACACATATTTAAAGATCAGATTTCTTGTTAAAATTCTTGATTCAGATAGACAATAATTTTTTTTCTAAACTTGCATTTTGTTTATTTGCACCATTTTCCAGGTTCTCCTCAAATTCATTTCTCTATTACTGGCTCTAAGCTAGCTAAGTTGGGAGAAGAGGAACAAACGGACCATCTTGTATCTCTCCTCCTATCTGTGTACATCTGAACCAGGTGTATTAAAAATACTCAACCTTCTGTTTCTTTCCTTTACCTTCATGCAGTTATCAACTTATACTTCGTTTCTGACACTCATGATCTCCAATATAGATCTTCCCATACACCAAGAATTTTTCCACAGGCATCAGGTGATGTCTTCTAATTTAACTCAATTCCAACATCTGCCCTGGAAATAGTGTCAGACCCCAGTAATTAAGTCTCAGTCCCATAAGACTGCCCTGCTCCACCACTTAGGTGTTACTGTAGGTATTAGGTCCCCAGATGACCCACAACTTCTCTTGGAGTATTATACAACCAGAGGCTTTTCATTCAGATCTGATATTTTCTCTTTTAAAACAGCTCAGAGAACATTTATCAACATTTACCAGTTTATGATATGCTATGAAGTAATGAAGACATTACTTTGAGAGGTTGAAAGCTCTGGGTGAAGGGGAATCCTGATCAGAAGTCTTTATTCTCACTGCTTGGTGTTATTTTTCTGGCATAGAGGTGGTTGCTCATCCAGTTGAATGTTTTCAAGGGAGACTTCATTATATAAGCCTTTTTTAGCCCTTTTCCCCTATGGGAAAGGTGAAATTGAAAGTTGCAAACATCTAATTATGGCTTCTTCCGGGTGACCAGTCATCATTGAAACCATCCAGAAGTGGTTCCAATAGAACGATAGCACAGCAGGTAGGGCATTTGCCTTGCACACAGCTGACCTGGTTGGCCCAGGTTGGATTCCTCCGCCCCTCTCAGAGAGCCCGGCAAGTTACTGAGATTATCTCACCCACACGGCAAAACCTGACAAGCTACCCATGATGTATTAGATATGCCAAACACAGTAACAACAAGTCTCACAATGGAGACGTTACTGGACCCGCTCGAGCAAATCGATGAACAACGGGAGGACAGTGCAGTGCTACAGTGCTAAGCTTCCATTATTCTTTTATGGGTGGGAAGGGACTTAACGCAACTAAGCAGTGCTCAGGGCTTACTCCTGACTCTGTGTTCAGGAATCACTCCTAGAGGTACTCATGGGACCATCTGTGATACTAAGGATTAAAAAAGGCTCTGCTGTGTGCAAGGCAAGTATCTTACCCATTGTACCAAATCTCAGCCCTCTCCTAGGTATTTTTATTATTCAGGAATTTATATAGGTTTTAGGTACCCTGTGTCAGAAATGTGAAGATGTGTGTGTACATTATATGTGTATATATATATCTATATTTATATATACATGTATAGATACATATGCATATATCATATACATGATTTCTTCAAACTAGGAAAGATCCTCTTTATACATTTGTGTCTGTGTAACTTCCTTCTCCTACTAGTTAACAGTAGAAATATGAAGAAAACTTTATTCTTCATATTTTGCATAATTTTAATCATGTATTCGATGCTTGTCAAAAATATATTGAAAGCTTGCTCTTCACATCCGAGTTCTCCCTTGAACATATATCTTGTTTGATTATCTCTGTTTCTTTGCTTGCCTATTTCCACCCTGGAGAAGTTTGTCTTCTTTCTTGAACACATATTTCCCCTCTTTCTCTCCTCTCACATCTTTCTAAATAGGGTTTGTTCAGTAAAAGCTGCCTTGCTTCTAAAAAATGTTGAAAAATTGATCAGCGCTAGGAAGTCTTTTTAGGTCTTATGGTAGATGGGGTAGTATCCAGTGAGTCTCATCTCCTCTTAGGGAAGCGAATGGTTAGCAAAGTAAATGAACACTAGTGATCCCTAATCCCAGGGACTTCTAAGAATTTGGTTTATTGATTTATTTATGTCACAGGTAGCTTGCCAGGCTCTGCCGTGCGGGCGAGATACTCTCGGTAGCTTGCTGGGCTCTCCGAGAGGGGCAGAGGAATCGAACTCGAGTCACCCATATTGGTACTCGAAATGCCAAAACACAGTAACAACAAGTCTCATGATGGAGACATTACTGGGCCCGCTGGAGCAAATTGATGAACAACGGGAGGATCATGACCGTGATTTATTTACAAAGTATCATTTTACTGAAGGGGGATACTAATTCTATAGGAAATGTGAGAAGTGTGAGATTCTCCAGCAGGAGACAAAGAAAATTAGAAGACAGTTCAAAAGTGAAGGAAATTTTTGCTCTAAGAAGAACACATGCCACCCCAGAGAGGAGTGTTGTATAAAGGAGAGATTGTGCACCCAGAGTTCCAGACTGCAGTAAGCCCAAGAATATTTTAAACTCTGCATTTCTCCATAGAAACTTATCATTTAGGTCAGAAAATAGAAGAAATTTGGGTCTCAGATATGAACCTAGTGCAAAAAAGCAATTATCTGCTTACCAATGTCAACTTTATATACTGTGATACTTAGATATGAATTAGGAACCTACTGATGTGAGGCTTTTTGATCTTGAATTGGTTCTCTCTTCCTCTCCCCTCTCTCTTCCTCTCTGTCTCATAAGTGTTTTTACTTCCAGGAACCTCCATGTCCTACCAGTTGACTTCCTAGTCTCATGCAATAATTTCTCTTCTACATGATTTTTACCTATGGTTCCCCTGGAATATCCTGGGGGCCTACTAGAGTGTCAGATAGTCGTCAGAGGCTGTTTCAGATTGCAAATAGACATGGAAGTAGGCAAGAGAATATGGATGTTTCAGTGTGAAGAAGAATTCTTTGCTGAATCTTAGAACATGAACATTTGTCTTCAAAAGTTGAATTGACCCCTAAGTGCTCAAAAATTTATATAATAAAATAACATAAATGCCTTTTAATAGAAGAAGCTGTTAATCTCTAAACTAACCAATTACTGTAATAATATTCTGTCTAAGCTAACTCGTGTCTCATTATTAATATGGAGTTGGTCTTACTGACTTTCCTATACTGCCATGTACCATATATTTGCATAATGAGCATTCTTGGAATCCCAAATTCTGTGACATTTGAATTTGTATAGTGTTCATTTGGCTATCACTAAAAATTATCATGCTCTGATCTGTTTTAGACAAAAGCATTAAAAGTAAAGCTCCTTAACAGCAATACTAGGAAAAATATGAATTTTAAAATGTTCAAAAATGAGCACTGATGAGATAAGTCAATGGATTGAGCATAGGTTTTCAATGCAGAAAGTTTTGGTTCGAATCCAACCAGCACTTGATCTCCAGACCACTGTCAGTAGTAACACCTGAGCATGGAGGATATAGTACCCACTGAGCACTGTCGAGTATGGCAAAAATAAAAAACAAAACTAGGATTGAGCCATGGAGATAGTATAGAATAGCCTAGAGATATGGTACAGATAACCATAGGGAGACTACAGAATTCAAGGCATTTGTCTAGCATGTTTTCAATTCCAGTTCAATCCTCTGTACTGCATGGGCCCCCTGAGCACCTCCAAGACCTCTATCTTGAGCATAGTGCCAGAAGTAGCATCTAAGCCCCACCATATAACCTCCCCAGCCCCTAATAAATAAATAATTTTTTAAATTATCAAGATGCAATCACTTTTAAAGGTAGCATTGAGTTAAATATTCTACTTTATGGAAGTAGAATAATGAAATATGAAAGAATTTACTTGTTAGGTAAATAGGACAAGTGTGAAAGAAAAGATACCTAGACTAAAATAGACTAAAATAATTGACATGATACTGAACACATTGTAGCTTCACTAGAATCCTTATATATTGCAATTTGAAAAGAAAAAATATTTGAGAATAGTAAAATATTTTTGAATAAGTCGTAAAATAATAATTTTTAAAGGTAGGACTTTTGGTATGCAACTTTCAGTGCGAAACTTTCAGTGGCAAAATGATTTCTCAATATCTGTTTTACTACATGTCTATATTCAATTCCATCTAGAATTAATCTTTATTCTAATCTCTCATTCTTTAACTTAATTTTCTTCCCCAATCTTATTACTATTAACTATCATAAAACTTTTGGCGTATAGTGGTAGCATTTTCGTGGTTTCCTTTAATTATACTGTTTACTTGCAAAACATATCCATTAGTGATGAATAAAACAACTCTTCTATTATGGTTCCCAAATGTTCATTAGCTTTTCAGGAAATAAAACTTTTTTTGGTTTCAGAAAATGTTTTGGCGTAAGAAGAATATTTTTCTAATCAGAGGAGAATAAAAATTGGAAAACATACATTCTGTGGTTTTTGGAATGCATATAAGATTCAGCGGAGTTATGAAAAGATCAAAATTTTCTAACAGTTTTATTATCTTTTTTTAAATTTAATAAAGCTATAACCACAGCATCTATAGCAAGCACAAAAAGTAGAATTGTGGAGTCTTCACAATGCTTCTCTCTGCACTTGGCACAGGTAGTAGAGAAACACAAATTTCTCTCTTCTAGCCAGGCACTTCTTGGAATGGGTGCAGGATCATCTATGGGCGCAGCTGCTGCTATACTTGAGGGGTCCCAGAACCCAGACACAGCTCTTTGAGCAGCCAAATGAGTATCTTCCCAACAACTACCACCTCATTCACTTTTTTTTGAGCCTGAAATATTAAAATTAGCCCAAAGTGTTTTTAAATTTTAATTATGCCCTTTGGAATCTGTGCTTTGGAAAAGTGTTAATTTTCCTTTAAATAAACCAATATCTGGAACATATACATGTATACATGTATATATTTATATTTTAAATATGCTTTAAAAACATGCTTTACTTGTATATATCTTGGTAGGAAAAATAGAGAAATCCAGCTTGTTTTTTCAAATATTTTGTAAAAGTCTTTCAGAATATACCAACCAAGCTGTTGTCTATTCAGTGATGTATACACTTGATTGTGGAACAACTATTAATGCTTCTCTTAGCAGCGAGCATATAGGAATAAGGATAAATGAAATGGCTGTCACCTTTTCATTCTTATACTGACGGGTCTTAAGTAGTTCTTTTAACGCTCTCAATACAGAAATAATAAATACTATCTTTAGGAGATGGTGATTACAATAATGATGGTCCCTTGCCAAAAAAAGTAACAAAGGTATTTTAAATTGTATTTTTATCATGATAGGGAGATTTCAGATGATTTAGCTAATTTTAACTAATAACTACTGAGAATTAACATTATTTAATGCAATCAGAACCAGAATAGAGCATAAATCCAAGAACTAAGCATTAGCAGAGATGTATAAGAAAGAATGCTTAGAGATTTGTAATTCTCAAGGATAGAAAATGGAGAACCCAAAGGAAATTAAGTGCTAATTTTCTCAATTAAGATTAGAAATTTTTTTATTCTTAAAATTACCCTGTAAAGCATACATTTTATAACATATGTATTCTTATAGATTTTCAAAATGGACAATGTAGATTTTATGCATTTTCTACATGTACTTTAAAAAAAATTTTTTTCTGTCTTTTTTGAACATACGAATAATTTTGCTTTATTTTGTTTCCATAGATTATTTGAAAACATAAAACATATTTTACATATTTTCATGTTATAAATTCTATATCAAATTATTCATTCTAAATAAAATTGCTTAGTATTGTACTTGCATTTGAGAACAATGTAAGAACAATAAAGCTTTGCTTAGCATTCTCTAGCAATTCCTCAGTAAGTGTGAAGTTAAAATTCCTATGTAATTTAACAGTTGCTAGTAGCAGCACTCTATGATACTTGTTGAAAATAGCTACTATGAAACACGAGCACATGTTTCTAAAAGAATTACATAGAGAAATTATTCTATATAATTTTTTTCATTTTTCAGATTTTGTCCAGATTGAACTGACTGAGGCAGAAGCATGAACTTGAGAAAGAGCTGTATGAACAAGCTCAGGTGTTGAGCTATTTTAACAGTTCTCTTTCCCACTCCTTCTGATCTTCCCCTAGGGTCACTTGAAAACATAAGTAAAAGTGACTAGCATTTTAAAATACCATAAAGTGGAAATTATGCAAAATAGTCATTTTCAAAGTATAGAATAAAATAATATGATTAGAACCCCTACCTGTAAGTATTTTTATTTAAAAATTAAAAATATGCTTGACAATAACAAGTGGATGAACACTAAGTGCTCTCTGTTCTCAGTGACTCAGTTATGTCTGATGGTCATTTGTCAAGTATAGTTACTGTCACTGTCACTGTTCTCCCATTGTTCATCGATTTGTTTGAGCGGGCCCAGTAACATTGTGAAACTTGTTACTGTGTTTGGCATATCAAATACATCATGGGTAACTTGCCAGGCTTTGCTGTGCGGGTGAGATACTCTCGGTAGCTTGCCGGAAGTCTGAGGGGCAGAGGAATCAAACTCGGGTCGGCTGTGTTGGCTGCGTGCAAGGCAAACGCCCTACCCACTGTGCTATCACTCCAGCTCGTCAAGTATAGTATGTATGATTTTTTTTCCCCTTGGATTAGGGTGGGATCACACACAGGTGTTCTATTCCCAGCATTACCCTGAGCTCCTGCATGCTTTGAATGCACGCTGGCCCTTTGAATCATCTCCCCAGTAAAGCCTGAGAGGCAGGAATCTGGAAAGAAATACATAAATGAATAAACCTTCAAGGGACCTTATAGCTATCCTACCTGATACCTTGAATTCAGCCACATTCTTTCATTGATTCAAAATAAGAAAAGGTCCAGGAGACTGATCCAGGACCAGTTTTGTAGGTGCCAACAACATTAAAAAATTTTTTCCACCTTGGGAACAGTGAATGATGGGAAACTGTACCCATGAAGCCAATACTTCCTTTCTTTCTCCCTCTTTCTCTCTTTTTTTTCTCACTCCTTTCCCTCATTCCCTTCGTTTCTTTCCTGTTTTCTTCTTCCTTAATTTTTTTTTCTTTTGATCCAAGTTAGAGTACTTAACCTTGTTAAACCATGTCTGGAGAAAAATAAAACCAGCCCACATAACTCAGTCTGTGATCCTGTTTTAACATGATTTTATCATGCATTCTCATACAACAGTGCCTATCACTAATATGCAAATATTTGGTTGACGTTATAATGGCATTAACTAAATGTATTTTTATTTATTTATAATTATTTGTTTCTTTGGGAGTCACACCTAGTGATGCTCAGAGGATATTCATAGCTCTGCACTCAGGAATCACTCCTGGCAGTGCTTGGGGACTATATTGGATGCCAGGGATAGACTGTGTGTCACTCACATGCAGGACAAGTGCCCTATGTGCTGTACTATCTCTATAGCCCCACTAGATGTATTTTTATAGAGAAACTAAAAAATATTTAAAAGAATGCCACATCAGTGGAAATATTATTTGAGGATGAATGCCTCAAAAGATGTATTAAATAAATTTAAAGACATCAGTATACTGTATAATATACTTAATTTGGGCTGTAGCAATTGCACAGCAGGAAGGGCATATGCCTTGCATGCACCCGACCTGGGTTCAATTCCTCCCTCCCTCTTGGAGAGCCCGGCAAGCTACCGAGAATATCTTGCCCACACAGCAGAGCCTGGCAAGCTCCCCGTGCTGTATTCTAGATGCCAAAAACATTAACAACAAGTCTCACAATGAAGACATTACTGGTGCCCACTCGAGCAAATCAATGAACAATGGAAGAACAGTGCTACAGTGCTATACATAATTTATAATAATTAATATGTGTATTTAGTATATTATCTATAAAATATATTTAAATTTTATATTATGTTAAACATGTAATATATTTATTCAATTACATGTCACTAAACTAATAAATTACTCATTTTGAAAAAGTAAATATTTTAAAGATGAAAGTAAATAAACAATATCAAAATGTTTTATTCTATTCATTGGTGATAAATTAAGTTTTCTCTCTCTGGTTTGCTACAAATAACACTGATACTAAAATTCTGAGTGTATATGTCAGAGTCTAAGTGGAAAAATAGAAGCCCATTTAAGTATTTTTTAGAGGGAATTTAGTGCTTGGGTTGCCTATATAGGAAATAGGGGAACTGAGACAAAGCAAGGGAGTGTGAGCAGCTCAGGCATTAGCAGTTACAGGACATCTGGCACATGTGGGTGAAAGGCTCCATAAGAGAAGAGGGGCAGTGGAGGCCAGAGTCACCTGGTGGAAGCTGACTAGGAGACATTGCTACGTTGCCAGGGGTGCTGCCACAGACAAGAGAATTTGAGAGAACTGTTCTGGCCTCTGTCTGCTTTGTGGTCTGCAGAGTGGGGGCAGTTGACAGACTGTAGCCCTGACAAATGTAGCCTCATGCAGACAACACAGCCCACAGGGACAGCTCTAGCTGTGATACAGAGTAGAGCAGGGCAAAGGGTAAGAATGGAAATGAGGCAAACCCGTCCAGTACCTGCACAAGGAGCTTCCCACAACTCTCCCTGTCCTTTTATAATTCTACATCTTGGTACAGGTCTATCATTTTCCAGGAATCAGTAACACTCTCTTCCAATGTTTTTTTTTTTTTTTTTTTTTTGCTTTTTGAGCTCTTACATGTCCTTGAAGTTATAAGTCATTATTCCACAAACGTTTGCGAGGTTCTTATCATACGCAATGTAATGAGAGCTGTTTCTTTTGGAAATAAGCCTATTTCTAAAAACCTCTCATTAAATCTGCAGTCTGTCACCATTTTTGAATAGTTCTGAGAGAGGACCTCAACTCCCTCCATCAGGTACTAGCTTTGGAGCAGCTCCAGAGCTCTCTTCTTTTTTTCATCTGAAACTGGACAATAGCGTCATGTATACTTTGTAGGACTGTTAGATGGATAAACTAAGTTAAAATTTTATGAGTCTCAGAATAATTCTGGGTTTGTAAATAAATGAATATTAAGTCTTTCCTTTTTCTCTGTTTACACAGCACTCCGTCTATATTTTCATTATGAAATTCATTACATTATGCTACAATCTGCACATCTGTCACTTCTGGTAGACCATGAGCTCTTGCTAAGGAGCCTATGATTAATCATCTTTGTATCCCCAATGCAAAGAATATAATAGATGCTCAATAAGTGTTTGTTTAATTAATTAATCACTTCCTCTAAAACTCCCCTGTGTCAGGAAACATAAGAATAAATGGTAAGAACTAAAAAAGAGATAGTTTTAACAATTCAGAGAAAAGAGGGATTAGTCAATAGGCCATAACACTCATGAAGAAGATGATATCTAAGCTTTTAAAATTTTACTTGGATTTGCCTCGTCTTCTAATTCTGTGTAATTAGAAAATATAAGTAAAGACCTGCCAAAAGGTAAAAGGGACTCATATAGAAATAGAGAGTACGAGGAGCTTGCATATATATGATTCCAAACTGCTTATTGTAATGAAATTTTTAAGTCATGTAGCTAGATTCACTTTGTACTGACAGCTACTGACTCTCAACTTCTGTTGCACTACAATGGCCTTTGGATAAAAATTAAACCTGTATCTGTCCTCTAAAATTGCTCAAGATTAGGTGATTCCTTTTGTAACCAGTAAAGAAAGTTTATCTATCTTTCTATTATTTACCTTCCCCCATGTTCTATAATCTTAACTATTTAAGATTAATGGGCTGGAGGGATAGCACAGTGGGTAGGGTGTTTGCCTTGTATGCAGCCAACCCAATTTCAATTCCTCTGCCCCTCTCAGAGAGCCTGGCAAGTTACCGCAAGTATCTCGCCCACACAGCCGAGCCTGGCAAGCTCCCCATGGTGTATTTAATATGCAAAAAAATAGTAACAACAAGTCTCACAATGGAGACGTTACTGGTGCCCGCTCGAGCAAATTGAGTACCAGGAGGTTTACTCCATGGCTTGGAGGCCAGCCACACACACTAGAGTAAAAGGCAGTTCAGATAGATAAGGGAGCACCAAATAAAGAGTGTTGGAAGGATCCTCCCAGGATGGGCGATGCATGCTGAGAGTAGACTACAGACTGAACATGATTGCCACTCACTGCCTTTTTTGCAAATCACAGCACCCAAAAGGAGAGAGGGAACAAAAAGGAATGCCCTGCCACAGAGGCAGGGTGGGATGGGGGAGATGGGTGGGAGGGATACTGGGATCAGTGGTGGTGGAGAATGGGCACTGGTGGAGGGATGGGTATTTGATCTTGTATAACTGAAACCCAAGCACAAAATCTTGTAAGTCTACAACTGTACCCCCTGGTGCTTCACTAATAAAAATTTTTTAAAAATAAAGATTAATGTAGAGGGCTAGAGTAATAGTACAGAGGGTAGAGCTTACATGCAGCCAACCTGGGATCGATGCCTCGAGCACTGCCAGGAGTAACTCCTGAACAAAGAGCCAGGAGTGATCTTTGAGCATTGCTGGGTATGGCTTAAAAACCAAAAAAGAAAAAAATTAATGTAGTAAACCCATATTATGTAATAGTTAAGAATTATTACTTCTAAAGATATAAAATGAAATGCCTAAGAGATAGGAAATGAAATGTTTAAAATTTAGTGGCATATGACATTGAAGCTAAAAACATCTTTAAGGATGAAACAGCACTGACAATGCAAGTGGAAGCAAACATAAACAAATGGGACTACATCAAACTCAGAAGCTTCTGCACTTCAAAGGAAACAAAGACCAAAATACAGAAAGAGACCCCAGAATGGGAAAGAATACCCAATACCCATCTGATCAAGGATTAATATACAGGATAGACAAGACACTAGTAGAATTGTATAAGAAAAAAACCTCCAACCCCATAAAAAAATGGGGAAAAGAAATGAACAGAAGTTTCCTCAAAAAAAGATATACAGGGGCTGGAGTAATAGCACAGCGGGTAGGGTGTTTGCCTTGCACACAGCTGATCCAGGTTCGATTCCCAGCATCCCATATGGACCCCTGAGCACCGTCAGGAGTAACTTCTGAGAGTAGAGCCAGAAGTAACCCCTGTGCATCGCTGGGTATGACCCCAAAAGCAAAAATAAATAAATAAATAATACAAATGGCCAAAAGGCACATGAAAAAATGCTCCACGTCGCTAGCCATCAGATGCAAATCAAAACAACAATGAGATATCATCTCACACCACAGGCACTGGCACACATTCAAAAGAACAAAAGCAACCAGTGTTGGTGTGGATGTGGGGAAAAAGGCACACTCTTTCACTCTTGGTGGGTATGCCCACTAGTCCAGCCTTTCTGAAAAACAGTATGGACAGTCCTTCAAAAACTAGAAATTGAGCATCCATATGAGGCCGCAATACTACTTCTGGGCATATATCCCGAGGATGCAAAAAAACACAGTAGAAATGACATCTGTACCTGTATGGTCATTGCAGCACTGTTCACAATAGCCAAAATCTGGAAACAACCCAAGTGACCTAGAACAGATGACTGGCTAAAGAAACTTTGGTACATCTACACAATGGAATACTCTGCAGCTGTCAAGAGAGATGAAGTCATGAACTTTGCTTATAAATGGATAGACATGGAGAATATCATGCTAAGTGAAATGAGTCAGAAAGAGAGGGACAGACATAGAAGAACTGCACTCATTTGTGGAGTATAAAACAACATAACATGAAGCTGACACCTAAGGATAGTAGATACATGGGACAGATAGATTGCTTCATAGCTGGAAGACTGCCTCATGAGCAAAGGGGAGAAGGCAGCTTGAATAGAGAAGGGATCACTAAGAAAATGAAGGCTAGAGGAACCGGTTGGGATGGGAGATGTGTGCAGAAAGTAGATAAAGGACCAAACATGATAACCTCTCAGGCATTGCAAACCATAATGCCTAAAAGTAGAGAGAGATTATGGGGAATCATGTCTGCCATGGAGGTGGGGGAGAGTGGGAAAGAGGGGGGAATACCGGAAATATTGGTGGTGCACTGGTAGAGGGATGGGTGTTTGATCATTGTGTGATTATAACCCAAACATGAAAACTTGTAGCTATCTCAAGGTGATTCAATAAAATTAAAAAATAAATAAACAACTATCTGAAAAAATTTAGTGGCATATATGTTTAATGTTCCTGTCAATTAATCTTTTGGACTGTTATGACATAAATCCATAGAGTACTTTTTAATAACAGTATCTGGATAATAACATTCAAGTAAATTCTAAAAAACTTATGGATAAATGTTGAAGGAAAACCAAGCTATTGGATAAAATTCATAACCAAATTCTTAATTTAATATGTCAGAAACTATTATTCTGTACTTCATTCCAGCTAGAGAATTTATCCAAGAATATGAGAATAGAGACTTTGGTAAGTGGCTTTGTTTTCCTTCTTTGACATTCATGGTGCAATACAAAACTCTCGAGAGCTGTATTGCAGTTTTGACCTACTTTGATGCACATATCATTTTTGACTGGGAACTTTGAGAATGTACACTTCCCCAGCATGGTAGAAAATGCTCACCTTTGGGATTAAATGAGGTTTCCCACAGATGTACTCAATGTTGAATTGGCCTCATTGAAATAATTTAAGTTTTTTACTTTGTGTGGTTGTTTTATTTTTTGTTTCTGAGTAACTTCAAGCATATAGGGTGAGTAATAGTAGACCTTTTGGTACAAATTACCTATTTTTTCTCCAGCGGATAGGGCATTTTGCCTTGCACGTGACTGACCCAGGTTCGATTCCTCTGTCCTGCTCGGAGAGCCTGGCAAGGTTCCAAGAGTATCCTGCCCTCACGGCAGAGTATGGCAAGCTCCCCATGGTGTATTCGATATGCCAAAAACAGTAACAACAAGTCACAATGGAGATGTTACTGGTGCCTGCTTGAGAAAATCGATGAACAATGGGAAGACAGTGCAGTGCTACAGATAAGTTTCTCTTATTCAATTTTTCTACTTTTCCACAAAATTTCTTTGCTCTGCTGGAGTTGTAACACATCAATAACACACTTGCTTACATGTGTGAGGTCTTGTTTTAACTCCCAGCTCCCTCCCTAAAAAAAAAGAGAAAAATTAAAAATCATTTTCTCTACAAATGAAACGTAGTTCTGCTGGCTATGTGTCAGAATCTCTCCATGAGTTGGCTAGCAGGATAGTAGCATTCTTAGAACAATTCAGCCTGCATATATATGGTCCTTTCTGATTATCAATTACTTTAAACTTTAGACATATAATTAGATTTCTGACATTAGGAAAGAACATTTTCTACATTTTCTGCTTCATTATTATGCTTTTTTTGTTCTTTGAACCTAAGTTTGGAATTTTTATAAAGCTTTGATGTATAAAGCTGTAAACAAATATAGGTATTTTTCATAGTAAGAGCTGGTTTATATAATTTTATTATATTGAAATTTTATTAAATTGGAACTTTCTGTACAGTTAAAAAGGAATCATTTATTAGACACTGTAGGCACTTTCCTTGTACTCTGACCTGTCTACTTGATTTCCTGGAAAGGCACTATAATTTCCAGATAATCTCTAGCTAAACTCAAACATGGCTCCCAATAAGTCTTGTTTCCTGGTAGAGTTTGGTATAGTCCCCTTCATACTGAAAATAACTAGTGTATCAGAAATGAAGGAGTATAATTTGGAGGGTTAAGTCATAATATTTTTTGAGGCTTCACCTTGCTTTCTTTGGTATTCGTTCACTTGACAGAAGTCAGTTATGTCAGAAGAAACTTAATCAGCCCTAATGACAGACCCAGATAAATACTTAGGAACCAAGAGTTCCTGCTGTCAGCCAGCAGAAGGCATGCAAGGCAGTCATCCTGGAAGCTGGTCTTCCTACTCTAGTCAAAGCTTCAGATGATTGCTGCCTCATTTGACATCTTGACTACAAGTTTATACAAAACTCCACACCAGAACTGTCAAGTTAAGCCACTCCTAACTTCCTAGTGCAATAGATCCATGTATGACAATAAATATTTCTAGTCTACTGAGACTCAGGAAGATTGTTTTTTCCATATTATCTTTTCAGCCCCAGCGATATTCTGTAATCTTGAAAAAACTAATTTTTCTAATTCTAGTTTTCTCATTAGTGAAAGAAACCATTATTTGTACATTCAGTCTATCAGCCCATTTTAGTTTAGTTAGTAACTTCTCTGTGTCCTGCACCATGAACAAGACTGGCATATTCTTGTATTATAAGATATGTAATTTATGTTTAACATCAAGTGTCCTCATGGGTGTGGTTTTGGAATTATGTCTGTGAAAAATCATTGTTAGTAATATTATAAACCAAAAGATTAAAAATAACATATATTTTAAAACTGACCTCAGTTTTGAAACAGATTTTGACTGAGAAAACTTCTATAAATTGAGCCAGTTCAACACATATTCTTGATCATTTATGATAATTCTGAGTTAGATACTGATATTAGAGAATTATAATCAAATGCCTACAGATGAATAACACTAGATTTTGTCTCTTGGGCTGTTTCTGACTGTGACTCCTTCAATATTCCCCAGGATCCTACTGGGTATACGCCTAGTCTTATTCTCTAATCCTTCACTTACATTATTTTATTTTATTTTTTCCTACTTTATTTATTTATTTATTTTAATTTTTATTAGTTAAACACCATGAGGTATAGTTGTAGACTTACAAATTTTTGTGCTTGGGTTTCAGTTATACAATGATCCATGATTTTAACCTTTGTACCCTTGGGATATCCTGGGGGAAAATACAAGGAGTTATGTGGCTCCAAGTTGAGAATCACTGTTCTAGCTCATATGCTTCTTTACACTCTGCAAAGCACTTCCTTACTTGTCATATATGAACCTCTTAAAACTAATTTGTAATTGCTAGATTTTATTACCTAGATACCATACCATCCTTACCCCCAAATATACCTTTGATTATATTGAATTTCCTTGCTCTACATCATCAAATGCTCTACATTATCCAAAATACCTATGTGACCTATAATTAAACAGTAAACTAGGATATTTATTGAACCTGCTCTTTTTCTTGGTTGGACCATCACATGATTTGGTGCTCCATTGTAGTATTGAGAAAAGGTTCTCAATATATACTTATTATGGATGCACTTGTTTTCCACTTGAAATGCTTATAAGTGAAGAATCTCAGTCAGAGAAGTTAAATGATTCCTCTAAAGTCACACACTGAATTGCATAAACACCATATTAGACCAACACCTGCACAGAAGATTTGAAAGCTATTTGGGTAGGACAACATGATTTTATATCATTGGCCCTATATCTCCTACCCTATTGTTAGAGCAGTTTTAGCTTCACAGAATTTAAAGCTAGGTCCAGAGATTCTCAGTTTACCCCTGGTTCCACATATATACATAGTCTGCCTATTATCAACATTCTTATCAATAAGAATGGTATTTTTGTTAAAATTTATGAAACTACATTTATGTATCATAATATTCAAAGCCATATTTTACATAGAAATTTACTCTCTGATGGTTCTCTTTTAATTTTGATTAATGCACGGTAGAAAACACAGTGCACCATGATAGAGGCATGTGTTGGGGGAACACAAAAGGTAGTCAGGTACATAATCTCTATTTTTCAGGGATTAGTTGTCTTGTTTTTAATGGCAGATTCTCTCAGTAAAAGAAATTTTGCTAGTATAGTAAAAGAAAATTGAAATGAAACTTTTAATTATTTGATGGGAAGCATTTTTAATATTAAATGTAACTACTTAACTTGCTCCACACTTAATTCATTTGAAAATAAACTGTATTAAACTTAAATTTCTTTTTTTATAACAGAAAATATAGAGAATATGATTAACTTGCCTCAGTATCTAATATCTCATTATTTTTCTTTTCTCAATTATAGAATACTAATGAGTGGGTTTGTTCAAATAGAAAGCACATGTTAATATATACATACATTTTTTTCTCTCTTTTCCTTCAAAAGCCAGATTCTTTTCTAAGAAAACTGTATTTACTTACTTGCATTTGGTATTTCTGCTCTAGTGTCAATTTCCCTGTAAAGTTGAACTCTATTAAAACATATTTGCCTGTGGCCATGCCATCTTTAAATTTTCCTTAATTTGCATGGACTTCATATCTCAATGCAAAGTCTGACACAAAGTTTATACATAACAATACTTTTGATTGACAGGGAGATTTATTATGCATTGATATGACATCAAATTTATGTATAATAATGACTTTTGACTGACAACTAAGAAATAATAGAATTCTAGATACCTTCTATACACTAATTTTTACTAGACAAACTGAAATATCCAGATAATTGGCTGAAATTTTCAGTTTTCATACCAATTTCTTAGGATTGTATATTGGAAAGACAAACTGTGCTAGTGTCTCAAACTATCCCTCTCCCAAATTGTGAAAGATATTTCATTCTAGGACATCATATGATTCCACTCTATTTAAAAATAGTCTTGTGTTATAAACATTAACAACTCTGGTATTATATTTATCACGATTGAAAAATAGCGTTCTTACAACTAACACATTGAGTATTATTAAGAACCTTGAAAGAGTAGGAAACCTAATGGTATTCTGGATTCTGATTCTATGAAAATTCTGATCTCATGATTCCCTTTGCACAGAAGAAAGCCAAGGAGCAAGTCCTTTTAGAATACCTACCATGCAGTAAGCATTAAAAAATAATTTAGAGATACAAGAAGAACTTAGGGGTGTCACCTGGCATATAATTAAACATTAAAGTACGATCAGAACAAGTATGTACATTGGGTATATCTGTTTATGCCACAGCCTTTTTCCCATTTATCTGCCATTGAACATTGGCTGTGTTTCTCTATCTAGTCATCATATGAAGTGATACAATGAATGTATATGCACACACATATTTTAAGATTTATGAAAAAATGGGGGGGATTTTGGGCTACACTCAGCAGTGCTCATGGCTTAGTCCTGAATGTGCCCAGAGATCTTGCTGGTGCAAGGTGTTGGGGATTGAACCTGGGTCATTCATATGCAAGGCAAGTATCCTCCCTGCTGTACTATTTTTTGAACATTTTTTGAACAAGGGACTCTGGCCCCTTTAAATGAATGTTCTTGGTTCTTAGGATAGATGCCATGGAAAGGAATTTCTGGTTTATATGGAACTTTTATACTTCTATTTGTAGTTTTTATAGAAGACTCTATATTGTTCTTCACAGAGGTGAACCAGATGACATTGTCTTCAACAGTGGAGGAGAGTACCTTTTCACTACATTTACATTAAGACTGGTTATTTCTTTTTGATATATGCCATTCTCACTGGTATGAGATGATAATTTACTGTCATTTTGATTTATATTTATCTGATAATAACTGACAATGAATTTTTTCATGTACCCACTGGCCAGGACATTAATTTTGACTCTGGCCTTGAGAAATCATGGAAGGATCAAAGATTCTAAAAGCACACATTAGATAAGAATAATTTTTAAAAAAATATTCTTACAAAAGTGACAACTGCACAGATCTTGTATGTTTCTCTTACATTTTGCTATCTATAAATTTAGACATAGATACTTTGTTTATACAGTCTTACACTGAGTTATAAAAGACACCACAAGCAACTTTGCATTTATTTGTTATGCAACGTTTTGCTTTTGCTAAATAGAAGCTTTTATAGAATAATCCTGGTTATTTTATTTGGAAGCATTGAACTCCACCTAAATGTGACCATTTGCAGTCAAAATTCATGTTCATTAATTAATCTTTGTAATTAACATAGAAAATGACTATGCTTACTTTTCTCAAAACAAAACCCACTTGTATGTCCTCAGGTAAAACAAGGTAAAATGTTTTCCAGTTTATATTTCAAGGAAAAATTGATGGTTATCTCAAGTGAAAAATATGGCACTCAAGGCTAAAGAGGACAATATAAATCAAACCCACAATTTTTGAGTCATAATTAATGTAGTGTGGCTGATTATTTTATTTTTGTCTTTTTGTATAGACATCATGAGGAAAATCACTTGACGATACTGAAATTAAATATTTTATGTATAAATACTTATGTTTTTAATATCCTGAATTTAATTTTCCTTAAATATGTAAGTTCCTATTCCAGATTTATTATTTCAGAAGTAGATGCTGCTATTGTCTGCTGACATAAATCACATGCAAGCAAAATAATAACATTTTGCAAATCTAAATTTCTACAACAAGCACCATGGGGAACTCCTGGAAATGCAGAGGCAGAGCACCTGTGTCACGGTTGGCCTTGGTCCCGAGGCAAAGGAGGTGGAGAACTGCAGCAGCCAACAGGTACAGACCTGTTCATGCACCCAACAGACACTCTCTGAGGACTTGAAGATACATTCACAGTGGAATCTTGCCAGGTGCTGGTTCTTACATAAGCAAGTTGTTGCTTTCACTTTTGAGAGGAGCGAGGAGGGGGGGTTAAAGATCCAAAAGCAAAATTAGAGTGTACATTTTAACATTACATAATTTATTTCACAGGCTATTAAAATCTAAGATAGTATAATAAGATAACTCGAGGATGGCAACAGGCAGGAAGCCTAGACTGATCTTCCCAGGTTTATGGCACTAATTCTTTGCACATTTTGGAATTATGAATGTTGTCACGTTCACACATGCTGTGGAATATTTGAAAAAGAATGTAATTGAAACAAATGTTACACACACAAAAAAGCTGATATGGAGAGAGATGCAGTTCACAAGACTCATGACTGGAATCCATCTTCAATTTGCATGCTTTGAATCCACCCAGAAGCCCCAATATTACGATGATTGGGAAAGAAGAAATAAAGCTCGTGGTCATTCATATTTAGGAAATCCTTAGTCTTTTTGCTCTCTGATTTTCTCTCCAAACATCTTTTTCTTCTTGCCTTACAGCACAAGGAGCAAACTCCTACACCTTCCAATTAGGAGTCATAAGCTCTCAGATATTTTTCTCGGTGGATGTGAAGCATCCACAGTGGTGTTCATGGCTCACTCCTGACTTTGTGCTCAGAGTTCACTTTTAGAGGTGCTTAGGGAAACATATGCAGTGCTGGGAATCCAAGCTGGGATTGTCGCATGCAAGGCAAGTGCTCTAACGCCTGTACAGTCTCTCTGGCCCAAGAACCAAAAGCTGTGAAGCTGCAGTACTATACAATGTGCTACTTTCACATTTAGCACTGCGTCTTTATATATTAGAGACTTAATATCTTATTATGAAACCATAAGAAAAAAACAAAAGAAAGTGATGCTATTCTACTTACTTTTAAATTATACTCTAACTTAAGTTTTTCCACTGTAAAACAGTCTGTAATATTTTTGTTCTTTAAAAATTGCTAACTCTTTTCTCTTCTCAAAGCAAGGCTATATATTATCTCCCATTTTTGCTGCCTCTCCTTCGTTAAGTTTAAATTAATTATGGCACTATGGGGAAGTGCCCTCATTTTAAAGTTTCTGGCTGCTCTGTTAGTATTCTTTCTCAGCTTAATAACTCAGTTATTCAGTTTTTAAAAACTCCCGTGAAATGTATTGGCTGTTTTATCCATGTACATGCATATATACATAACCATGTATATAACATGCATTCACATGTGTGTGTTTTACAAAATTTTGTTCTGTCAAGAAGATCAGCTGGAGGGTGAGGATGAAGGGCAAATGTGAGGGAATCTGGTAACACTGGTAGAGGGAAGTTAACACTGGTAGTGAGATCAGTACTGCAATATTGTACGCCTAAAACTCGAGTATAAATAACATAATAAGTTACCGTGTTTTTATAAAAAAAGTAGACAATTAAAAAAATATTAGTATCAACACTACTGTAAGCATGAGACCCAAACTATAATAATTAATTGAAAAAAATTATCTGTTAAGAAGGCTGCCAGGGGATGGGCATGAACCTAAGGACATTGGAGGTGAGATAATGACACTGGTGATGGGTTTGGACTTGAAACTTTGTAAACCTGTCTACTAATAATAGCTTTATAAATCTCAGTTAGATCTCAGTGACCAAATTAAGATAAAATTCACAGTTAAAAAATAAAATTAAAAGCTTAAACTTTTATAGTAACTATGGATTAGTATGTAAATGATCGTGGAAAATTTTCAGTGGAAACCTCTTGCAAAGCTATATACAACATCACGCAAATAGAAAATTGCATAAATATTAAGAATCAACAGTTTCATCACCACTGAGATCACTTTAATTGTCCTTTCATAGGACTCCGTTTTCTTCTCTGCCAATTCCACCTTTAAATTTTCGTGATTTAAAAATGTTATATGAATAGAACATTAGACATGTAAGCCTGTGGAACTGACTTCACTCAAAATATTCTGGAGATTCATTCAGGTCATTGCATGTATCAATAACTTGTTTTCTGTATATTGTGTAGCATTCAATAGTGTGGAAATGTGTATAATTCTGTTAAACTATTCTGTTGAAATATTTCTGGGGATTTTTTGGTTATTAAAGTTTTATAAACAAAAGTTTTTTAATACAAATCAAAATCACAAAAAAATTAAATTACAAATATGATTATAAAAATTAAAAATGAACTCATCTTATAGGGTTCCAATAAAATGGAATAAATGTTTGGAATGATAGGGGAAATCTATAACCCCTCAGAGACTGAGATACTATCATAATTATCTTCATAATTCAAATGAATACATAATTACTAAACATCAACAGAAAAGATTTACAATTTACTAAACTAAATAAAAAATCAGTATAGCAAAATGTACCCTTATATCTGAGGTAAATTAATTTTGTTGCCGAAATGTCATTATGCTGTCATATTTCTGCTCTTATCACTTACTCAAACATAACCATTTTTCCTTCCTAATGTTTCATTGCTAAGATAATTGAACTTTGCAGTTTTTATCTAAAGCTTATTTTACTTAAAAATCTCTGTGTGCATTATTACAACAAAAGGGCAAAGGTAGAGAGAGGACTTATTTAGCTCTCATAGTTTATGATTGCATTGAAGCTTACAATTGATTATAGCTTCCTAACCTCTCTTCTCCTTCTCATTACCCTTGTCATTGTATACCAGTGTTTCCAGCTATTAGACTATCTTTATTTAGAAGGCACAGAAAAAAAGGGAAAAAAGTGAATTTAAAAAATAATATATTTTTGTTTTGATGCTTCAATTTAATGCAGGTTTGAAAATGCTGAACTCTCTAAGGTGTACTAAATATTCATTAGGCAGTTTAGCTTTTACTAAGTTCTAAATGAAAATGACCCAGCAAATTCAAATTGAAATTTCACAGAGTACTTTTCAAGTACGGTTCTAAAACATACATTAAACAAAATGCAGTCATTTGAATGCAAGTCTCTCTCTTTCCCTAGAATACATACACACCCTAGGGTCTATTATGCTTTCAGTTCAATGCCTCCAAAATGTGTGTGGTGTGGATCAAATAAATAGTTCAACAGCTTTCATAAGCAAACGATCTTATAGTCTGGTATATCTACAAACCTCTTGTGCTATTTCTTTATGCTTCCCCACTTACAAAGGTTAATGCAAATTTCATCTGAATGCAAGCAAAATATTCTGTGTTCTTTTCCTACACAGACAAATCTGTTCCAAAAGGGTCCATCAGAATTTTTCCATATGAATCCAATACCTCTTTATGGACTTGTGGAAGTATAGCAAAGTATGCTCACTTTTAGATACCATATTTTCTACCTGGTAACCTCAGAACCTCAGTACTCATTGCAGAAAAGACTTTATTTTTAAATTTTTTATTTTATTTTAAAATGCAAAAATTTTATTTACTTTATATTTGTTTTTTATTTAATTTTTATTTCTTTCTGGGACTGGAGCGATAGCACAGTGGTAGGGAGTTTGCCTTGTGTACAGCCAGCCCTGCTGAGCCGGGTTTGATTCCTCGGCCCCTCTCGGAGAGCCCGGCAAAATACCGAGCGTATCTCGCCTGCACAGCAAAGCCTGGCAAGCTACCTGTGACATATTCAATATTCCAAACACAGTAACAACAAGTCTCAAAATGGAGATGTTACTGGGCCCACTCGAGCGAATCAATGAACAACGGGAGGACAGTGTTTGTTGACAGTGTTTTATTTGTTTCTACCATTTTTATTAAAGTACCAGGATTTAGCGCTGTGGCACTGTTCTCCCGTTGTTCATCGATTTTCTTTCTGAAGGGCATCAGCAACGTCTTCATTGTGAGACTTGTTGTTACTATTTTTGGCAATCAAATATGGTAGGGGTAGCTTTCCAGGCTTTGCCGTGCAGACGGAATACTCTCCGTAGCTTGTCGACTCTCCAAGAGGCACGGAGGAATTGAATCGAGGTCGGCTGCATGCAAAGCAAACACCCTACCTTCTACGCTATCGCTCTGGCCCACCAGGATTTAAAATCCTGTTAATTAGACTTTCCATGGATACATCATCCCAACACCTCACCCATCATCTGAGTACCCACTTTCCTTAACCAGTGTCCCAAGAACCTTTGTCAGCCCCTTCACTCCGCCACCCCCAAACCTTGCTCTGGCAGTCTGAGGGATTAGGCTGGGTGTTGTTTTGTTTCTCTGCCAGTCTTCACCTAAGTGACAGGATAAGTGTGATCACTGTGAGGTGTGATGAGTAGAGTTATTCCACAGAAGCATGTGTTGCCATACTACTTAGGTGAAGCGGAAGTAGCCTACACCCTACTTCCACAGTAGGTGGTGGTCAGTGTGGAGACAGCCAGAACCTACTAAAGAAGAGGGGAATCAGCTTTTGGTTTCCTAAAGGCCCTGCAAAAATCAGCCAGGAGATAAAACTGCATAGCCCAATCTTCTCATTATAAACAACAAACAAATAAATAAATGAATGAATCTTGGGAAGTAGCTATGCTCAACACAAAACCACAAATGCCACTGTATGGGAACACTGGTTAAGGGAAGATCACACTGGCAGTGGGAATGGTATTGAAGCACTGCACTGTCCTCCCGTTGTTCATCAATTTTTCTTGAGCAGGCCCAGTAACGTCTCCATTTTGAGAATTCTTGTTACTGTGTTTGGCATATATGCGTAAAACTCAAGTATCAATAACTTTGTAAATCACTGTGAATTAAATATTTTTACTATATATTTTTTAAAAAATACTGGAGTTCAGCTATAGTACAAAGAATAGGGTGTTTCCCTCGCACAGGGACGACCCTGATTAGATCCCCAGCACTCTGTATGGTCCACTGAGCCCCTCCAGGAATAATCTCTGAGCACAGAGTCAGAAATAAACCGTAAGCACTGCCCGGTGTGACCCCCAAACAAACAAACACAAGTCAAGTTTAACATGCATTAAAAATAGAACATTTTGTCACTTTGAAAATACCCATTTTGTTGCTGTTGTTGTTGTGTGCTGTATTTAATATTAAAATAAGCAGTCTAGGAGCTGGAGAGTTAGTACTGTAGGTAGGTACCTTGCACATAGCTGATGCAGACTCAATCTCTAGCACTACATATGGTACCCTGAGCACTACCAGGAGTGATCTCTGAGCAGAGAGCCAGTGGTAAGCCCTGAGCACTGTCAGGTATGAGTCAAAACTCAAAAATATGTAATAAAATAAGACAACCATCCTAGATTTTCTGTGTGCATAGACTTTTATAGTATATCTTTTTATTTCTATTTTACTTTTTATTTGTACCTTTAGTAAACTGCAATTTTTTAATGGATCTGATTTTTTTTAGCCACTACGAAAAACTTTTATAAATGGAATGTTAGTCCATATATATATATATATTTTTTTTTCTTTTTGGGTCACATCCAATGCACAGGGATTACTCCTGGCTTTGCACTCAGGATTTACTCCTGGCGGTGCTCAGGGAACCATATGGGATGCTGGGAATCGAACCCGCGTTGGCCGTGTGCAAGGCAAATGCCCTACCCGCTGTGCTATCTCTCCAGCCCTAGTCCATATATTCTTAATGTAATATTTTGGTTGCCATCTATTGTTCGTTTTAGTTTTTCAACTCTTTTTGTTCCTCATTTTATCTCAGTAGTTTAGAAAATTTTTTTAAAATTTTTTTTTTAATTAGTGAAACACCATGAGGTACAGTTGTAGATTTACAATTTTTGTGCTTGGGTTTCGATTATACAATGATCAGATACCCATCCCTCCACCAGCGCCCATTTTCCACCACCATGGATAATATCTCCCCAACCCCCGCCCCCCATCTCCCCCCCGCCTCTGGGGCAGGGCAATCCCCTGTGTTCTCTCTCTCCTTTTGGGTGTTGTGGTCTGCAAAAGAGGCATTGAGTGGCAAACATGTTCAGTCCATAGTCTACTTTCGACATGCATCTCCCCTCCTGGGAGGATCCTCCAAACACCCTTTATTTGGTGCTCCCTTCTCTATCTGAACTGCCCTTTCCTCTAGAACGCCCGGCTGGCCACTAAGCTATGGAGTAATCCTCCTGGTGCTGATCTCAGCTATTCTTGGGTATTAATCTCCATATTTTGTTACTTTATATCCCCCAGATGAATGCAATCTTTCTATGTTTATCCCTCTCTTTCTGACTCATTTCGCTTAGCATGATACTTTCCATGTTGTACCACTTGTATGTAAATTTCATGACTTCATCTTTTCTAACAGCTACATAGTACTCCATTGTGTAGATGTACCAAAGTTTCTTTAACCAGTCATCTGTTCTTGGGCATTCAGGTTTCTTCCAGTTTCTGGCTATTGTAAAGAGTGTTGCAATGAACAAACAAGTGCAGATGTCACTTCGATTGTACATTTTTGCCTCTCTGGGATATATTCCCAGGAGTGGTATTGCTGGGTCAAATGGGAGCTCAATTTCTAATTTTTTGAGAATCGTCCATACTGTTTAGAAAAATATTTTTAAATAAGCATTTTACTTTAGAAACTTTAGGTTAAAAAAAACTGTCAAGAGAAATGAAAGTCCCCATATAACTTGGCCAATCTCCTATTACTAATAACTAACTTTAGTATTCTAATGCACAATTATTACTAATGAAGTAATATTGATTTAAGTTTTTAAAGTCTGTACTTTATCCATATTTCCTTCATATTTACCTATAATTCCTTTTTAATTTCCAGGATTTTATGACATGACATGCTTACCATGTGTCCTAAAGATCCTCCTGGCTTTGAAAATTTCTCAGACCTTGTTTTGCATGACTTTATAGTTTAAAAGAGTACTGATAAGGTAACCTATGGACTGTGTCTCAATTGGGATTATTTTGATGCTTTATTGTTGAGTGAACTAGAGTGATACAATTTGGAGTGAAGCCCAGAAAGGTAAGGTTTTGTTTCATCATATATATCAAGGATGCATATCTTATCACTGTTTATTTTGACTTAATCACTAATGTGAGACATTGTTTTTCAGATTTCTTCATTCTAAAATAACTTTCCCCTTTCTTCACACATTATATATTTTGAAATAAAGAAGTGGAATTATGTTCCAACTCATAGAAAATGGAGAATATATGCCACTGTATCACTGTCATTCCGTTGTTGATCAATTTACTCGAGCGAGTGCCAGTAACATCTCCATTCGTCCCAACCCTGATATTTTAGCAGTTTCTCCTTATTTGTCATTCCCAACGGTGCCATACTGGAGGCTCTTACACGGTCAGGGAAATGAGACCCGCTATTGTTACTATTTTTGGCATATCAAATACGCCAGGGAGCTTGCCAGGCTCTGCCAGGTGAGAATATATGTTGTTTTATTTTTCTTGTTTAGGATATTTATTTAATCTCTCCTATTTACTTCCATATTTTGTAATTTTTATGTCATTATGAATTAGTGAAATTATGGGGGGAACTATATTTTGGATTATAATACTACACTACTTTTTTTCTTACTTAAATTGTGTGCCAGTTTAGGTCATTGAAAGATCTTTCAATTAGTTCCTGTGTTCATTCAATATTTTCCAATGATTGTGGGTTTGTGTGAATGTTTGCTTCGGTTGTAGTTGCTGTTACATTTCCTATTCTTAGTATGTGTAAGATACTAAAGATTTATCTGTGTGTTTCTTTTTTCACAATTAGAATTCCTCATTTCTCTAAGGAGCTGTGGTTCCTTTTTTCGGAGAGTGGTATGAGAAATGAAAATCTGAGTACAAGGTATACTTGTTGCTATTGAAGTACCAATATCCCTAGGTCCACTCATTCAGCTGACACAGAAAACATGCATAACTGATATATCATTTCTGTATGTAACAATATATACTTGTGAACTAAACAGGAGTTCATACTGATGTCTTCAACTCTAATTTATTGAACATGAATCAAGTCAATATTGAACAATCTGTTTAAGGCTATTCGTGTTTCTAGAATAAGTAGATGCCATTGGGCTACACTAGCACGCAACAGGGATGAATGGAGATGTTACTGGTGTCTGCTCGAGCAAATTGATGAGTAAAGGGATATCAAGTGATCAAGTGGATCAAGTCAATCTCCCTCATTCTATAGGACTACTATAGAACCTCTTACTGCACCAAGAAAACTGAATCCTACATCCTTCCTTCAACTATTTAATTATTCTGTTGCATTAGAATTAATACTTTGTGCTATGAGCACTGCAAATTCTACCTAAAATATAATATGAGTGTACCGGAGGTAAGTCACTTTCCCATGCATTCAGCTAACCCTGGCACCACAGATCGGGGCGTTAGTTCTGAGCACAAAACCAGAAGTAGTTCCTGAGCCCTGCTGGGTATAACCCAAGTCCAACCTCAAACCTATAATTTAAAGAATATATTTACATATGTATAAACACTTATATAATTACTATTAAATATTATTCAAAATAAATTCACCAAGGTTGTCACTCACATTGATATTTGGCTATGTTGTGCTAGCGATCTCTGTGGCACTCAGAATACCAAATAGCAGAGCCACTAGGATAACAGCAGGGCTTGTATATTTGTGCCAGAGACAGAACCTTCAGTTTCATCAAACTCCTGCTTCCCAAGCAGTTGCTCAATCAGAGTTGTCACTGGGATCCTTAATTTGTGACTTTTGAATGACAAATAATCTTAAATGGATTTAAATTGCTTAGTTATTATTTTCACGTCTTTCTTTGGGAAAGTATCTGCTCAGATTTGTCCACTTAAGAAAGTTGTTAGTTCCTTTGTTTACTTTGGGGTTTTGAAGTTCTTTGTGAATTTTTTGGTACAAGTCCTAGATCATATATTTGTTTGAAATCGTTTCTTCTCAGGCCGTGACTTTTCATTTTACTCTCTTGATAGTGTCTTCTGTGGAGTATATTATTTTTCATTTTATTAATTCCAACCTGTCTATTTTTCTTTTATGATGTATGTTATGTTTTTGGATAAACTCATCACAAATCCAGGGTAACCTGGATATCATCCTCTAATATTTTCTTTGAAAAGTACTGTATTTTAATTTTAGGCCTAGGACACATTTTGGGTTTTAATCTTGAGAAAGGTATAAAATATGTACAAGATTCAAGGTTTCCTATATATGTTCAATTAGTCTAGCACCATTTTTAAAAGTTTATTCTTTCTCAACTGAATTTTAGCGATAGAAAAATAATGTCTATTTCAGCAAAGTTGTTCATGTCCTATTTTTTAGGACTTATAAATATGTTAGGTTACTTGCAAGGAAGATAAAACTTACTAGTAGAATTAAGATTGCTTAACTCTACTTAAGATGAAAATATTATGCTAGATTATCAGGTGCCTACAATTTATGCACATCTTTTGGAAAATGTATGGGATGGGAATGGGAAGGTAGAAGACTTAGAATGGGAAGAAAGAAGCAATATTAGACAGATGCAGTATGAAAAACACTGAAGTTGGAAGGCGGAGTTGATTCATGAGCTAGTGAATGCAGTGCTTCTAAAAGGTGCATCAGATATGGGAATAAATTCTCCCTTAAAACATCCTGAAGAAAACTCAGTTCTCCACACAATTTGATTCTATCTCAGTAAAACTCCTGTGAAACATCTGAACTCTAGAGCCACAAAGTAATAAATTTATATTTTATAAGCCACTAAATTTGTAGTAACTTGTTACAACCACAATAGTAAACTAATCCCATTACCTTTATAGTAAATCTTGGATATGAAAAGCATTTTAAATTTATTTGTTGGCTATTGCTCTTTTTATGCAGTTTAGAATATTTTAAAATATTCAGGGAATAATTACTGGAATTTTTGCAAGTATGGTAAAAATCAAATTGGAACAAAAAATAGTATTTTGTCTTTTAAAATCCAGCTCCCGGACGAGAACAGTGCAGTCTTCTGCCCCCGCGCCTGGGTGTTCCTTCCCGGGGCCCCTTGGAGGGGAGCGGGTTGAGCTTTCCTCCCCTCCCCGACCAGGGCTACGGCAGCCGAAGACCTCCAGGACCAGTCACCACCATGCTGAGACCACTCTCCGCACACATGAAGGTACTGGCAGAGGGACAAAGCCACGCAGGTTCCGGGGCCGAAATCTCCAAGCCTACTCAGATTGGAGTCGAGCATCTTCCACCCAGATCCTCCAAATTCCAGTAGGCGGGGGTCACACCCACCACCTGGCCCCCTGGCGCCGTGTAATCCCATCAGCGGCCAAGACTCAGAGACTATAAAATCCAGCTCCCGGAACCGTGTGGCCGCATTTGCGGCCGTGCGACATCTTATCAGAACTTTTTTGTATGACATCTTATTGTCTCCTTCCTACTTTGGACAAACTTGCAGGCTATCGAATGTAGCCTGCCCACAGGGCAGAGTCTGGCAAACTCCCCGTGGCATACCAAATATGCCAAATACCAGTAACAATGATGGGTCTCATTCTCCTAAATAGCCTTGAATATAATCTCAGGGCTAGGATGAAAGAGACGTTACTGGGGCCTGCTTGAGGCAATCGATGAATAACAGGATGATGAAATGAAAATGAAATGGTAAAAATCAAATTGGAACAAAAAATAGTATTTTGTCTTTTAGTCCATGAACACAAACTATTTCTCCTCTTAACTCCATTGATCAGTTTATAGTTTTATACATCTAGAAACTACATATATTTTTAGCTTTATATTTAGGCATTTAATTTGGTTTTGGTGTTTAATTTTTTCAAATTTCAATTGTTCATTGTTAATATTTAAAATGAATTGAATTTTATATATTAGTTTTGTTTTCTGCAAACTCATATATCAACTGATGTTTTATTCATCGTTTTGGGTTTTATATCTTATGCCTGGTAAGCTTTTGTAATTTTTTTCTACATAGATACAA
This sequence comes from Sorex fumeus, assembly GCF_029834395.1. Classification (NCBI taxonomy): domain Eukaryota; kingdom Metazoa; phylum Chordata; class Mammalia; order Eulipotyphla; family Soricidae; genus Sorex; species Sorex fumeus. The sequence continues at coordinate 52,830,175 of NW_026606063.1, forward strand.
AGCTGAAGACCTCCAGGCCCCAACCAAGGCCTTACTGGGGCCACTCTCCACACACTTGGATAAGCCTCAGACATAACAGAGCTGGCAGAGGAACCCAGGTGTGTGGGACCCAGGGCTGAGATCTCCAAACCTGCACGTTTTGGGACTGGACCTGTCAGTAGCTAGACAGTAACACCCTCCAACTGCCGTGTAACCCCAACAACGGCCAGGATCCAGAGATTATCACAACAAGCATTCACGGCTGCGTGACTATTTATGTACTTTTCTCTAAGTTTTCAGGGTACCTTAAATATCCAACCTGCACGGCAGAGCCTGGCAAGCTATCCATGGTCTATGCCAAATAGACCAAATTGATATGCCAAATCCAGTAATAAATGGATCTCATTTCCCTAACCCTGAATATGCAGAGTCGAGAAGGATATGGAAGGAGAGGCTGATAAAACACCAAGGCAGACATAGGCTGCCAAAATGCAGAAAAACAAAAATGATTGTCTGTACTTTTAATGCTCGTACGCTGGCATCTACTCCATCCATTGAAGACCTTGTGGTACAAGCGCGAAAGATCAAGTACGACATCATTGGTCTGACCGAAACGAGAAGACATCAATCCCATCATGCTGTTTTCGACACTGGAGAAGAACTGTTCCTTGGAACATGTGATAAAAGAGATGTCGGTGGTGTTGGTATCCTTGTCAACACAAACTTAGTCACGAGCATTAATTCATTCGAATGCCTAACAACCCGAATCGGACGATTACACTTGAATAAATGTGGCTCACTACCGGCAGTTTCTATCTTTGTTGTCTATGCACCAACATCCAGTTATGGTGAAAGAGAAACTGAGAAATTCTACATGGAGCTGTAGAAGTTCTATAAAGAAGATCACACCTTCTACAAGATCATTGTCGGTAATTTTAATGCCAAGATAGGACCAAGAAGATCAATCGATGAACTCCACATTGGAACCCATGGCCTGGAATGGAACGAACAGGGTGACAGACTGTCTGAGTTCATCATGTCAACCAAAACCTTCCATGGTAACTCACAATTCCAAAAGGCTGAATCTAAACGTTGGACATGGGAGTCTCCCGATGGACGGTTCCACAATGAAATAGACCACATCATATTCAATCGGCGGTTTTGCCTAACCGATGTTGCTGTTGTCCCAAAATTCCAAACGGGATCAGACCACCGTCTTCTTCGTGAAAAATTCTACCTCACAGAAAAAGGAGAAAAGAATGCAAGGTTTAAGAAGAGGACTCCCAGAACAACCACCAACTGGGAGCTCTTTGGCTCTATTGCGGCAACATGGGAAGATGCCGTCATTGACAACATTGATGAGGAATACGGTCGAATGATTCAGCACCTCCATGATTGTGCAAGGAATGCCAAGAGAGAGATAACCACAAAAAAACGTCTTTCTTCGAACACTCTTGAACTTATTCGCCAACGTGGCTTGGCACATGCCTCAGGCAACCACAAGCGAACACCCGAACTGGCAAAACAGTGCAGAGAAGCCATCAAGGATGACCTTGAGCAGCAGTACTGGTAGATGCAGCAGAAGCTGGGAAAAACATTCGTAATGCCCGCCTGTCCTTCACCAACTACAAAACCAAGATGACCGCCCTCCGACATCATGATGGATCTATCACATCTTCCAGAAGGGTAATGGAGAAGATTATTCATGACTTCTATTCAGATCTCTTTAATAGCCACATCCACTTGCCCACATACCACATACCACATGATGGATATGTCGTTCCCAATGTTCTCCCTTCCGAAATCCAACATGCCATCTCGTCGGTAAAGAAACAAAGAGCACCTGGCCCAGACAAGATCAGACCTGAACACCTGAAGAACTTAGCATCAGTACTCATCAATACATTGGCTCGACTCTTCACACACTACCTGTCTGAATGCAAGGTTCCATCCCAATGGAAAACCAGCAGGACTGTACTACTATACAAGAAAGGAGACATCCACGACATTGGCAACTATCACCCAATCTGCCTTTTGTCTGTCATCTACAAACTATTCACTCGAGTCATCCTGAATAGGATTAGCAGAACACTAGATGAAGGACAACCATGTGAACAAGCTGGATTCCAAAAAGGATTCAGTACCATCGACCATATCCACACAATAACCAAGCTCATTGAGGTATCTCAGGAGTTTAAGATGCCACTCTGTCTAACGTTCATTGATTTAAAGAAGGCCTTTGATTCTGTTGAGACGGAAGTGGTCATGGAAGCCCTAGCCAATCAGGGCGTACAAACTCAATACATCAGGATCCTTCGTGAGCTCTATTGCGGATTCACTACCAAGATCTCACCATTCTACAAAGAAGTAATAATCCATATCAAGAGAGGGGTTTGGCAGGGTGATACCATTTCACCAAAACTCTTCAGTGCCACCCTCAAGAACATCATGCGACGACTGGAATGGGAAAACATGGGAGTGAAGATAGATGGTCGGCAACTACACCACCTCCACTTTGCTGATGACATCGTTCTAATAACACCAAACATCAGCCAAGCGGCACAAATGCTGAACGACTTTGACCGTGAATGTGGAAAGGTCGGACTACAGCTGAATCTTACGAAGACAATGTTTATGAGAAACAGCCTTGTTCCTGACGCTCCATTCGCTCTCAACGGAACCACCATCTCCGAATGCAACAGTTACATATACCTAGGTCGAGAAATCAACATGATGAATGACCTGGCACCTGAGTTGCGCAGGAGGAAGAGAGCGGCTTGGAATGCCTTCAAGAGCATTGAAGAAATAACTAAAAGGACAAAGAACCTCCAGCTACGAGCACATCTCTTTGATTCCACTGTTCTTCCTGCATTAACATATGCCTCAGAGACCTGGACCCTACGGAAACAGGATGAGAACGCTATTCGGGTCTCTCAAAGAGGAATCGAAAGAACTATGCTTGGAATATCACGATTCACTCAAATGAGAGATAGAATCCGGAGTTCTGATCTTCGTCAATGCTCAAGAATCAGGGACGCTATCTCATTTGCCAAGACATCAAAAATCAGATGGGCTGGACACGTAATGAGGTTTACAGACAACCGCTGGACTAGAGCCATTACTGATTGGATTCCACGAGACATCAAAAGATCACGTGGACGCCCACCTATAAGATGGTCAGACTTCTTCATCAAGACCCTAAATGATCGGTTTGAGGCTCTGCATGTTCCTAGAACAAACAGATACCATTGGGCTACGCTAGCACGCAACCGGGATGAATGGAGACATTACTGGTACCTGCTCGAATAAATCGATGAATAACGGGGATTAAGTGATATTAAGTGATAAGTGATAGATACAAATATCTGAAATTAAATACATTTTGTTTAATCTGTTTTTTTCACTCATCCATCTATTAACTCTTTTCATGAACTGAACTAGGTAGGTGTTTCAATTCAGTTTTGAATAGCAATGAAAATGCTCATGACTTACTGTCAGTTTTTTTTTGGGTGACGAATAAGGACTTGTGAAAAAGTTATGTTCTTCAGATGACTGGATCTACGCATGGAATACTTCTCAGCTATCAGGAAATAAATCATATAATTTGTCACCATCTGGATGGAACCAAAGGGTATCATGCTGAGTGAAATCAGCCAGGAGGAAAGGGACAAATACAGAATGTTATGTCTCATATCTGTAATATTAAGAATCATAAGAAGGAAATAATAACTGATATGACAATAGAAACTGAGAACTGATTTTCAGAGCTGAGATTACCAAGAATGAGAGGTGGCTTGAAGGGCACCCAGAGATAATTATGGAGGGAAGCAGATATGGAGGGTGTGTTGTTGGAATGGTGTATTCATGAAACTATCATTAACAGTATTGTAAATCTTCAAACAAAAATAAACTACAAAAAACTAAAATAAAAAGTTTTGATTTTAATTGAAGTCAAATTTTGACAGGTTATATTTTTCTCTATTAGAGTAATAACATTTTCCAATGTTATGGATAAATTACCTAGTTTATCATAATTAAGCATAATGTAAAACTGTAGGGTTTTTGCTTTTAATAATGTTTTTTATCTTTTGAAGAAGTACTCTACTATTTTCAGTTTAGTGAGAGAGATGTCTGAGTGTTAGACTATATTAAATGCTACTTTGGCATCAATAAGTAGAATCTTATGATTGCTTTATCCGTTAATGTGCTCCTGTGGCAAAGTGATTCATTTTAAAATTTTGAATCTGACTTGCACATTTGAAACAAATTCCACTTAGACAAAAGAGATAATTCATTCTGTATATAGCTGAAATTATTCCGCCAGTATTTTACAAGAGAAATTTGAATTAATGTTCATGGAAGATATTAATCTATAGTTTTTGTTTCTTTCAACATGGTATGGTATTAAACTAATAATGATGATGTTAAACTAATTCTGGCCTCATAAAATGAACTGGAAACCTTCTCACTACTGTATTTCTGAAAGATAAAGTAGAGAATTTGTGTAACTTGGTCCTCAAGTATAAAGGATATACTTAAATATCCTAGGTCTGACTGGATCCTGACTGGATCTTTATTTTTATTACGAATTTTATAAAGCATTCAGCTTAATAGGTTTAGGTCTATTCCGATTATCTATTACTTTGAATGGTTTGGGCAGCTTTCATCTTTTCAAGAACTGGTCCATATCATCTAAATCATCAAATTTGAGATCCTAGAGTTGTTATTTAGTTATCATTTATTTCCAATTTGTACTATTTATTTTATTTTGCCTGTGTTATGCTTAAGTCGCTATCCTTTGCCAACATAATAGATGACAACTTTTAAAACTAGTATTAGGGAGCTGGAGCAATAGAATAGTGGGTAGGGCACTTGTGCCTGTGGCCAACTCAGATTTAATCCCTACTACCCTATATGGTCCCCAAACACTGCCCAGAAGTGATCCCTGATAACAGAGCCAGAAGTAAGCCCTGAACACCACTGAGTATGGCCCCAAACCCATAAATAAATAAACAAGCAAACAAACAAATAAATAAAATTTCTATCATTCAGTAAATTCACACTAGTTTTTCTTTTTTTCCCTCTTCATTGTGTTTCCATGAGTGGGGTGTGAAACATACCCTTAGGGGCTGGAATGATAGCACAGTGGGTAGGGTGTTTGCTTGCACATGGCCAACCCGGGTTCGATTCCCAGCATCCCATATGGTCCCCTGAGTACCGCCAGAAGTTAATTCCTGAGCGCAGAGCCAGGAGTAACCTCTGTGCATAGCATGGTGTGACCCCAAAAACACCCTTAGTTGTAATGCTTGTTGTGAATTAGTTGCATTGCTTGTAGCCATGCTTGCTGAGGGTTGCGCTTCTTTTATTGTGATCCTCTGCACATTTTCTTTGTAGGGCTTGCTGGAAATCCCCAAGGGCCACTCACTTGGATGCAGTGCTCACAAACCTTTTAATAGTGATGCTTACTCAGTGTTACACACATTAGTTGCTATGCTCAAATACCTCAAGCTTGATTGGACTGGCAATTGTTGCCCACTACATTGTAGTTCTCGAGATTCCAAATGGCAGAGTTGCTGGAACTGTTCTTGTCCTGTAGGGGGCACCAGAAATCAGACTTAGGACCACATTCTTCCAAAACTCACATATTGTCCCTGAACTATTCTATTCATTTTGCTGATAAATGAATTTATTTATATTACATTATCCTTCTATAGTTTCCATTACCTTTTCCCTTTCCTTTTTTGATAGTCTTTATATGATTAGATTACTTTTTCCACTTTGCGCTTATTAGTTTGCACTTCTATTTTCCACTTCTATTTTGTAATTTTTACCTTAAGAAGTTAAATTTACATGCATTTGCTTTTAGTTTATGTAATGTAGGAATATAATATGTGATAAGCATTCGTAAAAAGGTAATAAGTACTTGTATCCTTCCGAAACAAGAACTTAACATGTGTTGTTTCAATGAACTCTCTCACAGTACATTCTATTGTCCTTGAGAACTTTGTCTACTTTAGTATATATATATACATATATATATGTATATATACATACATATATGATTATATTATTGTTATTTAAATTTATATCACTTATCTTGATTAAGGTTCATTTGTAATATAGTTATTGTCTTTGATCTTTTTCCTTTGTGTTCTTTATTTTCTTTAATTTTATCTTTATCAGTTTTTTATTTGTTTGAAGGAGTAGAGTTTAGAATATTTGTGAAATACGTTAATGGTAAAATTTATCACATTTCTTATTGAGCAACTATCTTCATGTTACTTCATTCTTGGATGTAAAGTTTTCTGGCTACAAGTTTACAGATTGGAAACTGAAACAGTTTTGTTTCACATCATTAATGATAGTCTATTATATTCTATCTCCCATTTTGCTGTTGAAGATTTAGACATCAATCTAAATATGGGTCAGCAAATCATGGCTTTTCTACAAAATCTTAATTACCACCTGCTTTTGTAAATAATGTTTTATTGGAACACAGCTACTTATTCATTAAGAATATTCTAAGCTGTTTTTGTTACAATAGCAGAATTAAATATTTTCAATGAAGACCTCCTAGCCTTGAAAATTTGAGGTATTTACTATCTATTCCTTTACAGAAAGAGTTCCCTGAATACCTGCTAATAGCACTGTAGCTCTGTCTGCCTGTTCGTCCATTTGCTCGGATGGGAATTGTGAGACTTGTTGTTACTGTTTTTGGCATATCGAATATGCCACGGGGAGCTTGCCAGGCTCTTCCGAGCGGGTGAGATACTCTCGGGACAGAGGAATGGAACCTGGGTTGGCCGTGTGCAAGGAAAACGCCCTACCCACTGTACTATCACTCCAGCTGACATGTTTAGTATTGTTCCTAATAAGGTAGTCTTTTAATATGCTGCACATGGAAGTAACTGCTCTGCAACTTCAATGTGCTTTGTCAAGGTATTTCCTATTTTTTAATGTATATAGACTTGGAGGTTCCTTGAAATATACTGTTGGCGATTGGTTCTAGAAATTTTTTAAAATCTTGCCTCTACTGCCCTCTCCTCTTTTTCCTTTAAAAAAAAATCTGGTTTGCGAGTATGCAATGCCAAGAATCAAACCCAGGAACTCATATGTGCTAGAAATGTAGTGTACCAACTGAGCACATGCCTAGCCTTTTTCTCCTTTTTAAATTTAACTTTCATTGAGGTACTACGGTTTAAAATACTGCTAATCATAATATTCTAATCATTCTAATATCTTACCCACCTCCGGAGAGTTTCTCCATTTTAAAAGAAAAATTGTCTCACACTTTGCTCTATATTTCTAATATCACATTTCTCTATTTTTCAGATTTTTCTATTCTATATTTCAAATAAATTCTCAAATCCACCTTTTAGTATAGTATTTAATTCCACTAAACTGTAAAGTCGCTCCATTATTCTGCTAATGTAATCTACTTTGAGGTTAATACAATTCTCTGAATTTTTAGTTAATTATGGTATGTTTATTTCTATACATTCTATGATATGTCTAATCAATGTTACTCTTTTTTGATATTTTCATTGCAGATTTTTCAAGCTACCATCTCTTATTAAACATGTAAATAAGGTTATTTTATAGCCTATTTTTGGTTCTTTACCCAAGTTTTTAATAGTCTTTTCCTGCTATTTGTTATCCCATGTAGAACATATCTTGGTGATTTTTGCTTTTATTTTTGTTGAATATTTGGAAGCATAACCAGTGGAGATCTTAAGAATCATAGAACTCTTCTTTTGAGGATTTTTTGAGAATGTAAACAATGTGTTTAACCAATTTCAAGGGGGAATTCCTTTTCCTCTTTCACTAAACACTATGCTTTATGGCTGGCAATTTCCTTTGCATTTTTTGAGTAGGGTAGTCCAGAGAAGGGGTATCTAGTTTGTGTCTACCTGACCTTTGTCCACTTTAGAAACACATCTGGGATCTTGCCTTTACTTAGAGTTTTATTTGCCTCGTAGTTATCTTATTAGTGTGCTTAAGGTGGTAAGAAAATTTATTCAACATTCTAAGTTGTTTTCAGCAGAAGGGTAAGAAAAGATATTTTTGCAATACTAGTGAAAATGGGGACTCAAATCCCCTTATTTAAGTATGTGTTTTAAAATTTTCTTTTAAGGAATTTAAGATTGAGAAATAATTTCTGAAATAGAAGTAAATAGCCATAGAAATTCCGTAGGGTAGAATACTTATTAAATTGATAGTCAAATAAGTGCATTTTAAACCACAGAAGACTGTCATTTGATTAAAGATTTTAATCAGATTTGAGGTCATTTCCACCTCAAATCAGTGTGCCTCTGACAATGTCTTCTTTTCATTTAAAATTTCCCCAACTGCCCTACTTCCTAAACACCAAGGGAATCACCAGCTGCTATCCTGGTATTTAAGCTCAAATCTCTGGCATTATCTTTACTTTCAAATCTTTCTTCTTCCACATATACTCATTTATCAACTTTAGACTCTTACTTTACTCTTGTCAATCCCTTTTTTTGAAACTGGTGACTTCCTGATTAGAATATTGTCAGTTTCATGCTGGCTTCTAGGTCCTGTATATACATTTACAGTTATTAGCCTTATGTAAAACATATATATACTGCACATACATTAAACACATGCTTAGTTTATATGTTTTATTTGAGAATATTTTTTGTTTTTTGTTTTTCAACCACATCCAGTGATGTTTTTAAGGGCTACTTCCAACTCTGTGCTCAGGGATGCCTCCTGGTGGTGCTCTGGGACCATGTGGCAGTTGAGAGGGGATCAAGCTCGAAATGTCTGCATGATAAGTTTGTGCTCAACCCATTGAGCCCTATTTGAACATATAAAAAAATATGAATCCTTAGACAAAGTCTGGTTAGGAAGAGAAAATCTACTCTAAGTTTGAGAGTAGAACTAAAAGTACTTGACTATATATTATGTTTTACTATTTACAAAAAAGCACAATGTACATATCTTAGCTAATCCCAGTGAAAATATAAGAAATATTTACACAGAATCTTTATAATTAAATATTGGAAGTGGCATGGCATTGCTTACATTTTATTCTGTTGATCATATTATTACCCCTATGATATACATAGAAAGGGACTTCTCAGCAGTATGAGTATCAGTGGAAAGAGTACATCAAGGGCCATTTTAGACAAAAATAAGGAAATAAATAAGGAAATATTTAAGGAAATAAATTTAAAACATTGACAATTTGGCGTGGACTCATTTACTAAATTTGAGAGATTTTTCTTAACTAATTGAATAAATTAGAAAGGCAGAAACTGTAGTTTCTGTGTACAGTGCTAAACCATTTGAAACAAACTTCTTTCTTGGCTTAGATTAAGCTGCTTTTAGTCTAATTTTTAATTTTTTATTATTTTTAGTTCTTACTATTTTTAAAAACCATTTTTATTGAGGAACCAGAATTTACAATGTCAATCATACTCTTCCTGGGTACATCATTCCAAAAACACACCCATCATCAGAGTGCCCATATTCCTCCACCAGTGTCCCAAGGACCTCTCTGACCCCTATTCACATAAATTCAGTTCTATGCAGAAAATCTTCAGTTCCAGTTGCTTTTCATTTGTTGTTTCTTTCTTGTTTTTTTCTTTATTTAACATTTGAAATAGAATTATCTTTCTTTTTTCGTGGAATGGTGACACCTACACACATATGTGAAAAGAACTAATCTCAGAATACCACAAAATCAATGATAAGTTGATAATGTATTTTTTTCAAAAATGAAATCTATTTTACAACTATATACATAAAAAATTAACATATAAGTAATTCTGTGCTAATAAATGTTAAGATTTCCATGAAATAGATAACTTCTACAAATGCAAAAATTAGTAAGAATGAAGAAAATTAGGGCTGGAGCAATAGCAAGTGGGTAGGGCGTTTGCCTTGCACACGGTCAACCCAGTCGACCTGAGTTCGATTCCTCTGCCCCTCTCAGAGAGTCTGGCAAGGTACCAAGAGTATCTCACCCCCACGGCAAAGCCTGGCAAGCTACCTGTGATGTATTCAATATGCCAAACACAGTAACAACAAGTCTCACAATGTTACTGGGCCCACTCGAGCAAATCAATGAACAACGGGAGGACAGTGACAGTGACAGTGACAATGAAGAAAATTAAGAAATGTTTAATGGAAGAATCTGAATAGGTCTTTTGTAGTATAAAAGTTTGATTTTTCTATTGCCTTTTTGGCAGATCTGTGTGTTGGGGTAAAATCCCAAATAATAATGATAGGTCGGGTGTTGAAATATTGAATGTAATCAATATTACATATTACATATTACAATATTACAAGTAGAGAGAGAGTAATATGGAAATCATCTGCCCCACAGTTAGGAGGAGGGTGTGGGATGGAGGGGTAATACTAAGGTTTTGGTGGTGGAAAATGGGCACTGGTGAAGGGATGGGTTTTTCATCATTGTATGATTGAGACTTAAACCGGAAAGCTTTGTAACTGCTCTCACACTGATTCAACAGAAAATTTATAGAAAGGAAAAATAAAAGTAAGGTGGAGTTCACAGCCAAATCAATCAATGGCTGAATAAATAGCAATACTCCTATATTAAAAGTAAAATAAAAATTTTTTGTCTCAAGTACAAAAAGGGCTGGAACAATAGCCCAGAGGGTATGGCGTTTGCCTTGCACGCAGCTGACCCGGTCGACCTGGGTTAGATTCCTTCGCCCCTCTCAGAGAGCTTGGCAAGCTACCGAGAGTATCTCGCCCGTGCAGCAAAGCCTGGCAAGCTACCCGTGACATATTAGATATGCCAAACACAGTAACAACAAGTCTCACATTGGAGATGTTATTGGACCGCTTTAGCAAATCAACAAACAATGGGGGACAGTGCTACAGTGCTACAAGTACAAAAAAAAAGTGTAATTTTTCCCTAATGAAGAAAATATTGGCATTATGTTAGAAAATATTATACTACAGTTACTGCTTAAATGTCTGCATTAATAAAGGATTGTAATAAAAATCTCTAGGGATATAAATATAAACAGATGACCAGATATATAACTCTAGCCCTGTAGCACTGTCCTCCCGTTGTTCATTGATTTGCTTGAGAGGGCCCAGTAATGTTTCCATTGTGGGACTTTGTTGTTACTGTGTTTGGCATATCGAACACGCCATGGGTAGCTTGCCAGGCTTTGCTATGTGGGCGAGATACTCTCGGTAGGCACGGACGAATCAAACCCAGCTCAGCTGGGCCAGCCGCGCGCAAGGCAAACGCCCTACAGCTGTGCTATCGCTCCAGCCCATATAACATTCAATATAAATTAAATGTTAAGTTTTACTGCAAATCTATAAAATACCTTAGCAGAATACGAGTAAACAAACATTTCCTTAATCTAGTAAAGGGAAATTATAAGTACTGTGAGTGAGTGTCATACTCAATGCCAAGTGCCGAGGAGTTTGTTTTGCCTTTTAATGAAGCTCATTTAATGCTTCTTGCAAGACTGATTTCAAGACTCTGAATTTCCTAAAATTTACCTGTTCCCTGTCCCTAAAATTCTGTGTTGCTCCTTCAAATCTGAAGGACAATCTTACTTCATAAAGTATTCTTGACAAATTTCATTGAGTTTCTGTACTACATTCCTCCGTTCTCTCCTGGCTTCAAGAGTCTCATTTAATAGATCTGTGAATCAGATGCACTTACTTGGTATGTAAGATCCTTTATTGGTCTTGCTGCTTTAAATATTCTATTTCTATCTTTGGATTTTATCATTTTCAGTATGTATATCTTCAAGCTTTCCTATTTGAGTGTGTTTTCACTGGAATTCTTTAGACCTTCCATATTTAGTTGCCTATATTCCTTAACTCCGAGAAATCCTCATCTATGATTTTTTATATATAAGTAACAGTTATAATTCTTTTTTTTGTTCCCTATAAACACACCCTATCGTTCTATGGTATGCTGTTCATTTCTTTCCAGATTTTTTCCATCTTCTGTTGATTATTAGATGTTTCTTCCATCTCATCTTGGAGCACCTCAATTGTTCCACCACTGTGGAAAACATGCTGGAAGGGCAAGACACTTCTTAATTCAGATTTGTGTTGTGGCCCAAATGTTATTCCTCCTCTCTGAGTATCCAGATCTTTGTCCTTAGACTGGAGGAGTAGAGAAATGAGGGTACAGCATAAATCGCTTTCTCTGTTATCTTCTTTGCTATGGTCTCAGCTGCAGAGACTGCCCATCTCCAAAGCATAGACTTCATTTAGATTTAGGGGATTACTTTCAAGCCATTTTCACTCTTTCCACCCAGGACCTCCCGTTGGATCAGGTTCCCTGGTCTCTGTCCAGAACCTCCCTCCTCATCTTCCATATGTCTTTTTCCACCCACTTTCTGGATACTAAAACATGAATCTACTCAATGTTCTCTTTCTTCCCATTTCTAACAGTCTTTGGAGGGCAAGGTATGTCTTTGCCTTTGCCTCATTCCTGGATGTGGGACCTCACAATATCGTATCTTTCTGGGAAATTTTCAGTTTGTGTTTTGTGAGCACAGCAAGGAAGCTCCTCCTTTGAATCATTATTCAGGCACATAAATTATAGACATATACTTGTCACAGAAAATAATGCAACAAATTCTTCTTTTTTAGATGTAATATGAATTTCTCTTAATTCACTAACAATATGTCATAAATACTCTCTTATGCTACAATTTTGTTTACATAATTTTTGTTAATTTCTATTAACTACTTTATCAATGAATAAGATATTTTCTATTATTCCTTCCTTTCCCACATGCTTTAAGTTATTTTGCTATTTTAAATAATTTCTACCTTGATAGTTGCAGTGAGTAATATTATTTTACTTTAAAACAGACTAGTTTTATGGTTTCAGGCATTATCAAAGTTTTGAGATAGTTTGACTTTACATTTATAATAAGTATTTTCATTTTTGAATCATACAAAAGAAATATTTAAAATTCATGTGTGATGAAGTAAATCACTTTCTTTATAATGACCTCATTTTCTTAAGAAAAGCAGAAATAAATATTTATATTGAAAAAACCAAAGAACAATTAAAATTATTTTAACATAGATTTGAGCATGAAATACATAGTGAATAATTGATAAGTTAATGAAAGTGTATATCTGTAGTGCTCTAATATAGTAACTGTATATCTTGAAGTGATCATCATTCCATAATTTGGTGAACTCACTCTCAATTGATGGCTATGCTTCTTATTTTTCTGATTAAAAAGAAGCAATTAATATGCATCTACCATCAAAATAGAAAACTTATCTATATGTAATATATTTTTATTATATTCTAGTTTACTGTTACCAGTCATGAACTGTAATAAGAGTCATCATAGCCTACCTAGGATCTCTACCTTCTTATATCCTGTCCCTTCAGGCTTACTCAAGTGAGTCTGCGGTTGTACCCTAGTATCATCTGTGAGTTTTCCTTATTTATTTATTTTTCGTTTTATATTTTATTATTGAATCACTGTGGGAAAATTACTAAGCTTTTAGATTTAAGTCTCGGTCATACAATGATCAAATACCTTTCCCTTCACCAGTACTCACATTTCACCACCAAGAACCCCAATATACCCTCCTCCCATCCCATCCAATGCCTGTGAGGCAGATGATTTCTACTTAACTCTTCTCTACATTGATTACATTCATCATTTCAACAAAAGATGCACCATTATTGTTTAGAATTCCCCCCCCCCCCCAACAATTAGAATTGCTGAAAAGGCATTGTGAAATACTTTGTTTTCTATAGCTGGTTATGAGAATTGTATAATGTTGCGTGGCCGCTATTGCGGCCACACAATTTTGGATTTCTGCAAAGAGCCAGATAATTTAGATATTGGTTTCTGTGTATCTGGTGTTATGGCTGTGCCGGAGAGCCGCTCGTGGGGGGTAACTCTGGACCTCGGTAGGGCATGAAGGACGAGCCAGTACCGCCCCCCTCCCCATAAGACTGCAGTTGCCCTGTCACCACAGGCTCATACTGGGTTTTCTATAAACTCTGAGGCTGCGGCCACCTTGCAGCGGGGGTGGGGGGGGTTGAGGCGGAAGGGAGCAGCAACACCCTTTCCCTCCCAGGGAGGCATGGCACTGTAGTTCAACGCATGGTCCATTCATTTTTCTGCCACAAGCTGCTCTGGCTCTGGATTAAGTCCTTTAGACTCTGGAGCCATGGCCGTGCCGAAGACCCACTTGTGGGGGGCAACACGTGACCTCAGTGGGGCGTAAAGGACGGGCCGGTACTGCCCCTCTTCCTATGAGACTGCAGTTGCTCTGTCACCGCCAGCTCATACCTGGCTTTCCAATAAGCTCTGAGGCGGTGGCCACCCTGCTTCCGGTGGGGAGACAGGCGGAAGGGAGCAACACCTTTTCCCTCCCCGGGGGCATGGTGACGTAGTTTAACGCATGGTCCATTCACTTTTCTGCTGCAAGCTGCCAGGCTCTGGATTAAATCCTTTTGCCTCTGGAGCCGTGGCCATGTATGCGGTCCAGATGCATTTCTGCCAAAAGCTGCTGGGTTTTGAGATTTGTTTCTGAGTCTCTGGGATCATGGTCATTAATCAGCTTGATCAGGAACCAGAGAGGCATTTGTAGGCGGCGACTCGAGGTCTCGCTGGGATGGGGAGGAAAGGGCCGGTTCCACCCCCTGCGTGTCTCATCACTGCCGGCCCAAACCTCACTGTCCTGTGGCCTCTGAAGGATGATGGTCACCAGGCTGCCAAGGGGAACAGGCCAAGGCACGAAACCTATTTCCACCTGAAGTGGCCCAGAGCCAATAACCTACTGCAGGAACAGGACGTATTTCTGCCAAAAGCTTTTGGGTTCTGAGATTCGTTTCTCAGCCTCTGGGATCATGACTGTTAAGCAGTTCGATCAGGAACCAGAGAGGCCATGCCTCCAACTATATAGCTGAGCCGGAGGTGGTTTGTGGGTGTGTCTCCCACATACCTAACTTTTGGCCGTTTACTTTCTTGGTAAACTTTGCCCCAAGTTTTTTGGGGTCTGGCCAAAGGCACAGCAGCAATTTTGGGGTATCTGAAGGCCTGATGGTGTCATCAGGCTGCTGATGCACTCACCTCACAGGTACAGATTGACCTGCTGGCGGCATCATACCCCCTCAGGAGTCACTCTTGAGTACAGAGCAAGGAATAGTTCCTGAACCACACCCACCAGGGTGGCCCTAAACAAAAAACAAAGGGATGGTGCTGCATTTCACTGGAGACTATTTAAAATAACTACGTAGAAAAAGCTTATTCTGAAAAAAAAAAAAAGTTATTTAAAGAGAAAAAAGTAAGCACTTTTTTGCTTTAATCTGTATGTGGCAAAGAGGTAGAAAGTTTATGGAAGGCTTAGTCTGTCAATATTTGGATACATTGATTTTTTTTTTTGCATAACCGTAACTGAGTCTCAAGACATGTGTGTCCTAAAATGAATATATGGTACTGCCTACGTATTATTCTTGCTACAAGTCTGAACTTGAATCTAAGCAGGTTGACTATATGCTCTATGTACAGCAAATTCAGGAGGGAAAGGAATATACTAAAGGAAATCACAAAAAATCAAGCACACAAATTCAGACCGTGAGATCTTCTTCAAATAAACTGGTTTCTTTAGCAAGTCAAAGTCTGAGAAAGAAGAAAGGGAGAGAGTGTTAAATAAGTGAAATACTTCTGACTATGAGAGATTTCAGGGAGTATCAAGAAAATGTCATATGTGGACCTTGCTTGGATCCTAACTCAAACAAAATAATGATCAAAAGAATTTTTTGAGATAATTGAGGAAAATCTGATTATGGTCTAGGACATTGATTACACTAAAAATAAATCATTTTCTTTGTTAGATGTAATAATGACATAATTATAGGTGAAAATGTATAGTTATTTAGAAAAAATATCAAAGATGAGTATCAATAAAAACATGATATTTGGGAGTTTTTTCAAATAATTCAACAAAGAAAAAGGATAAATTAAGAAAGTATGGCAAATACTTAATAGCTCTTGAATATAAGTAATTAATGAAGGTAATTCACTGTGTTATTTGCCCACATTTGAATTTTTTGTAATGAAATGTTTAATGTCATTGCATTTGAAAATTACTGAGTTACAGTTCAGAAGAATTTCAGTTGGGTGGCAGAAAAGAAGTTAGACAGCAATCATTTAAGGAGAAAACTGGCAATAAATAAGGGTAGGCAATAAGTTTAGATTCATTTATGCAGAGATAAATTTGTTTAACACCAAATGAAAGAAGATAATGTGTGCATTTGTATATATCTATCTATGTCTGTGTTTTGTGTAAAGGTTAACAACTGAGCATAAAACACTTTGGGAGTTTAAAAAAATGGTCAAGATTAACATACCCATTATACAATAGCATAAAAAGATTTTGAGAATTTGTTCAATATAGTCTAATTCTTTTTGACCATTTTCACAAAACTCACACAAGAATAACTGCTTTAATAAATATTAAAACAAATCCTGATTTTTGTTATTTTATTAGGTTAAATACACCTTCTCCAAACCCACTTCTTCCTGCCCATGTCTCTGCCAAAGCCTATGTGGCTTACATGATGACACTGAAGGTGGGGGGCGGGGTGGGCGGCACTTTTTACCTCAGATTCCTTCTCTTCTACCAACCTTGAACCAATAGTTATTTTTGTTTTACATCTTACCATTCACTCACAGAATACCTAAAGAAACTATAAGTGCTATGGAAGAGCAAGCAGGAAATTCCTGAGTTTTATTCTTTTCTTTAATACTGTAATTTAGGTGACTTAATCAGAAAACAGTCAAAATCTGTGTTTTTGAGGTACAAAATTATACCTCTCCTCCAAAAATGTGCTCCAAATCACCTCCCTTAGGGGGTGTTACAACTAGGGCCCTCTTGATTTCCTTCTGCCCCTGTGACCTGATCCAATCTTTTCCCTAATGCTTCATAATCTGTTATGTCATCCAAGGCTAAGGGTTTTTCAGCATTCAATAGAGTGCTGCCTTCTTTTGTCCCTCTATACTATAGATGAGTGATATCATCTATTATTTGTCCTTCTTTCTTTGATTTTTTTCACTGTATCACTGTATCAATGTCTTCCTGTTATTCATCGATTCCCTCGAGCAGGCCCCAATAACGGCTCCTGAGATTTTAAAAAGTGCCACATTTGAGGCTCATTCAGGGTCAGGGAAATGAGACCCACCATTGTTACTGGTTTTTGGCATGTTGAATATGCCACGGGGGGGTTTGCCAGACTCTTCCATGTGGGCAGAATACTATTGGTAGCCTGCCAGGTTCTCCAGAGTAAGAACTAGATGATAAGATGTCACATGGTCACGAATGTGGCTGCGTGCTTCTGGGAGCAGAACTTTATAGTCTCTGGGTCTTGGCCGTTGATGGGATTACATGGTGCCCGGGCAGTGGTGGGTGTAATGCCTACATACTGGAAGAAGGGGGATCTGGGTGGATGAGTCCCAGTCCCAATCCGAGCAGGCTTGGAGATCTACGTCCCGGGTACCGCACACCTGGGTTCCTCGGCCTGTTCCTTCATGCGTGGGGCTCATCCAAGTGTGTAGAGTGGTCTTCAGCATGGCTGTGGCTGGAACCAGAGGTCCTCAGCTGCCACGGCTCTGCTCGGGGTGGGGAGGGAAACTCGACCCACCCTCCTCCAAGGGGCCCCGGTGAGGACAGCCAGGCACGGAGGCAGGAGATTCTGTGCTGATTTATTTTACTTAATATAATACCTTCTAAGTACATCAAAGTTGCAGAGAACTTCAATATTTTATCTTTTTTTTAGCTGAACAGTTTTCCATTACTATATATCACCCACCTTTGGTATTAAACATTCAGTTTTTTTTTCATATCCTGACTCTTGTACTTAATGCTACAATGAACACAGGTGTTCTGACATATTTTTGGATTTATGTTTTATTATTTTGGGGGTAGATGCTTAGGAGTAGAATCACTGGGTCATGTGGAAAATATATAATTAGTTCTTAAAGAAGTTGCCATTCTGTTTTTCATAGATGCTGAACCAGGTGACATTCTCACAAACAGTTAAAGAGAGTTTCTTTCTTGCCATGTTCCTACCAACACTGGTTGTTTCCAGTATTTTTGATATATGCTATTCTCATGATGTGAGATGGTACCTCACTATCATTTTTATTTGAATTTCTCCAAGTATAAGTGACAATTAAGTACTTTGTTTCATATGTCAACTGGTCATCCACATAGTCTCATAGTTAAAGTGTCTGTTCATCTCTCCTCCTCATTCTTTAAGGGGAAAATTAATTTTTGCTGTTTGGCTTTGTGAGTGCTTCATATATCATAAAAAAAAGAATCTGCATTTTAACTGCAAGTAATATAAGGATATTGGTGGAGGATATTGGGTACTTCAATGGTGACAAGGTTTGGTATTGTTTACATGAGATTAGAACTATTGTAAATGTGTGATCTAAATGCGATAGCACAGCAGGGAGGGCATTTGCCTTTCACGCGACCGACCCGGGTTTGATTCCCAGCATCCCATAGGGTCCCCTGAGCACCACCAGTAGTGATTCCTGAGCATCGCCGTGTGTGACCCAAAAAGCAAAAAAAAAAAAAAATTCCTTCTTACTGAGGTCGAGTCATGCCAGTGTAGGTAAAAAGTGGCCGAAAGGCCAGCCCCAGACCTGACCACCTGTGTTCCAGGTCACCTGGAAAGCAAAAACTATAATAATGAAATGTTTTTAAAAGAATCTGAATTTTTTCAAGTCCCCCAGTGACCATTGTGCATATTAAAGCTTAATAACAGGATTAGTGTAGCTATCACATATGAAGTGAATGCTAATATACATTAAATTACATGTAGTTTTTATATGTAAATATAAATATAATTAAATTTTACATAGTGTTATATTTGTTTAGGGCTGGAATGATAACACAGCGGGTAGGGCATTTGCCTTGCATGCAGCCAACATGGCTGACCTGAGTTCGATTCCTCCGTCCCTCTCGGAGAGACCGGCAAGCTACTGAGAGTATCTTAGCTGCATGGCAAAGCCTGGCAAGCTACCCGTGATGTGTTCGATATGCCAAACATGCCAAACACAGTAACAACAAAGTCTCACGATGGAGACATTACTGGGCCCGCTCGAGCAAATCGATGAACAATGGGAGGACAGTGACAGTGACAGTGATTATATTTGCTTATATGTATTACATAAATATATTATATATAATATATAAAATACTCACTATTATTAAGAAAAATGTCTTTTTATTAATAAAATTAAGTATTATAATTTTTATTCCTGGCAGTGCTGGAGAACCATATGGGATGCCAGGGATAGAAACTGGGTTGGCCATGTGCAAGGCAAATACCTACACATTGTGCTATCGCCCTGGCACAAATCTTATTCTTTTAAAAAATGAGTGCATCCAAAATAAATATTTAGAGTTTTTACTGGCAGTTAAAATAAAATATATTTAATAAGTATCTTTCAAACATGTTTACTATTTAAAACTATATGTCATTTTTATTAGTAAAACTGCTGAATCTTAGTCTTAATTTTACTATTGGCAATAAAAAATGAAAGCAAGATTCATTACTTATTTTTCTGCTTTGTTTACCTATTGATAAATATTTTTATGACTTTTCTCCCTCCCTCCTTCCCTTCCTTCGTTCCTTCGTTCCTTCGTTCCTTCCTTTCTTTCTTCCTTCCTTTTTTTTAATTGAGATACATAGCTACAAAGTTGTTCTTGATTGGGTTTCAGTCATACAATGTTCCAACACCTCTCCCTTAACCAGTGTTTAAGCTTCCCACCACCAAAGTTCCTAGTTTCCTGACACCCCCACTGCAAGACTGCCTCTGTGTCAGGCACTTTTCCTGTTTTCTTTCTCTTTCTTTCTCTCTATCTTTTTTCCTTTTTTTGCTTTTTAGGTCCAGTGATGCTTAGCGACTCCTGGCTCTGCACTCAGAAATTATTCCTGGCGGTGCTGGGGGGAACCATATGGGATTGTTGTGTGCAAGGCAAATGCCCTACCCACTGTACTATCTCTCTGGCCCCTCTTCCTTCCTTCCTTTCTTTCTTTCTTTCTTTCTTTCTTTCTTTCTTTCTTTCTTTCTTTCTTTCTTTCTTTCTTTCTTTCTTTCTTTCCCTTCCTTCCTTCCTTCCTTTCTTCATTCCTTCCTTTCTTTCTCTCCTTTCTATCGTTCTCTCTCTTCTCTCTCTATCCCTCCTTCCCCCCCCCCCCATATATATATATAGATCCCAGCTTTGGGGCATTATGGTTTTTAATACAGATACTGAGAGGTTATCATGTTTGTTCCTTTACTTACTTCCAGCATGCAGTTTTTATCCAGAGGGATCATTTCCAATTATCATTGTTATAATGGTCCCTTCTCCAACCTTACTGCCCTCTCCCCACACCTCTTGAGTCAAGCTTTCAACTGTGGACCAATCATCCTGACCCTTGTTTCTATTGTCCTTGGGTATAAGTCTCATTCTGTTCTGATAGATTTTCAAGGGCAGCAAATGGGACCTAGAGTTATAGTACAGTGCGTATGGCACTTGTTCTGCACACAGCTGACCTGAGTTCAATCCCCAGCACCCCATACATACCTCTATTCTGCCAGCAGTGGATCCCTGACTGCAGAGCCAGGCGTAAGCCCTGAGAACCAACTGGTGTGGTCAGTTAGGAAGCTAACTAAAGATGTTAGTTACGGCCATAAAAACAAACTTCTTTCTTTCTTAAGCCAGATAAGCTCAAAACTGTGCTAGAAAACAAACCTTACCTACAACTTAGTTTTTGTTCTGCTTATACATACATATCTTAGGTTCAAATTTTTACCTTCCTGGAAAGACTATCTCTGAGTCCTGCTTCTCATTTTCTTTAAATTCCTAACCATGTTCTGTCACATATATTCACAACATTTACTGTGATCTAAAACCACCTGACTTGTTTGTTTTCCTCCACTAAGATGTAAGTCCCATCAGTGATGCTCACTATTACATGGATGGAGAAGGTTACCTGGTGTTGCTACTATGAACTAAATGCTTGCCTCCAAGTTTATATGAAGCCCTAAATCCCAATGACAGTATTTGGAGATGGGGCCTTTGGGAAGTAATTAGATTTAGATGAGGTCATAAGGATTGGGCCTTTCTCATGAGATTACTGTTTACAAAAAAAAGACACTAGAGAGCTTTTCACCATTTCCCCTCCTACCCACCATGAAAACACAATGATAAAGTTGCCATCTGCAAGGCAGTAAGAAGTCTTCACTGGCAAAGTGAATCAGTAGGCACCTTGATACTGGATGAACCAGCCTCCAGAATTGTGAGAGATAAATTCCTGTTGCCTGAGTTTATGGTATTCTGTTATAGTAACCTTAGATAATATACTTGAATCGAAAATGTAATTTTTTAAATGAATGGACTCCAGAGTTCACAAAATTGAAGATTTACTTAGGAAAGACATATAACTTAATAGTTTTCAACATTTTAATAATATATAAGCCTAAAATAATAGATGATATTAACTATGAAGACAGGAGAACAGAGACCAGGAAAATTGCTAGAAGAGTCTGAGAAGTAATATCTAGAGAAAAATCAATCCAGATCGTAACTTATTGTGAGAAGGGCAAAGTGTCAACAGTACGAAATGTTGTTGAGAGGGCAAGTAAATTACTACTGAGCCATTAATTTATTAGATATTTACTGGACACTCACTAAATAAAAAGCTGACTCTAGTGAGTGGGGAGCATGCACAAAATATAACTACAGTATGTGGTGATTTATGAGCCAATTAATAGCAATGAGAATGAATACTAAAGAATTGTTGAAATCTAGAGAAAAGATATAGAGAAAATATGTTAATTTACTCAAACATTCAGTGAACAGGTTTTGAGTACTATCTGAGGAAACCATATTAACACAGGTAAAAACTATAGAATAGTCTAGATATCTTCATTAGTATGAAGCACGTCATAGTGCTTCCCAAGATTTTGTTTGCTTGATTGTTTGTTTTCAGGCCACATTTGGGGGTACTCAGGGATTACTACTGGCTCTGTGTTCAAGGATCACTCCTGGCAGGCTCGGAGAACTATATGAGGAGCCAGGGATCTAACCCAGGTTGCCTGCATGCAAGGCAAGCACCATACCCACTGGACTATATATTCGTCCCCACTGTTTCCCCATATTTTTATTTGAAAATATGTAAATATTATTTTCTTTAATATTTATGCATAGGAAACAATGTACTTTTCTGAGGATAAGGAAAGAAAATTATTCATTGTCATTGAGGATCTCATTAATGTAGCACCTGAAAAGAAAACTTAAGGTAAAAGGTAAAAGGTAAAGGCCCTCCCGTTGATCGTTGATTTGCTCGAGCGGGCCCAGTAACGTCTCCATTGGAGACTTTGTTGTTACTGTGTTTGGCATATCGAATACTCTCGGTAGCTTGCCGGGCTCTCCGAGAGGGGCGGAGGAATCAAACTCGGGTCGGCCATGTTGGCCGCTTGTAAGGCGAACGCCCTACCACTGTGCTATCGCTCCAGCCCAGTATTTTTAGAATACACAATGTTTTAGAATACACAATGTTTTAGAATAAAACCTAAATTTATAATGAAAGAATATGCAATAAATTGGATGGAGCAATAGCACAGTGGGTAGTGTGTTTCCTTGCACATGGCAGACTCGAGTTCAATCCATGGCATCCCATATAGTCCTCTGAGTAAGCTCAAGAGTGATTCCCAGATGTGACCCCAGCCCCCTCCCCCCAAAAATTCAAGATGCAATAGAAACTATTATTAAATACTCACAATTAGAGCATAACAGTGTCAAGCAATGACATACAAACCACAAACATAATGCAATAAACATGGAGTAATTTAAACTACAAATGTAGGGGCCGGAACAATAGTACCATGGGTAGGGTGTTTGCCTTGCATGTGGCCAACTCTGGTTTGATCCTGAGCACCAATATGATCCCCTGAGCCCAATAGGAGAGTTTTTCTTGGCACAGAGTCAGAAATAATCTCTGAGCACTGCTGGGTGTGACCCAAAAGTCAATAAAAATACGAATAAGTAAACTACAAATGCATTTTCTTAAAGTAGAGATATTGTCCAATAATACATCCTGAATCATTGCAGCCTTCTATGTTTAAGCTTACTTAGTTTATGCTAAAGATACAGTGATTTTTGTTAGCTACACTAGAGGGAAGACAAATATATGTAGCCAGATATGCCATAATTTTACTGTACTTTTCATTAGATTTTCTAAAAATGTGCATTTTAGAAAGGTTAAAGATATCTGATACTTACAGAGTTTTAACGTTTACATTTAAGATGACCCTATATTTTTCTTCAAGGGAAATAGCTAATTGTAAAAAGTGTTTTCTCTAAGCTTTTTCCAGGTCATGTTCATGTGACTATCAATGATACTCAGGGCTGTGTGACTAAGTCCCCATGCACTGTACTGAATACTTATCCTGACAAAGTGTTTATAACAAGTGTAATACCACAATAGAAATTACAGGTTATAAAAATATATTGCAATATATATTATTTGTCAAGAGCAAAAGATACACTTAATTTGCCAAGAAACAACTGTCTAATATGTTTTCTTTTTTAAGAAAAAAAGTGCTTGCTTGCAAAATATTTGGAAAGTAAATTATCTATTACTATTGCTTGCTTGCTAATTATAAGTAATAATCCTTTTCAATTACTATGGTGAAGTAGGTCAGCTAATTTTTAGTACTCATGAAACTTGCAATTTAGAGGAAGACAGCATATATGCAAGTTATATTTTAATATGATTGAGCAAATAGGCTTCATTTTAGTCCTCTTAACCCTAAAGATTTATTCAGACCATATATAATAACTAAAAGTAATTATGTAATTAGGTACCAATTTTATTTTTGTAACTATTTGTAATGATACTTTTTCATAACCTTTTAATTTTAATTTTTAATTAATATATCTTGGTGTATAGTTTTAGGTTTAGAGGAAAAATTAATAGTGCAGAGAATTGCATATACTTCCTTCAACCTATTCAGCATCAACTTTATTAAACTCTACCTAAAACATTTAAAATATTAAGCAGCTTATAAATAAATAGGATGCATTCTCTGTATAGCTTTTTAAAAATAATATGACCACCTTCTTGCCATGTAATCTACAGAATCCCCTCGGATGTTTGCTCAGACTGGAAACATTTTGTCTGCCAATTTTTCCTCAAGATTTACTTTTGACTTGGACTGTTGGTATGCTCATTAATAGGCTAGGCAAAGTCAAGTAGAGAAACAGATTTGGGTATGACTTGCAAGGGACCTTCAAGTGAAGATAATCATCTGAGAGCTGAAATACCTCGAAAAGGGGCACGGGATTAGTTTAAACTTCTATGGACCTTTAATTGTAAGGGGAAGATCACGGACATGGCTGACTCCATGAATTTTGCAGATGTTTGTAGAAAACACAGGAGGAAAGGAATTTATAGCATTAGAATTCAGCATTCTTATTCTACCCCTAGCTTTACCACACAATGCATAGCTTTAGACGAGTTGTCACAAGAATTACAGGATGCATAACAGGGCACTGCTGTACCTCTAGTCCAGTCTTTCCATCAAGAAATAATTGAAGGACAAGACATCTTAGATACAGATGAATATAGAGACATAGAGAATATAGAGATATAGAGAATATTACTAGATGGTATACACCTAAGGTATAGGTGCAGCACTTTCAAGGGAAAAAGTCACACTGGGTTTGGGGGTAAGAGCATCTGACGGAAAGAGCTAACAACCAAGGAGAAATATGAACAAGGCATTGGGCATGTGAGTGTCCTGATGGGATGATAAAGTTGTACCTTGTTTAAAGACATATGTTTACTCATCCATCACGTCTGTCATTAGTATCTATTTAAGAAACTAGGGAGTACTTAAGTTAACATACATTTTGTACCTAATGAGGAGAAAAGTGATATAAGGTCAGGGTTCAACTTCAACTCATTGAGTATGCTCCAGTAGTTTGCTGGAACTGGTTTTCCAAAGCTCTCTTTTTATCAGAAAGCTGTTAACTCCACATATGTCAGGGACTGAGGCTCAAGTCCCATCTGTTTTTTTTTAGAAGCATTAACTTATGCTTTTTTTTTTCTTTTTTTAAAATTTTTATTAGTGAGACACCTTGAGGTACAGTTGTAGACTTACAAATTTTTGTGCTTGGGTTGATTGTCACCCAGTGCTTTTTATTTCTTATAGTAGTTTTCCCATATTACCTCACCTGTAAGTCCTTCAAATCTTTCTCTCTCTCTCTCTCGCTCTCTCTCTCTCTCTCTCTACTCTATCTCCTTCTCTCATCCTCCCTCCACTTAGCAAAAAGGGAGATAATAAATTTTGTCAACATTACTTCATGAATAAGTATAAAATAATAAATTAGTAAATGTTAAAAACAAGAAACATTTTCCAGAAAATAAATATAAGTTATTTTTAGTTTCAGAGGTTGAAACTTTCAATGTTCCATGTTTTGGAAATGTTGAGGAGGAGGAGGAGGAGGAGGAGGAGGAGGAGGAGGAGGAGGAGGAGGAGGAGGAGGAGGAAAAGAAAAAAAAATGAGAGAAGGAGAAGGTCAGGCCTAGAAAATACTCATTAAATGGACTGTTAAACAGTCAGAAGCTTCTTCAGTTTGAATCCTTTATCTTGTCATGAGTTAAAGTCTTTCTCCCTAAAAAAAAAAAGATATGTGAAATCTGAATGTCAAGTATCTCAAAATGTGCCTAGCCTCCTTTCTTTTTCTTTTTTCCTCTCTCTTTTCTCTCTCTTTTCTCTCTCTCTCTCTCTCTCTCTTTCTCTCTCTCTCTCCACCCTCCCCGCCTGATAGCATACCCACAGCCTCATGTATGTATGATGAACTCATCACTGAGTCTGTGTTTTGACCTCATGTAAACTTATTTGAAAATAGAGTCACTACAGTTATAATTTGTTAATATAAATTTATACTGAGAAAGGACATTAGAATTAGTCTAATGTCCTTATTCATGTAAGACACAGATAGGGAGAGGATTCTGTGAAGATAGAAGCACAGACTCAACTTATGCAGCAGCAAACAAATAACTAGCAACTCATCCTGAGATCTGTGGCAGATCCTTAGCTAAATGGCAAAAAAAAAAAAAGTGAGATCACATCCTGCCAGCCTGTTGGCTTCCAGTCTCAGAAGTATATAGTCACTCTTTGCAGAACAAAAATTTATTTCTTTCAAACAGTAAAGTACAGAATCAGGGCCAGGAGGAATAGCTCAGTAACTTAGAATATCTTCCTTGCAGGTGTGTGGTTATGAGTTTAATCCCTGCTGCTAGCACATGTGCCTGAAGCTATCTTGTCAATTCTGCTGTTTAATCCTGGCAGGTCAGCACTCCGTGATCCTCAGTCACATAAGCCACCAGGTATGCGTGAGCATAATAACAAAGGGGTGTGAGTCATGACATGGCCATAAATAAAATGATGTGCAAACACAATAAATGTGACCTCTGGTCAAGATATGTGTAAGCGCTGTGATACTACAACCGAAGTGTACTTGGGTACCAAAACTAAAGAGTTGACCCTTAGTGATCAGTGCCGCTGGTTGTGCAAGCACCACAGTCTGACATGCAATCCCCAGAAAACACACCTGAACTGTGCAAGCACCACAGTGAGATGGGCTTGCAATCTCTGGTCACTGCAACCACTGCAAAAAATGGGTGTGGATTGATGTCAAAAAAGTCAACAGTGTCAGCTTGCTGAACAATTTAATCAACTTCAATTTGATGGACCATCGGAGATTAAACACATGGTCTAAATGTCTTTCTAAATTCAGACATGTGAGATGAACATGTCCTAGATATCAGTTCAGCCTAAACAAGTCTTAGAGTTTGCACTGATAAATTTTTAAGCAGTCTTGATTTCTTATCCTCCTAGAACTGGAAAGAATGCACTGATTCATGTAAGATGTGTTGAAAAGTACTGGTTAAGAATTTAAGAAATAGGTGTTTCAGTCCAGGCTCATTTTAGTTAAGTGCTTCAATAGACAGATGCAAAGCTTCTTTTGTAAAGCAAAAGTAACTTATATCTTGTTATTCAGTTTTTCTGTTACTCTTCCCTTCAGAGATAATGTCCCTCTCTTTGCAAATATCCCACCCCTACTGATATCGAATGGTGTTACTTCTCTTTTCTCAGACTTGGCAGTTTTCTTGCAAGTTCTTGTCTCAAGCTCAGCCAATCAAAATGATTTGCAAATTTATATGAACAATAAAGTACATGGTTTGTTTTCTCTAATATAAACATTAAGGATAACTGTTTTTGCTGCCACGTGGGGCAAATACAGTTGAGAATGTATCCATTACAGAGGAAAGTATGGCCAAGTGGTGGTTAGAAACAGAATAACAGCTATGCATCCATCACATTTAGCTTTAACTTAAAGTGATACAATCCACCCAGATTGTCTACTTATGTGGTGCTTTTTTGTTTCTTCAACCAGTTTGTAATAGGTTTTATCATCACATAATTTTCCGGTTTTCAGTCTGTTTCCATTAAATGAGGAAAAATTCCCTTCAGCTCTTACCTTAAACATGAGAAGAAAATGACCCAACTCAATTTTCCCGCATTGGAAGGACAAGACACCTACTGAATAGGGTAAACCAAACTCAGCCATGTCACAGGAACCTAAAGCAGAGCTACTCACCACGTCTCACTTTAAATCAGTTAAATTCAAGTCAACCAGACAACCCCAAATTCTTTTTATTATTAGGGAAATAATAATTTTTAATACTCATAATGCATTAAGAGAACTATGGGATTTTTAAACAGGTACTTTTACACATGATCATGTTTAAGAACAAAGATTACTAGATAGATATTTTCTCATCATTATCCATATCCACAATTTCATCTTTCCATTTAACATTTCTTATCTAAGTGTAAAAAATTGCCATTTTATTTCTAAATTTTTTTCTTTAACCTTCACCTGGGAAATTTGAAAAGCTGTGTTCATTGTGAACAAAGGAAGTAAAATAAATGCAAACGTGGGCTGAGTCCTTACATTTCAGAGCTAGAGTATAATTCAGAAATTATCTAGTTCTATTTTCTCCTTCCACAGATGAGAATCCTGAAGTCCAGAGAGCATTTATGACCCATCAACTATCTCTTGCCTAGTTAATGTCAGATAGGACTAGAAACTCAAGCTTTTAAATTCCAGCTTTATCACTTTTCCGAATATGACAAATCTCTTCTGGTGTTTACCAAGTTTGGAAGGATTCAAAGCTAATTCTCCCTTCTGACCTTAGTGTTTCTAATTTTTCTAAGTATATTTGGAGCTTTTGAAAGCTGTGAGCTTGAATATCAGAGTTTATTCTTGTAATAAAAATGAAGAACAAATGAAAGCACCCAGTTAGCCTGATGCTTTGTTATTAGTCTATTTTACATTTACTTAAATTTTCTATTCCATGGAGTCTGTTGCCTTTGCCATTTAAAAAGGGAAAAAAGAGGGGGAAAAAGATTTAATAGTCACCACTCCATCTCTGTCTTTTATGACAGCAATTTTTTAAAGGTTGAACAGTGTTACCCCCACACCTGTTTCTTTCAAACTGAAAGGGACCCAGCTGCACTCTGCAGGGAAATCACAAAGACAACTGGAGATCTTGTCAATTTACAGCCAAGCTTGGCTGGAGAAAAGTGGATAGCTGATTTGAGAAGATAAGAGAATAAGTACATTTACCTGAAGATGAGCATGGCCTAACTGAAGAGACTAGAGATAATGAGTAAGGCTTCCTTTGGTTTGGTAGGAAAATCCATGATTCTGTAACATCAATCAAGACAGTTTTATCTGATTACTAAGATTCAAGAAAACCAGTGAACATTTAAAATAACTATACAGAAAGGGAAAAAAGAGATAGGGGAAGGGACAACCATTTTCTGTGATATAAAGTTGAAAACTAAAGCCCTAAATCATATAGAATTAATATAAAATTTCAGCATAAGCACACTGAAATACTGAATTTAAGTTACTTTATAAGAGCAACAGATTTTCTTGCACATCACCAGGTCTTGCCTAAAAGAGATTTTGACCCAAGTTTGATGCACTGGAAAAGAAATAGTGCATTGATTGGCATGTGAGGACTGGAACAAAAAAATCAACTTTTATAAAACTAAATGTTCTTTTAAAGTTTTGCTGAGAATAATCACATAGCGTATTATTTTATTTATAATTTTGGATTAAAACCACTTGTATTATATTTTTTATTATAGGATATTCTCATCTCCCTACATACTACATAACCTACACCTATGTTGTGAATAGTTTATTCATGTCTCATAGGTAGTACCCAGGGGGCATAGTCTGAGAAAGTTGAAAGAATATATTCATCCTTCAGAACTCCCACTCCACTACCACACACACACAATACCCATGTACACACAATGCAAGCGTGCATACATCTTATTCTATGTGAATATGATTCTTTTGGTATGAATAACTCTGTTTCATTAAAATATTTCTGTTCCTTACTGGGCCACAGCTAGAATTTAGATGTTCTTGGAAGAATTGGAAATGTAGAACCACCAATGATCATTGTCCAGGCAATTAGATGCTTGGGTTTGGGTTAGTATGGAGGTAAGTAGTTCATATGGGAGAGATTCAGAAAGGTAGAGAATTGTCTGAATGTCAGGGTATATTAAAAATACTTCTATTAATTAATTTCATCTAAATATTTTTTAAATACCAATTGTGTGGAAAGAATATGCCAGAGCATTAATCATCTCTATTTTAGTTCTCTAATCTATGACTAAGAATATGGCACACACAGGTCTAAAATATAAAATTCAATGAGAGACCAGGGCAATAATAGAGGGTTCTAGTCTTGCATACAGCTGACTCAGGTTGGGTCCCTGGAGGCTCATATGTCAGCAGCCACTCAGAAATGATCCCTGTGTACCGAGACCTGGAGCACCTTTGGGCACGGCTCAAAACATCAACACAAAAACTAATGAATGTTCCTGGCACTAAGAATCATCAATGTTTAGAGATGAATAATTTATTTCAATAAGGTGTGGAGAGGCAGAATTCAAATAAGTATTGAAAGTAAAAATAATCTAACATTGAAACTTCAAGGATGGCAGGATGCAGATGGACATGTCTGGGGGAAACAAATCTACTGGAAGAGAAAGATGAAAGGAAAGTGTGGGGAAAAGAGAAAATGCTGGATGCAGAGGGCAGGGTGGAGATCATTTTTCACACAAGGCAAATGATTTTCAAAAGGTTAATATGTGGGAATGAGGACGACTGACTAAATTGTATGATTTTCTCATACTGAAGAATACAGAAAGCTAATTCTAAAAAAAAGTATCTGATTTATTTTAGTCAGGTTGACTGCCTCTAATTACCTAATCTCCACAGAAAGATGATCTATAACATGTCCAAAGTCTAAGATGTCCTTGGCGGACAATTGTAGTTAAAGAACTATTGACCAGATATCATTTGGATGCTGCGAAGAAAGCCCATATTTAGAATTGGTGGTGCGAAGGTGTATGTATATATAGACCCCTGCTGATACCATTTTATTATTAACCCGAACTTTCAAAAAATCTATATTCAGAGCAACAGTTTGCATTTTCTTTTCAGTTTTTGTTTTTTGGACCACAGCTGGCAGTGCTGGGGGGCTACTCCTGACTTTGTACTTGGGAGTCGCTTCTTTTTTTTTAATTTTATTGAATCACCATAAGTTAGTTACAAGCGTTCATGTTTGGGTTACAATCACACAATGATCAAACGCCCATCCCTCCACCAATGCACATTCCTCACCACCGATATCCTCAGTCTACCCTCCCTTTCTCACCCTCCCCCTGCCTCCATGGCAGACATGATTCCCCATAATCTCTCTCTACTTTTGAGCATTATGGTTTGCAATACAGAGCCTGAGAGGTTATCACGTTTGGTCTTTTATCTACTTTCTACACACATCTCTCATCCCTACTGGTACCTCCAGCCATCTTTTTCTTAGTAATCCCTTCTCTATTCCAGCTGCCTTCTCCCCTTTGCTCATGAGGCAGGCTTCCAGCTATGGAGCAATCTATCTGTCCCATGTATTTACTATCCTTAGGTGTCAGCCTCATGTTATGCTGTTTTTTTTTTCCCCCTTTATTTTATTTTATTTTTTTTAAAGTTGTAGATTTACAATTTTTTGTGCTTTGGTTTCAATTATACAATGATCAGATACCCATCCCTCCACCAGTGCCCATTTTCCACCACCATGGATAATATCCCTCCCACCCCCATCCCCCCATACCCCCTGTCTCTGTGGCAGGGCAATCCCCTGTGTTCTCTCTCTCCTTTTGGGTGTTGTGGTCTGCAAAAGAGGCATTGAGTGGCAAACATGTTCAGTCCATAGTCTACTTTCGACATGCATCTCCCCTCCTGGGAGGATCCTCCAAACATCCTTTATTTGGTGCTCCCTTCTCTATCTGAACAGCCCTTTCCGAGGCCAGCCGGGTATGTTATGCTGTTTTTTACTGCACAGATGAGTGCAGCCCTTCTATGTCTGTTTCTCTTTTTCTGACTCATTTCACTCCATGTCTTTCCATTAAAAACAAAGTTTCTGACTTCATCTCTCCTGACAGCTGCAGAGTATTCCATTGTGTAAATGTACCAAAGTTTCTTTAGCCAGTCATCTGTTCTACGGTGGTTTCCAGATTTTGCTATTGTGAACAGAGCTGCAATGACCATACAGGTACAGATGCCATTTCTACTGTGCTTTTTTGTGTCTTTGGGATATATTCCCAGAAGTGGTATTGCGGGTTCATATGGAAGCTCAATTTCCAGTTTTTGAAGGATTGTCCATATTGTTTCCCAGAAAGGCTGGATAGGTGGGCATTCCCACCAACAATGAAAGAGTGTCCCTTTTTCCCCATATCCACACCAGCACTGGCTGCTTTTATTCTTTTGAATGTGTGCCAGTCTCTGTGGTGTGAGATGATATCTCATTGTTATTTTGATTTGCATCTCCCTGATGGCTAGCGATGTGGAGCATTTTTTCATGTGCCTTTTGGCCATTTGTATTTCTTTATTCAGGAAACTTCTGTTCATTTCTTCTCCCCATTTTTGACGGGGTTGGAGGGTTTTTTCTTGTACAATTCTACTTGTGTCTTGTATGTCCTGGATATTAATTCCTTATCAGATGGGTATTGGGTAAATATTCTTTCCCATTCTCTGGGCTCTTTCTGTATTTTGGTCATTGTTTCTTTTGAATTGCAGAAGCTTCTTAGTTTGATGTAGTCCCATTTGTTTTTGTTTCCACTTGCACTGTTAGTGCTGTTTCAGCCTTAAAGATGTTTTTAGTTTCTATGTCGTGGGGAGTTCTGCCTACATTTTCCTCTATGTGCCTTATGGATTGATGTCTGATATTGAGGCCTTTAATCCGTTTTGATTTGACTTTTGTGCCTGGCATTAGACAGAGGTCAGAGTTCATTTTTTTGCAGGAAACTATCCAGTTTTCCCAGCACCACTTGTTGAAGAGGCTTTCCTTGTTCCACTTCACATTTCTTGCTCCTTTGTCAAAGATTAAGTGGTCAAATATTTGCTGGTCTGTGACAGAATATTCAACTCTATTCCATTGGTCTGCTGGTCTGTTTCTAGCCCAGTACCATGCTGTCTTAATTACTACTGGGGAGTCACTTCTGGCGATGCCAGAGATTGAACCAGGGTTTGTTGGATATAAAGCACATACCTAAATACCTAAATCCTATACTATCCGGCTCAGCACTTGCAAAGACAGACAAAAAAATTTACTATTCCTTTCTCACAAACATGGTTTTTGTTTTATTTTTGTTTGTTGGTAGTGACAGCACTAATCCAAAGGCCCATGCATTGGAGAGAAGTGCTCCATAGCTGAGCACACTCCCACCCACCTTGCCTTTTTCAGAGTCACCCAGAGTGACTGCATTTCTTCCTCTTTGGGATGCAAATGAGCACCTCTCTACTCCCAATTTTATGTGATTGAGAAGTATAGTAGATCAGTTCAACATCCTCTCAAAAGTGGTGGAAATCCTTATGTGGGCTAATTCTGAAAGCATTTCTGAAATGGCCTTTTACCTGTTTTCTGCATTTGAATTTTCTATGGAATTCTTCCCAGAAAAATAAGGCACTGCCTCTGAGCACTTAACTTTCTATCCCATTCACCTTCTATCACATTCAGTAAAGAAAAAGCTCTTGTTCTTCCCCTACAGTCATTTCCTATGTATACATTTTACAATTTTTTAAAAATAATTTTGAGACTATGAGAATTTTCTAAATACTGAGGCATTTCTTGAAAAAATTAAGCTGACCAGAAACTCTCACAGTGAATGCTTCCTGAAGGGATAGTGGCATCTTAAGCAAATAATCCGCTAAATTAATAAAGCTCATAAATTACAAAATCCCTGAATACCAACTGCTGAAATACAATCACTCTCTGACCTGAACCTATTAAATGAAGAAGTCTGCTGTGCATAATTTACAACAGTGCTATGAATGAAAAATAGCTCCTTAAAAGGGGAATAAAATACAAAAATGGTATTGTTGTAGAAACAGAATTACAGGTTATTTCAATTCTTATTTATTCCATATTGGTTCATGGGTCATCTAATAATTTTTAGCTTTATCATTATTTTGCTCTCAATTGCTCAATAATCCATGATTGAGGCAATATTACATTTGGCTGGTTGGATGGCAAAAGTAATGTGTGAAAAGCAATATTCATCATGTTTATATTGTATACATGCATAACGTTTCCTTGAAGTTTGAAATATAATGTTGCACACAGATATACATTGACAACACTGTCATGAACCTAATTAGCCATTTGTCCAAAGAGTAAAAGTATTTTTCAACGTACCGAATTAATAATTTTCTGCCAGGAGCAATTTTGCGTCCAGATGCCCAGTTACTTTTGAATGTAGTATCTGCGGGGCAATAGTGCCATTGTCATCTACTGGATAAGTCAGGGAAGCTGTTATACATCTTGTAATGCACACCCATCTGAATAAACAATTTTCTAAATGTATATGGTGCTGCTGCTGAGAAATCCTATATCAAAGTTTCTTGCCCACTTCTTCTGCAAAATATTTCTCCTGATGAAACTATCATAGATCAGCAAAATATATGAATTTTGAACTCATCTTCCTAAGTCCCCTCTGAATTGTGAGGGAAAGAATTAGTATCAGTTCCCTTTATTTGTTGAAAAATTGTGCAAGGGATTTTCTTCCAGGGAAATATAGCTTAAATCAAGAGCAAAAGTAGATAGTACATTGGTTACAGCTCATTTAATATGAGGACGACTTTGAACCAAGATGGACTAAGAGAAATATAGAAAAATAAAAGTCCTCTGTTCTCTTTATGCTGATTTTATCAATAAAATCACATTTAACCCCCAATGTCTATCTATTTGGGGAATTTGATGGAGAAGACTTGCTGTGATTGATTGATTAGTAAGGAAAAAATGAAGAGGAGTGTGTAATTAAGCACTAAGATATTTGTGTTATGTCAAATACTAAAAGTAAAGATTGAAAAATGAAGATTTCTCTTTTACTTCCTAGGAGTAAAGTGACTTTAGCTCTAGAATTCCCTCTCTCCAACTCCCACCAGTTCAATTAATGGTAGAAAATTCTTGGTTTTCACTTTGCTATATTCAGCTTTCATGAATTACAAGCATATATCTCTTGAGTCAAAGTCCAAATAGGAACTAAGTATATGTTTTCTCCATTCTTCTTTCCGTCTTTCTCCAGAAGAGATGCTATTTTCTCTTGCAGACATGATATGGTTAGGATAAGGGGTTTTATACTTTTCAAATAATGAATTAACATTTCATTTATAATGAGTTTGTCTACTCAGGGGACTTTGTTAACAT
This sequence comes from Sorex fumeus, assembly GCF_029834395.1. Lineage (NCBI taxonomy): Eukaryota > Metazoa > Chordata > Mammalia > Eulipotyphla > Soricidae > Sorex > Sorex fumeus. The sequence goes on from NW_026606063.1 coordinate 52,865,033, forward strand.
CATAGTATTTTTATTATAACCTATTACTTACTAATACAAAATGCTAAGCACATTCTGTAATATTTTTGAATAAAAAGCCAATATTCCCTTTTCAGAATGAAGCACACTTTTATATCTTACAAGCCTATTCATATTTTCCCTTAAATTTTTTCTTAATTCTCCTTTCCTCTTTCTAAATTATATACTTGTAAGATTTATCTATTTTATGTCGATTTTAAAATATATTAGCAAATAATTATTTACACTGTTAATATTTAAATGTATATACTTGTTAAAGAGAAATATACACATTTTTTTGAAAAAGTAAATCTTATCAATTTGTCATTGATTTGAAATTTTGTGGGTTTTCAGTTATTTAGCTTTTGGCAATCTGTAAGCACTGTAAGCACTGTCCTACTGTTGTTCATTGATTTGCTCGAGTGAGCCTGGTAACGTCTCCATTGTGAGACACATTGTTACTGTGTTTGGCATATTGAATACATCACAGGTAGCTTGCCAGGCTTTGCCATGTGGGCGAGATGCTCTCGGTAGCTCGCCGGGCTCTCCAAGAGTGGCGGAGGAATCAAATCCAGGTCTGTCGGGTTAGCAGCATGCAAACACTGCCATTGAAATCCTGATTCTGGCAATAAATTAAAATTTTTTGAACTTGGAAAACTAAAGGGGAACTCATGACAATAAAACCCTGATAATATCTATTATAAGTATGAAGTAAAATAGCAAGTGTCTTATTTATTTACTTAACTATCATCAATTTACTTACTGATTATACAATAAATTTAGTCTAAGAGCTGCTTTATTCACTTCACATGAAAATTGCACATTCTTTTATCACATAACAGACCATACATCGGGAGGTCTAACATAAAATTTATTGCATATTTTATATTATTTTGTGCTGCTTGGCTAATGTTTGGTGTTATTAGAACAATGTCATCAGCAAAGCAGAGATGGTGTAGTTGCCGACCGTCTATCTTCACTCCCATTACTTCCCATTCCAGTTGTCACATGACATGCACGAGGGTGGCACTGAAGACTTTCGGTGAAAGGGTACCATCCTGCCAAACCCCTCTTGACATCGATGATCACTTCTTTGTAGAATGGTGAGATCCTGGCAGTGAATCCGCTCACGGAGGATCCTGATGTATTGAGTTTGAATGCCCAGATTGGTTAGGGCTTCGATGACCGCTTCCATCTCAACAGAATCAAAGGCCTTCTTTAAATCAATGAATGTTAGAAAAAGCAGCATCTTGAACTCCCAAGAAGCCTCAATGAGCTTGGTTATCATGTGGATATGGTTGATAGTGCTGAATCCTTTGCAGAATCCGGCTTGCTCGCATGGTTGTCCTTCATCTAGTGTTCTGCCAATCCTATTCAGGATGACTCGAGTGAACAGCTTGCAGATGAGAGATAACAGGCAGATCAGGTGATAGTTGCCAATGTCATGCATGTCTCCCTTCTCGTACAGTAGTACAGTCCTGCTGGTTTTCCATTGGGAGGGAAACTTGCATTCATACAGGTAGTGTGTGATGAGCCGAGCCAGTGTATTGATGAGTACTGATGGCAGGTTCTTCAGGTGTTCAGGTCTGACCTTGTCTGGGTATGGTGCTGTTCACTTCTTTACCAATGAAATGGCATGTTGGATTTCAGAAGGGAGAATGTTGGGAACAACATATCCATCCTGCGGAATTTGGTATGCAGGCAGGTGGACGTGGCTATCAAAGAGATCTGAGTAGAAGGCATGGATAATCTTCTCCATAGCCATTCAGGAAGATGTGATGGATCCATCAGGACGTCGGAAGGCAGTCATCTTGGCCTTGTAGTTGGCGAAGGACAGGCGGATGTTGCAAATGCTTTTTCCTGCTTCTACCGCATCTACCAGCACTGCTGCTCTTTTCTCTTTGAAGTCTTCCTGTATCACATATCTGCAATGCTTAGCGAGCTCGGATGTTTGCTTGCGGTTGCCTGAGGCATGTGCCAAACCACATTGGTGAATAAGCTCAAGACTTTTCGAAGACAGACGTAAATGCTGGCAGACTTCGACCGTGAGTGTGGAAAGGTCAGACTACAGCTGAATCTCACGAACACAATGTTTATTAGAAAAGTCTCGTTCCTGACGTTCCATTCACTCTCATCGGAATGACCATCTCTGAATACAACAGTTATGTGTACCTAGGTCAAGAAGTCAACATGACAAATGACCTGGCACCTGAGTTTCTCAGGAGGAAGAGAGCAGCTTGGAACGCCTTCAAGAGTGTCGAAGAAATAGCTAAGAGGCAAAGAACCTCTGGCTCCAGGCACATCTCTTTGTTTCCACTGTTACGCCTCAGAGACCTGGGCCCTAGGAAAACAGGATGGAAACACTATTCAGGTCTCCCAAAGAGGAATCGAAAGAGCTATGCTTGGAGTATCATGTTTCACTCAAATCAGAGACTGGGGTTCCGACCTCCATCGATGGTCAAGAATCAGGGATGCTGTCTCGTTTGCCAAGGCATCAAAAATCAGATTGGCTGGACACTTTATGAGATTTGGAGACTACCAGTGAATTAGAGATATTACCAACTGGATTCCACGGGATGTCAAAAGACCGTGTGGCCGCCCACCTATGAGATGGTTAGACTTCTTCATCAAGACCCTGAATGATTGGTTGAGGCTCTTCTTGTTCCTAGAACGAACAGACACCATTGGGCTACACTAGCATGCAGCAGGGACAAATGGAGACATTACTGGTGCCCACTCGAGCAAATAGGGCCAGAGCGATAGCACGGCGGTAGGGCTTTTGCCTTGCACGCAGCCAACATGGCCGACTCGAGTTCGATTTCTCTGCCCCTCTCGGAGAGACCGGCAAGCTACCGAGAGTATCTCGCCCCCAGAGCAGAGCCTGGCAAGCTACCCGTCATGTATTCGATATGCCAAGCACAGTAACAACAAAGTCTCCGATGGAGATGTTACTGGGCCTGCTCGAGCAAATCGATGAACAACGGTAGGACTGTGACTGTGACTCTACCAAATTGATGATTAACAGGAAGTCCAGTGATCAAGTGATTTTTATATTATTTTAAAAAATTAATGATGCAAAATAATAACCATTTTAATGCTTTATTTTTATAATTTTTATGATTTTTCTTTTCATAAATTGAAGCTATAGTGCAACGTTGTATAAAATTTTGTGTGGATCATTGAGAGTCAGCATGTGTATATATACTATATAAAGTTTTCCCAAAAAAGTCCCATAATATCCTTAGCCATTCAATTGTCCCCTTTATCCTAATATATTCATAACCCCTTTCCCTTTTTTCTTTAGTTTAAATTTTTAATTTAGTTTTATTTAGATCATCTATTTTTCTCTCTATACTGCATATGAGTGCATATGAGTGAAATCATAAAGTATTTGTCTTTACCCATCAGGCTCATTTTACTAAGCATAATATCTTCTAGCTCCATCCATATTGTTGCAAATAGCAGGATTTCATCTCTGTTTATAGTTGAATAGTATTCATTGTGTATATACTTTCTATCTCTATATGCTCATCAGTCAATGAGCACTTAAGTTGTTTCCAGTACTTGGCCATTGTAAACAATGTTGTAATAAACACATGAATAAATAAATATATCTCTTTAAATTAGTACTCATGTAGTTTTTTTGCAAATATCTAGAAGAGGAATAACTAAATCACATAAAATTCCTATTTTTATGTTTTTGAGGAAACCATAACTCTTATGAATGTCAAGATTTTCAAAGCTTTATCATGGCTGAGTCTGTTGACTAATTGTTAATTTATTTTTTTATTGATTAATTTATTTATTAGGGGTATGTGTATTATAGTATATATCCCAAAATTAGCAACTGTAAGAAAAATGATCTAACCAGTACCAACATTTTTAATTTTTATTATCCAGTCTGCAAAGACACGTATCTGGTGACAGCATAATCATTTTTATAATATAAAATAACCTAGTTTCACAGGTATTGGAATCAGGAAAGTCTTGAGCTACTAAAACCTGAACTCATCCCAACTTGTACCAGGAATAGGTACTATAAGCATCAGAGGTTCAGAAGAGGGAGTTCAGATCTTTAGTCCTCAGCCTTAACTTCCCCACATATAGATGTATGCATAAATGAAGGGCATTTTGAAAAGAGAAGTGAATGACATAGGAAATAACCTTCTTCTGATATAGGACTAACATCTTTAGCCCTTTTATCTATTCACCAACCTATATTGTCCTATCTTTGAGAAAGAATTTCTTTAATACTTTGAAGACCTTGATCTGACTCATTTTTTATGCCACATTTTACTTATATTTTGACTCAGAGTCAATGAACCTTGTGCCTTTCTTTTCTCTTTTTTTCCTTCACACAGGGTCAGTATATTCACCTAAAATGTTTTTGACCTCACTGCTCTCTTCAAACTTTTAAGAAATCTGCAATGACTTCCATCAAAGAGTCATCATCTGGGGATATGGTGCCGCCAGCAGGTCAATCTGTACCTGTGAGGTGAGTGCATCAGCATCCTGATGGTGCCTTCAGACTTCCAGATACCCCAAAATTGCTGCTATTCCTTTGGCCAGACCCCAAAAACTTGGGGCAAAGTTTACCAAGAAAGTAAACAGCCAAAAGTTAGGTATGTGGGAAACACACCCACAAACCACCTCTGGCTCAGCTATATAATTGGAGGCAAGGCCTCTCTGGTTTCTGATTGAACTGCTTAATGGCCATGATCCCAGAGACTCAGAAACGAATCTTGGAAACCAGCGGCTTTAAGTAGAAATGCGTTCGGTCCCTGCAGTAGGTTGCGGTGCTGGGCCAACCCAGGTGGGAATAGGTTTCGTGCCTTGGCCTGTTCCCCCTGGTGGCCCAGTGGCCGCCATCCTTCAGAGGCCACTGGACAGTCAGGTTTGGGCCCCCAGTGATGAGACACACAGGGCCGCATGGGATGGGGGTGGAGCCGGGCTTGTCCTCCCCACCCCAACGAGACCCCAAGTCATTGCCCACGAATGGCCTCTCTGGCTCCTGATCCAACTGCTTAACGGCCATGATCCCAGAGACTCAGAAACAAATCTCAAAACCCAGTGGCTTTTGGCAGAAATGTGTCCGGACCCTGCAGTAGGTTACTGACGTTGGGCCACCCCAGGGGGGGAAAGGGTACTCTCCCTCCGCCTGTTTCCCCCTGGCGGCTCGGTGGCTGCCATCCTCCAGTGGCCATTGGACAGTCAAGCTTGGGCCTGCAGTGACAAAACTTGCTGGGCTTCACGGGATGGGGTGGAGCCAGGCCTGTACTCCCCACCCCAACGAGACCACAGGTCATCGCCCACAAACGGCCTCTCTGGTTCCTGATCAAGCAGCTCAACAGCCATGTTCCCAGAGACTCAGGAGCAAATCTTGAAACCCAGTGACTTTTGGTAGAAATCCCTCCAGATTTAAGTGTTAAAATTTCGGAATTTCAAAAATCACATGGCCCTAGCCACGCGACATCATAAGTTATTCATAACCAGCAATAGAACACAAATTGTCTATTGTTGCCTTTTCAGCATATCTGAGTGTTGGGGTAAAATCTCAAATAATAATGGTGGGTCTGGTGTCGAAATATTGAATGTGATCAAAGTAGAGAAAGAGTAATGTGGAAATAATCTACCCCACAGGTAGGGGGAGGGTGTGGGATGGGGGTATACTGGGGTTTTTGGTGGTGGAGTATGGGCACTGGTGAAGGTATGGATGTTTCATTGTATGACCGAGACTTAGACCCAAAAGCTTTGTAACTGCTCTCATGGTGATTCAATAAATAAAATTATAAAAAAATGAAAAAAAAAAGTAAGGTGGAGTTCATGCACAGTTCAATCAGCTAATCAGTGGCTGAGTAGTACTCCTACAAAAAAAAAGAGTCATTGTCTTTATTATGCTTGACAATTTTGTCAGGTTTTCCTCAATTACAGGATAATATTTACCTCAAGAGAATTTTAAAAGATGTGTTATGGGGATAAGATTACTCAAGAGTCAAGAACTCAACTGCCGCCATGCTCACAGCCACTCTCCACACGCTCGGGTTTAGCCTCACCCATGAGTGAACCCATAGAAAACCCAGGAATGAGGGACTTTTGACTGAAACTTCAAGCTCAACAGAACTGGGAATAGGTGACCTTCCACTATCTCCTCCCTGTTTCTGGTAACTTGGTAGTCAAGCCCACAAGCCACCTCTGGCTGCTGCCAGATAGTCTTATAAGTGGCCATGATCCATAGATTCAGTGAATCTGTTGGAAGAGAGCACAAAACGAGATGCCATAGCCATACCACCAGGCCCCGTGCCAAGCTGTTTCATTCAGGGCAACCCAGAGGGAGGGAGGTGGTTGAGGCATCTCCCAACCCAATGGAGCCAGCCCCAGCAGCCAAAATCCTCCAGAACTCAACCACCACTATGCTCATAGCCACTCTCCACATGCTTGGATGAGCCTCACCCATGAGTGAACTTATTCTTGGATCATGCAACATCTCATACTTTATCACTAATCACTTATCACTTAATCTCCGTTATTCATCGATTTATTCGAGCGGGTGCCAGTAATGTCTCCATTCATCCCGGTTGCGTGCTAGCGTAGCCCAATGGTATCTGTTCGTTTTAGGAACATGTAGAGCCTCAAACCGATCATTTAGGGTCTTGACGAAGAAATCTGACCATCTTATAGGTGGGCGGTCCACGTGATCTTTTGATGTCTCGTGGAATCCAATCAGTAATGGCTCTAGTCCAGCGGTTGTCTGTAAACCTCATTACGTGTCCAGCCCATCTGATTTTTGATGTCTTGGCAAATGAGACAGCGTCCCTGATTCTTGAGCATTGACGAAGATCAGAACTCCGGATTCTATCTCTCATTTGAGTGAATCGTGATATTCCAAGCATAGTTCTTTTGATTCCTCTTTGAGAGACCCGAATAGCGTTCTCATCCTGTTTCCGTAGGGTCCAGGTCTCTGAGGCATATGTTAATGCAGGAAGAATAGTGGAATCAAAGAGATGTGCTCGTAGCTGGAGGTTCTTTGTCCTTTTAGTTATTTCTTCAATGCTCTTGAAGGCATTCCAAGCCGCTCTCTTCCTCCTGCGCAACTCAGGTGCCAGGTCATTCATCATGTTGATTTCTCGACCTAGGTATATATAACTGTTGCATTCGGAGATGGTGGTTCCGTTGAGAGCGAATGGAGCGTCAGGAACAAGGCTGTTTCTCATAAACATTGTCTTCGTAAGATTCAGCTGTAGTCCGACCTTTCCACATTCACGGTCAAAGTCGTTCAGCATTTGTGCCGCTTGGTTGATGCTTGGTGTTATTAGAATGATGTCATCAGCAAAGCGGAGGTGGTGTAGTTGCCGACCATCTATCTTCACTCCCATGTTTTCCCATTCCAGTCGTCACATGATGTTCTCGAGGGTGGCACTGAAGAGTTTTGGTGAAATGGTATCACCCTGCCGAACCCCTCTCTTGATATGGATAATTAGTTCTTTGTAGAATGGTGAGATCTTGGTAGTGAATCCGCAATAGAGCTCACGAAGGATCCTGATGTATTGAGTTTGTATGCCCTGATTGGCTAGGGCTTCCATGACCGCTTCCGTCTCAACAGAATCAAAGGCCTTCTTCAAATCAATGAACATTAGACAGAGCGGCATCTTAAACTCCCGAGATACCTCAATGAGCTTGGTTATTGTGTGGATATGGTCAATGGTACTGAATCCTTTTCAGAATCCAGCTTGTTCACATGGTTGTCCTTCATCTAGTGTTCTGCTAATCCTATTCAGGATGACTCGAGTGAATAGTTTGTAGATGACAGACAATAGGCAGATTGGGCGATAGTTGCCAATGTCGTGGATGTCTCCTTTCTTGTATAGTAGTACAGTCCTGCTGGTTGTCCACTGGGATGGAACCTTGCATTCAGACAGATAGCGTTTGAAGATTCGAGCCAATGTATTGATGAGTACTGATGGTAAGTTCTTCAGGTGTTCAGGTCTGATCTTGTCTGGGCCAGGTGCTCTTTGTTTCTTTACCGACGAGATGGCATGTTGGATTTCGGAAGGGAGAACATTGGGAACGACATATCCATCATGTGGTATGTGGTATGTGGGCAAGTGGATGTGGCTATTAAAGAGATCTGAGTAGAAGTCATGAATAATCTTCTCCATTGCCCTTCTGGAAGATGTGATAGATCCATCATGATGTCGGAGGGCAGTCATCTTGGTTTTGTAGTTGGTGAAGGACAGGCGGGCATTACGAATGTTTTTCCCAGCTTCTGCTGCATCTACCAGTACTGCTGCTCTCCTGTTTTTGAGGTCATCCTTGATGGCTTCTCTGCAGTGTTTTGCCAGTTCGGACGTTCGCTTGTGGTTGCCTGAGGTACGTGCCAAGCCACGTTGGCGAATAAGTTCAAGAGTGTTTGAAGAAAGACGGTTTTTTGTGGTTATCTCTCTCTTGGCATTCCTTGCACAATCATGGAGGTGCTGAATTATTCGATCGTATTCCTCATCAATGTTGTCAATGACGGCATCTTCCCATGTTGCCGCAATAGAGCCAAAGAGCTCCCAGTTGGTGGTTGTTCTGGGAGTCCTCTTCTTAAACCTTGCATTCGTTTCTCCTCGTTCTGTGAGGTAGAATTTTGCACGAAGAAGACGGTGGTCTGATCCCGTTTGGAATTTTGGGACAACAGCAACATCGGTTAGGCAAAACCGCCGATTGAATATGATGTGGTCTATTTCATTGTGGAACCGTCCATCGGGAGACTCCCATGTCCAACGTTTAGATTCAGCCTTTTGGAATTGTGAGTTACCATGGAAGGTTTTGGTTGACATGATGAACTCAGACAGTCTGTCACCCTGTTCGTTCCATTCCAGGCCATGGGCTCCGATGTGGAGTTCATCGACTGATCTTCTTGGTCCTATCTTGGCATTAAAATCACCGACAATGATCTTGTAGAAGGTGTGATCTTCTTTATAGAACTTCTCCAGCTCCATGTAGAATTTCTCAGTTTCTCTTTCACCATAACTGGATGTTGGTGCATAGACAACAAAGATAGAAACTGCCGGTAGTGAGCCACATTTATTCAAGTGTAATCGTCCAATTCGGGTTGTTAGGCATTCAAATGAATCAATGTTCGTGACTAAGTTTGTGTTGACAAGGATACCGACACCACCGATGCCTCTTTTATCACAGTTCCAAGGAACAGTTCTTCTCCAGTGTCGAAAGCAGCATGATGGGATTGATGTCTTCTCGTTTCGGTCAGACCAATGATGTCGTACTTGATCTTTCGTGCTTGTACCATTAGGTCTTCAATGGATGCAGCAGATGCCAGCGTATGAGCATTAAAAGTACAGACAATCATTTTTGTTTTTCTGTGTTTTGGCAGCCTATGTCTGCCTTGGTGTTTTATCAGTCTCTCCTTCCATATCCTTCTCGACTCTGCATATTCAGGGTTAGGGAAATGAGATCCATTTATTACTGGATTTGGCATATCAATTTGGTCTATTTGGCATAGACCATGGATAGCTTGCCAGGCTCTGCCGTGCAGGTTGGATATTTAAGGATATTTAAGGTACCCTGAAAACTTAGAGAAAAGTAAATACTTTATACCACTAATATTCCAGGAGTACAGCATACCACATTTGATGGGGTTTAAAGCAGAAGGCAACAAATCTTAGGGGCAAATATATTTTTACAAAGATAGATAGATAGAGATAGAGAGATATATATAAGTACACAAGTTTCTACCTCTAACAACATGTTACTAATCTCCTATAGAAGGGCTATTGGTACCTGGGTGAAATACAACAACCGTCATGCACTTTCCTCTAAGACACCTCTTTGAGATCATTTTTAGCAGATTATTCATAATAAATAATACAAAATTAAATTATTTTGGTTCTGCTTTGGGGGCAGGGGTTGGGGTTCAGAATGGAAACATCTGAAATATAGTGGTAGGAAGGTGTAATGGTGATAGGATTGGTGTTCAAATATTGTGAACTACTTTATAAAAATAAAATAATTTTTTTAAAAAATAAATGTCATGTTAGAGAAAAAACAAAGATTGCTCAAGGGTCAAGGCTGCACACTGCACAATGAAAGAGCCTATTTTGAGGCCCAGCACCACAGGGCAATCTGAGCATCAGTGGCCTTAGAGACTCCGAGCACCACTGGGTTTGAGCACTCCTGATCCTATTTGGACAAGTATGGCTAGAAGTAACCCCTGGACAATCTGAGCAGTGCGTTCAAGGATCCCAAACATAAAAGAGACCCTATTCCAACATGACACATCATAAGAAAATTAATACCCATCTTCCAAGAATACTGCACTATATTTCATGGAGTTCAAATATGGTTTCAACCATGGGAACACTTGCGAGGGCAATTAGAGGCTGCCCTAAAAGCCTCTATCCCCCCTCGAAGAGCCTGGGAAGCTACTGAGAGTATCCCACCCACATGGTAGAGCCTGGCAAGCTATCCATGGTATATTGGATATGCCAAAACCAGTAAATACAATGGGTCTCATTCCCCTGACCCTGAAAGAGCCACCAATATAGAAGCGTTAAGAAGGATGAGGAAGGAGAGGCTGATAAAATCCCAAGGCTGAACGAGGCACCAAAATAAAGAAGGACAAAAATGACTGTCTGTACTTTCAATGCACTTACACTGGCATCAGATGCATCCATTGAGGACCTGATGGGGCAAGTGTGAAAGATCAAGTACAACATCATTGGTCGACCGAGATGAGAAGGCATCAATCACATCATGCCGTTTTCAACACAGGAGAAGAACTGTTCCTCGAAACATGCGACAAAAGAGGCATCAGTGGTGTTGGTGTCCTTGTCAACACGAAGTTGGCCATGAGCATTGATTCATTCGAATGCCCAACAACCTGAATTGGATGATTACACTTGATTAGATAGGGCTCACTGCCAGCAGTTTCTATCTTCGTTGTCTATGCACCAACATCCAATTATGATGAGAAGTTCTACCTGGAGCTGGAGAAGTTCTATAAAGAAGATCACACCTTCTACAAGATCATTGTCGGTGATTTTAATGCCAAGATAGGACCAAGAAGATCAGCCGAAGAACTCCACATTGGGACCCATGGCCTAGAATGGAACGAACAGGGTGAGAGACTATCTGAGTTCATCATGACAACCAAGACCATCCATGGTAACTCACAATTCCAGAAGCCGAATCTAAACATTGCACATGGAAGTATCGAAGCCCTAGCCAAACAGGGTGTTCAAACTCAATAAAGCCATTACTGACTGGATTTCACAGGACATCAAAAGATCGCGTGGCCGCCCACCTACGAGATGGTCAGACTTCTTTGTCAAGACCCTGAATGATCGGTTTGAGGCTCTTTGTTTTCCTAGAACAAGCAGACACCTTTGAACTACTTTAGCACACGGCAGGGATGAATGGAGATGTTACTGGTGCCCGCTTAAGTGAATCGATGAGTAATGGGATATCAAGTGATCAAGTGATTCCAACACCAATATAAACCACTAATCCCTGGTTCCCTTCATATCCCTGCAACGCTCCCTCTAAGAAATTATGCTTCTCCTGTTTTCATGGATAATGCAGATGTCATTTTTTTATTCACTATGGGTATAGTTTATTAACTGAAATGTACTCACTTGATTGTGCTCTACTTACAGAATGAAATTTCCAACTTATTTTTCTGTACAATGGAACTTTTAACAGTATGGACCAATAATAAAAATGTTGCTTTTAGACTTTAGATTTTCTGTGTTCAGTTATTTCTAAGTTCCTAACTTGAAAGGGAACAAAATTAGTGGGGAACTTCACAACTCTAAACAAGGAGTAAAATAGATTTGTTTTAACTTCTTCTGCATGATGGCCAGAAAAGGTATTTAGGAGAAAAAAAACGATGTACAGCCTATGTTCAGTATCCCTTCTCACAGTTCTTGGAATCTCCATGTCCAAAGAAAGTAGTGTGTTATGTTGCTAAGTATAGTGGAAAAAGTATGAACTCCAAACAGCACCACCACAGCCTGATCAGTTATTAATACCTGAACTTATCCCTTTATTCTCTTTGGTTCTCAGGGAATTTTCTTCTAATGCAATATCCTTTGTAGTAGTGTACACTTATTTTGTCAACAGCTTGTGATACATCCAAAGTTTATATATATTTGGCTACCCTTAATTTTTGAGTGATAAGCGTATAAACACACCACATTTACTGCATTAACTTTTACCTATGTAATATAGATGAGGTGGCTGAAAAATTATCAAATTCACACCAATACATTCAAAGTATACCTAAAAGATAAAGCAGTTTGCAATCTCTTGTTTTCAACATAAGGTTATCATTACATCCAGGGCTAAAATTCAAGTGACTCAATCCCAATTCAGTTCTTTTGCCACTTAATCATGCATGATCTCCCCTGATCAAATTCTTATTATTTTATACTTTTATTTCTTACTTTGTCATGTGGTGCTATTTATTTTATTTACAGATCTTTACTCTGTGATTTTCAAGCATCTATATGGTTCTGGATGATAATATATGGTGCGGCAAGATTGTTGAGACTCATGTATCAGATTAAGGGGCTAGTAAATTCAAGCTATTTTTTGTTTTTGTTTGTTTGTTTGGGGGGCCACACTAGAATATACTCAGGGTAGTCTCCTTGCTCTAGTCACAGGGATCACTCCTGAAAGTCTCAGACAACCATATGGGATGTGAGGGGTCATGCCTGGGTCATTCTGCCTGCTATCCTATCTCTCTGGCCCCAAATTCAAACTATTTTTTAAAATTTTTAAATTACCATAAGATGCAAATTTGCAAAGTTGTTCACACTTGAGTTTCAGTAATACAATGTTCCAACACCCATCCCTTCATCAGTGTACCTTTTCCAGCACCATTGTCCCCAGTCCCCACACCAACCCAATTTGTCTCTATGGCAGACACTTTTCTTCTCTCTCTTTTGCTTTCTTTCCTTTTTTTTGGCCTTTTGGGCCCTGAGATTTGCAATAATGTTACTGAAAAGATATCAGCATATCAATTTACTTCCTTTCAGAAGCCAGCTTTTGTCCAGAGTGATTATTTCCAACTATCATTGTCATAGTGATTCTTTCTCTTTCCTAACTGCGTCCTACCTACTCCTGTGCCAAACTTTCTACCCTGATGTTGTCTTGGACCTTGTTTCTATTGTCTTTGGGTATTATTTTCATACTGTGGTTTTTACATCCTGTAAATGAGGTGATCATTCTACGTCTATTCTGTGACTCATTTCACTCAACATGGTACTCTGCATCTCCATTCATACATAAACAAATTTCATAATTTCATTTTTGCTAATAGCCGCATAGTATTACACTGTATATATGTACCATAATTTCTTTATCCACTCATCTGTTCTTGGGCACTTAAGTTGTTTCCAGGGTCTAGATATTGTAAACAGTGCTGCAAGGAACATAGGAGTCCAGATGAATTTACTACACTGTGTTTTGGAGCCCCAGGAACTGTATTGCTGGGTTGTATAATAGCTGGATTTCTAGTTGGTTTTTTTTTTTTTTGAGTAATGTCCATATTGTTTTCCAGAAGGCTAGACCAGTCATTATTCCCACCATCAGTGAAAAAGAGGCCTTTTCTTTCACCATCTGCACCAGCACTGATTGTACTTGGTCATGTTGATGTGTGTCAGTCTCCGTGGTGTGAGATTTTATCTCATTGTTTTGATTTGTATCTCCCTAATGATTAGTGATGTAGAGCATATTTTTCATTGCCTTTTCATTTGTGTATCTTCTTTAAGGAAGTCTATGTTCATCTGTCCTCCACATTTTTATGGGGTTTAAAACTATTTTTAAGGGGTGAATCAGAGTTCTTTACTTGCTCTTTAATATCAACTCCACATTTATAAACTTTATCATTTAATTGAATCTTTAAGTTGGTGCATTCAAATTCCGGCACAGAAAAATTTGACTCTGATTTGCTCACTTGCCAGTTTTCAAACATTTTTATTTACTAAATAAATGCAAATAATAAAGCCCAGTTGATGAGATAAATAAATAATATAACTGATGAAGTGGAAGTAGCTTAAGAAGAAAGGATGCAAGAAGCTCTCCTGTGTATAACAGTAAATAGCATCTGGCTGTCAAGTAGACCTGGGTTGACTCCATGTTTAGCTGCAGTGAGTAACTGAACCAAGACAGTAACCTGAAATGTGTCATTTACTATCTAGTTTCTGTTCCCTTATCCAGATATTACAAATAAAACTACTTTGGGGGGTTTTAGGATAATAATAAAATAAAATAACTTTCATTAACTAATGTTAGCGATTTTTTATTATTTTCCAGTCATAATTTTTTGCTCTACTAATTTTTCCTTTACTATATATTGTTTTTATATTATTTACTGGCTCTAAATCAACTTGTAAATTCATTGAGGGCACAGAAATATCTGAGACTTAGGTTAGAATTTTCCACACAATTCTCTGTAAAATTTTGCACATTACTCTAAAGAACATTTAAACTCAATAAAACTCTAACTACAGATAGAAGACTCAGTGTGCTATAGTAGAAGAAAAAAGAAATGCCACCAACATTTGTCCACAGGCTACTTAATGCCACTCCTGCTAAAGATACGAATGCTCTTAAAACAAACAATAGTATAGGGTTTAAACACATTAAAGATTTTTCCTCTAAATAGAAACTGCAAATTGGTCCAATGTTCTTGTTTTATTTTATAATATTTCTCTGAGTTAAACTTCTGGAAACAGCAGCAGCTTTTCCTGGGAGCCAGTTAGAAATACAAGTTCTCAGGCACAATTCCAAAATACTGACTCAGAAATCAGTGTTTTCACAAGCCCTCCAGGTGATTCTAGTGCAAACTAAACTTTGAGAACAGTGACCTAAAACAATGCCCTTTGCTCCTTCCCAATTATTATGGTTCTGGCCAAAGTCCATGATATTCTTAAACAATATACTATACTTATCTGGAGCAGCATTGTAGCACTGTAGGGCTGTCTTCCTATTGTTCATAGAATTGCTCGAGTGAGCATCAGTAACATTTCCATGGTGAGACTTGTTGTTACTGTTTTTGGCATATAGAATATGCCTTGGGAAGCTTGCCAGGCTCTGCCTTACGGGCGGGATCCTCTCGGTAGCTTGCCAGGCTCTCAGAGAGGGGACAGAGGAATCGAACCCAGGTGGGCCGCATGCAAAGCAAATGCCCTACCTGCTGTGCTATCACTCCTTACCAGAGTAGGTAATGGTATAGCAATGACTACATTGTATCAATCAGTAATTATTATTGAAAATGAAAATAGAACATGGAATTTCTCAGAGTAGTTAATGAGTTAGTAATTTTTTCCATGATAAATTATCATTTTTAATATGCTCAAAAATTTAAATCTCCATTTTTTCAAGAGTACATTAGACCATTTTTATTTTTCAAATTAATAGATATCTTCACTGATACAAGCCTATCATTTTTGGTGTTTTTTTTCCTTTTTGGGTCACACCCGGTGATGCACAGAGGTTACTCCTGACTCTGCACTCAGGAATCACTCCTGGCAGTGCTCGGGGGACCATATGGGATGCTGAGAATCGAACCCAGGTCGGCCGCATGCAAAGCAAATGCCCTACCTACTGTACTATCGCTCCAGCCCCACAAACTATCATTTTTTGAGGTTGATATTTTTGTTTCATCTGAATTTTATTATAATACAACTTGTCATTAAAAATGTTTGATGATTATTTGCTTAGAGTCTTTCAAAATTATTTTTTCAATGGTTCTCGATTGAAAAAAAATTGTCCCTATGGCAATGTCAGGAGATATTTTACCTGTCACAGCTTGACTGTGAAGTATGGATGTGCGATTGTTTGCTACTGACTTTTATTAAGTAAAGGTCAGAGATGCAAACTTTCTACAACACAAATAGTAGATTTCCTAACAGAGATTCACCCTGCCCAAAATATTGGTGGTGCTGAGGCTGACAACTCCTATATTGTTCATTAAGTATTTTGTAAAATCTCTGTACTCACACATTAAGTTACAGTATAAACTTTTCTTTTTCTTCACAGGATTCCACTATCTGCTTTGCTGCCTGGTCCTATGTCCAGTAAAAGCTTATTGGGTAACTTAACTTATTAGAGTGAACGACTGAGAGGCACATGTCTATCATAAATGAAATAGCAGCAATCTTGAAAAGTAAAAACCACATTATTTAGAGTCATCTTGAAATCTACATCCAGGAAGATTTTGGGGAAGAGGAAGGAAAGCTGTTATTGACCAGAACAGATGAGGCAGAACTGACATCATTCGAATCAAGAGGAATAGAGAGAATACATAAAATGCAGGGAAGAGTGGAGCATCATAAAAACCTTGTAGAGTAGTGCCCCACAACTTCACTCATGTAATACTGCCTTCATATTTGACTCCCATTTCATCCCTTGCATGTCCTGTGATGGAAAGAAAACAAGGTGTAGAGTTTAACAATCGGTGATCAACAAGCGATAGTGTTTAATTTAGAATTCTAGGATTTTGTTAATTTGTGTGATTATTTTTAGGATTCTTATTTTGGTTTTAAATATTTTTAATGATTAAAGCATCACATTATGTATCAGTGAATTTGGATTTTTTATTGTTGTTTGTTTTTGAACAACTCCCAGCAGTGCTAAGAGCTTTTTCCTGGCCCTGAGCTATGGAATCACCCCTAGTGAGGCTTAGGGAGCTATATGGGATTCTGGTGATAGAATCCTGGTCACACAAATCAAGCACCCTTCCCACTGTACTATCCGGCCCCTGTAATGGTGAATTATTTTTTTTAACAAACAACCTAGATAAATCTCAAAGCTCCCCTTGACCGCCATCCAATTCACTTTCAAATATTTGATGACATGTTTTCTTATTTAGTTTAATCTGAAAGCTTTAGGGGGACTTTCTTCAGTTCCCACAATATCTATCTACTGTTTAAAGACTCACAGTCCACCTTCGTTTTAGTCATGGAATTCACATACCCAACCCTTAAGAGCATTTAGTATGAAACAAGCACTGAATTGGAGTCATAGGATCACTCTTATGTGAACAAACATCAACTGACTACTGAGATTACTTTTTTTAATTGGATCACTGTGAAATACAGTTACAAAGCTTTCATATTTGAGTTTCAGTTATAATCTGATGGAACACCCGTCCCTCCACCAGTGCACATTTTCCACTACCAATGTCCTCAGTACCCACCCCTCATCCCAACCCTCCCCCTGCCTCTATGGCAGACAATTCCCCCTATACTCTCTCTCTCTACTTTTGGATATAATGGTTTGCAATATGGATACTGAGAGGCGGTCATGTTTGGTCCTTTATCTACTTTCAGCACATATCTCCCATCCTGAATGATCCTGCCAACCATCATTGACTTAGTGACTCCTTCTCTATTCCAGCTGGCTTCTCCCCCGGCTCATGAGGGAGGCTTCCAACTATGGAGCAATATTTCTGGCCCTTGTGTCTACTGTCCTTGGGTGTCAGTCTCATATTATGTTATATTCCACAAATGAGTGCAGTCATTCTGTCTGTCCCTGTCTTTCTGACTCTTTTCACTTAGCATGACACTCTCCATGACCATCCACTTATAAGAAAATTTCATGACTTCATCTTTCCTAAAGCTGCATAGTTTCTTTAACTAGTCGTCTGTTCTCGGGCACTTGGGTTGTTTCCAGATTCTGGTTATTATGAACTGTGCTGCAATGAACAGACAGGTGCAGATGTCATTTCTACTATGCTTTTTTGCACCCTTGGGATATATTCCCAGAAGCAGTGTTGTGGGCTAACATGGAAGCTCAATTTCTAGTTTTTTAAGGAATGGTCATACTGTTTTCCAAAAAGGCTGGACCAGTTGGCATTCCCACCTACAATGAAAGAGAGTCCCTTTCTCACCACATTCGTGCCAGCACTCATTGTTCTTGTTCTTTGTTGATGTGTGCCAGTCTCTGTGATGTGAGACCATATGTCATTGTTGTTTTGATTTGCATCCCCCTGATGATTAGTGATAGAGCATTTTTTCATGTGCCTCTTGGTCACTTTATTTCTTTTTTGAGGAAGTTTCTGTTCACTTGTTCTCCCCATTTTTTGATGGGGTTGGAGGGTTTTGTTGTTGTTGTTGTTGTTGTTTGTTTGTTTGTTTTGTACAATTCTACCAGTGTCCTGTATATTCTGGATATTAATCCCTTATCGGATGGGTATTGGGTAAATATTATTTCCCATTCCTTGGTTTGTCCCTGTATTTTGGTCACTGTTTCTTTTGAGGTGCAGAAGCTTCTTAGTGTAATGTAGTCCCATTTGTTTATATTTGTTTCCACTTGCTTGGTCAGTGGTGTTTCATCCTTAAAGATGCTTTTAGCTTTAGTGTCATAGAGGGTTCTGCCCACATTTTTCTCCATGTATCTTATGGATTCAGGTCTGATATTGAGGTCTTTAATCCACTTTGATCGGAGTTTTGTGCCTGGAGTTAGACAGAGGTCAGAGTTCATTTTTTTTTTTTTTTGCAAGTAGCTGTCCAGTTTTCCCAGTATCACTTATTGAAGGGCCTTCCCTTGTTCCACTTCACATTTCTTGCTCCTTTATAAAAGTTAAAGTGATCATATATTTGAGAGTTTGTGACAGAATATTCAATTCTGTTCCATTGGTCTGCGGGTCTGTCTCTAGTCCAATACCATGTTGTTTTAATTACTACTGCTTTATAGTACGGTTTGAAGTTGGGGAAGGAGATGCCACGCATCTTCTTTTTTTCCCAAGGATTGCTTTGCCTATTCATGGGTTTTTATTGTTTCATATAAATTTCAGAAGTATTTTGTCTATTTCTTTTAAGAATGTCATGGGTATCCCGATAGGCACTGCATTATATCTGTATAGTGTTTTGGGGAATATTATCATTTTGATAATGTTAATCATCTTTATCCATGAGCAGGGGATGTGTCTCTATTTCCTAGTGTCTTATTTTATTTCTTGAAGTTAATGTTTTGTAATTTTCTTTGAATTGGTCCTTCACCTCTTTAGTTAAGCTGATTCTGAAGTACTTGATTTTCTGAGGTACTATTGTGAGCGGAATTGTATTTTTAATATCTCTTTCTTCAAACACTGACCACGAAGCTTTACCTTACTCATTTCTAGGATCTGTATTCCCTGTATGACAAGGAGCAAGAGCATGAGCAGGTAACCAAAAATGTCTTCAGAAAAGCAAAACCTCTCACATGGTCACAGTCTACATGCAAAAATCAATGGAAGCTTTAAATCATTATAAAGAATAAATTACATTAGAAAGCAATGATGTATTGGTAAGTATATCACTTGATCACTTGATCACTTGACTTCCCGTTAATCGTCAATTTGCTCGAGCGGGCACCAGTAACGTCTCCATTTGTCCCTGTTACGTGCTAGTGTAGCCCAATGGCGTCTGTTCATTCTAGGAAAATGAAGAGCCTCAAACCGATGTTCATGATCTTGATGAAGAAGCCTGATCATCCGTTAGGTGGGCAGCCATGTGGTCTTTTGACATCCCATGGAATCTAGTTGGTAACGGCTCTAGTCCAGCGGTCATCTCTAAATCTCATAATGTGTCCATCCCATCTGATTTTTGACGCCTTGGCAAACAAGACAGCGTCCCTGATTCTTGATCTTCTACAGAGGTCGGAACTCCGGATTCTTTCTCTCATTTGAATGAAATGTGATACTCCAAGCATAGCTCTTTCAATTCCTCTTTGGGAGACCTGAATAGCATTCTCATCCTGTTTGCATAGGGCCCAGGTCTCTGAGGCATATGTTAATGCAGGAAGAACAGTGGAATCAAAGAGATGTGCCCAGAGCCGGAGGTTCTTCATCCTCTTAGCTATTTCTTCAATGCTCTTGAAGGTGTTCCAAGCCGCTCCCTTCCTCCTGTGCAACTCAGGTGCCAGGTCATTCATCATGTTTACTTCTCGACCTAGATATGCATAACTATTGCATTCAGAGATGGTCGTTCCATTGAGAGCAAATGGAGAGTCAGGAACAAGGCTGTTTCTCATAAACATTGTCTTCATAAGATTCAGCTGTAGTCCGACCTTTCCACACTCACGGTTGAAGTCGTCCAGCATTTGTGCTGCTTGGCTAATGTTTGGTGTTATTAGAACAATGTCATCAGCAAAGGAGGTGGTGTAGTTGCCAACCATCTATCTTCACTCCCATTTCTTCCCATTCCAGTCATCGCATGATGTTCTCGAGGGTGGCACTGATGAATTTCGGTGAAATGGTATCATCCTGCAAAACCCCTCTCTTCACATCGATGATTACTTCTTTGTAGAATAGTGAGATCCTGGTAGTGAATCTGTAATACAGCTCACGGAGGATCCTGATGTATTGAGTTTGAATGCCCTGATTGGCTAGGGCTTCAATGGCCACTTCCATCTCAACAGAATCAAAGGCCTTCTTTAAATCAATGAACGTTAGACAGAGCGGCATCTTGAACTCCCGAGAAACCTCAATGAGCCTTTTTATCGTGTGGATATGGTTGATGGTGCTGAATCCTTTGCGGAACCCGGCCTGCTCGAATGGTTGTCCTTCATCTAGTGTTCTGCCAATCCTATTCAGGATGACTTGAGTGAACAGCCTGTAGATGACAGACAATAAGCAGATTGGGTGATAGTTGCCAATGTCATGGATATCTTCCTTCTTGTACAGTAGTACAGTCCTGCTGGTTTTCCATTGGGACGGAAACTTGCATTCAGACAGGTAGCATGTGAAGAGCCGAGCCAGTGTATTTATGAGTACTGACAGCAGGTTCTTCAGGTGTTCAGGTCTGACCTTGTCTGAGTTTGGTGCTGTTCATTTCTTTATAGACAAAATGGCATGTTGAATTTCGGAAGGGAGAACATTGGGAACGAAATATCCATCCTGTGGAATTTGGTATGTGGGCAGGTGGACATTGCTATCGAAGAGATCTGAGTAGAAGTCATGGAAAATCTTCTCCATTGCCCTTCTGGAATATGTGATAGATCCATCAGGAGTTCGGAGGGCAGTCATCTTGGTCTTGTAGTTGGCGAAGGACAGGCAGGCAATACGAATGCTTTTCCTGGCTTCTGCCGCATCTACCAGCCCTTCTGCTCTTCTCTCTTTGAGGTCTTCCTTGATCATATCTCTGCACTGCTTTGCGAACTCAGACATTCGCTTGCAGTTGCCTGAGGCGTGCGCCAAACTACGTTTGTGAATAAGCTCAAGAGTTTTCAAAGACACGCATTTTTTTGTGGCGATCTCTCTCTCTTGGCATTCCTCGCACAATCATGGAGGTGCTGAACCTGTCCATCATATTCCTCGTCAATGTTGTCAACAATGGCATCTTCCCATGTTGCTGCAATAGTGCTAAAGAGCTCCCAGTTGGTAGTCATTCTGGGAGCTCTCTTCTTAAATTTTGCAGCTCTTTCTCCTCACTCTGTGAAGCAGAATTTTGCACAAAGGAGGTGGTTTTTCCATCCTGTTTGGAATTTTGGGACAACAGTGACATCAGTTAGGCAAAACTGTTGATTGAATATGATGTGGTCTATTTTGTTGTGGAACTGTCCACCGGGACACTCCCATGTCCAATGTTTAGAATCGGCCTTCTGGAACTGAGTTACCATGGATGGTCTTGGTTGACATGATGAACTCAGATAGTCTCTCACCCTGTTTGTTCCATTCTAGGCCATGGGTCCCAATGTGGAGTTCTTCAACTGTTCTTCTTGGTCCTATCCTGGCATTAAAATTGCCCACAATGATCTTATAGAAGGTGTCGTCCTCTTTATAGAACTTCTCCAGCTCCATGTAGAACTTCTCAATTTCTCCTTCATCATAATTGGATGTTCGTGCATAGACAATGAAGATAGAAACTGCCGGCAGTGAGCCACATCTATTCAAATGTAAACGTTCGATTCAGGTTGTTAGGCATTCGAATGAATCAATACTCATGGCCAAGTTCGTGTTGACAAGGGCACCAACGCCTCTGATGCCTCTTTTATCTCATGTTCCAAGGAACAATTCTTCTCCATTGTCGAAAATGTTACAATGTGATTGGTGTCTTCTTGTCTCAGTCAGACCAATGATGTCGTACTCGATCTTTCACTCTTGTACCATCAGGTCCTCGATGGATGCATCTGATGCTGGCATATGTGCATTGAAAGTACAGACGATCATTTTTGTCTTCCTTCGTTTTGGCAGCCTTGAGATTTTATCAGCCTTTCCTTTCCTCCATTACCTCCACTACCCAGCTGCAGACAAGCTTCAGGACGCTTAATATTCATCTTCCAGAATTGCTGTACCTTATTTGATAGGGTTCAAATATGGTTTGAACCATGGGAACACCTACAAGGGTGATTAGAGGCTGCCCCAAAAGCCTCTATCCCTCTCGGAGAGCCTGGCAACCTACCAAGAATATTCCGCCCACAGGGCAGAGCCTCGCAATCTATCCGTTGTGTGTTCCATATGCCAAAACCAGTAATTACAAAGGGTCTCATTCCCCTGACCCTGAAGGTGTCATCAATATGGCAGCATTGAGAAGGATGAGAAAGGAGAGGCTGGTAAGTATATATGCATAAATATATACACATAATATTTATGTGTATATACATATGCACTTGAACATTAGCAAAATAAAAGTGAGTCACAAGTTCAATATCATTCTTGATGCTTTAAAGAATATTAATATTAACATGAGCCAGGGAGATAGTTCAAGTGATAGAACACATGTCTAGCATGTTCAAGGCCATAAGGTCAATCACCAGAACCTTAGGAGTATCTTCAGCATGACAAGGTGAAGCCCTCAGGCTCCAGAGTACTTCCTAGCCAGAGCATTACCTATACTGACCTCAGGTTCTTCTCAACCCCAGAACTTCTGAATGTTCTCTCCATGAAACAATAAAAGAGAATATTAATAATGCACCATCTATTTTTAATCTTTAAAATCTAAGTTAACATTCTTTTAGGTAGTATTTGTACTACTAAATGTACCTCACAAACATATAAACCATGTTTGTCTTACAGTTTCAGATACTCCACTCTTCAAAACATTAAACAAATATGAAATATTATTATCAGTCTTGTAAGACCCACATAAAGAAATTCTTTATAAAATCTTTGCGGATCACCCCAATCTTAACTCCTCTAAATTATAGTAGAAGTTAATCTCTCTGTAATTTCTAGGTCATTTTGTACATGCATAGCCTTGTACTGCTTTTGTCATTACACTGTTAAAAGTTTGTAAAATTAAGTTTCTAGACTTTGTGTGTTTATCTGATCACTCTTCGACTATATTATGGGTTTACTATGTCAGAGGTCATGTACTCTGCCAATACTTTGTAACTTGCCAAACGCATAGTAGGTGCCCAGTAGGAGTATTTGATTTCATCTGAAGAAAGTGTTAGCTTCTATAAGCACCATTAAGATAGGTCTCATAAAACTCTTCATCTATAGCCTCAGCCACTTCTGGTATGTAACTGAAGAAAAGCTTTGAAGAAAGGTTATGGTGTCTTCTTTCTTGTTCCTCAGAAAGAAAGCTCTTGTTTTACTTGTGGTTATAAAAAAAAAGAGAGAGAAAACTAGTATTTATTATTGCACATAATGAAGGTCATCTGTTAAAACCTAAAAGATCTGTTTATAATAGTTATTTATTTAAGCATATTTTTTATCTTCAAAGGGATACTTTTATATTCACAATTAATTTTATTTGACTATAGTTGCAACTTAAATCACTTTTCCTTATATACACGATAAAATGTTAATAGCTACATATAGAGTAGCTTTATTACTCTAGTGTCATTTTTCTCAGCTTGATCAGCTCTTTTGAATGGCATCATTATGATCAAAGTTGTTTACAATAATAAAGTATGAATAGTTTCGATAAAAAATAGACATCATTACAATTAAATAGTATCTGGGGTTTTAGAATGTGATAACCACTCATAATGCTCTCAAAGGATAAGGAACTCTACTATATAAACATACTCACAAGAATAATCTAAACACATCTTTGAAGCATAAAAGGATAAATGAGTTAGTGGATGGGGGGGGTGCCATGAGGTGGCAGTTAGAACTGAATGTTCAACATACCTGTACTCTTTCAAATAAATTGTGAGACGATTTAGCAGTATGTTTATTCTTGTATCATTTATTTAGTTCTGCATTAGACAGACAAAAGTTTTGCTTCTGTTTTTAGGGCCATACCTATTGTTTATCAGGGATTACTCCTGGTTCTTAAATCAGGGACTTGGGGAGCATGTTTAATATTGGGACTCAAAACCTGGTTGGCCACATGGAAGACAAGCACCCTACTCCTGTATTATTGTTCCAGTTCCAGAACAGGTATATTTTAGAATTAATGCAACATGCCAAATGTCTTACTAAAACTTGGGTATTAAAACTTTTTGATAAGATATGCAGCAAAAATTAGTATATTTATATTTGTAAGGCATTTATTTACTCAACTATATTTCTAACAGATCTTTCCTTTTTTTTTCTGGTTCCAACCTCTTATGTGAACAAATATCAACTATGTCCATGAAATTAGTCTGGTCATGTGATTTGTCCCTAGTCCATGTCATCCAACATTTGTAAGACTAAGAAACACCATTCACTGGTGGTGGAAAATCTGAGCAAAATGTAATGCCCAACCAAAATGTATCTGGACTGTGCATTTAACTATGGTGCTATGTTGCCCTGGGAGGGGAAGGGTGTCTGCTTGTCCCCCCTTGCAGCGGCAGCATGGTGGCCTCCATCTTTTAGAGCCTAATGAACAGCCAGGTATGAGACTGCATTGACGAGGCACGTGGGGACTCATGGGATGGGGGGTGGAATGGGCCCTGCTCCACGCCATGACAATGCCTCAGGTTGCCACCCTCAAACACCTCCTCCAGGTCCTGAACAACCATGATCCCAAAGGCACACAGACCAAACTCAGAACCCTCTGCTTTTGGCAGTAATCCCTCTAGGCTTATTACTAAAATATCAGAAATAAATAATTTGCTTGGCTCCTACCGCGGCCACTGGATATCATATGCGTTTCATAATCAGCAATAGAAAACAAATTATCTAATGATGTCTTTTTGGCAGGTCTGAATGTTGGGGAAAATTCCAAATAATAATCTTGAGTCTTTTGTCGTAATATTGAATGTGATCAACGTAGAGAGAGAGAGTAAAGTGTACATCTGCCACACAGGCAGTCGGGTGGGTAGAAGGGGGTATACTGGGGTTCTTGGTGGTGGAAAATTGCACTGGTGAAGGGATGGGTGTCTGGTGATTGTATGACCGATTGATACTTAAATTGAAAGACTTTGTGACTGTTCTCGTGATGATTCAATAAATGAATAAATAATAAAAAAGAAACACCATTCACACAATTTCATAAATATGATCTTCATTATAATTCTAGAGTGAGAGATTTCATATCACTATGCTGCAGATCTCTCTTTTATCTAAAGATACACTGCTTTCCTTTCTTCAAGCTTACCACCACAACGGAAGCATTTTCTTCTCCTAAACTTAACTTATATCTTCACTCCCTGTAAAAAAAAAAGTACCCTTTTTTCTTAAGAGTAGACATTTTACTTTTTTCCATATTTTATAGGACAGTGAATTCTCCAGGGTATGTTTTCTTCAGAATGAGTTCATCAATATAAAAATAAAACATGTCATAATATAAAATGGATATCATCTTCTTTAGCTATATAAAAAAACAGTATCAAACTTTGAAATTTTTTCAATATTCAATTAAATATTTAGATAGAGTAAAGATCAAATAGGGAACATAAAAATAAATCATAAGAGTTTAGTAGTGGACTACTATTTTGCCATTGGAATAAAATAAAATATTTCTCATCAAACGATTTGTTATTGTAAAGTGAAATACTTAAAATTGACTATTTTATTTAACATAAAGTATTATATAATATAAATTTTATATGTTTAAAAGTCTACATTTATCTGGGGAAATAAAGACATTCACTGTCTAATTATATCATTTTAATTAAGACAATAACAATTTTTAAAAGATTTTTATGGTTTAACCACTAAAGAGTTTCAAAAAAAATTTCAACCAAACTCCAAAAAGGACACAATTTCTTTGTTAAACAAAAAATGTGTAATGGGAAAAATCCTATTTTCTATCAGATAATTTTCTCTCCATAGTTGCCATTTTATTTCAGCACTTACAAATTATTTCTTAAGACTTGTGTCATTTATTGGCATAATAAGAACTTATGATTCAAAAGACTATACTGGTTTTGATATCCCAACATGACTAAATGATTAGAATAGTTAGGGCACCTTGTATGTGACCTCAGATATGCACAGGGCAGCTGGAAAATCCTCTTCCTAGACAATGGTTTCACCTTCCCAAAGGAGAAAGCTAAGAAGTTACAGTTTTGACATCTACACAATGGAATACTATGTAGCTGTCAGAAAGAATGAAGTCATGAAATTTACATACAAGTGGTACTACATGGAAAGTATCATGTTAAGCGAAATGACTCAGAAAGAAAGGGATAGACATAGAAAGATTGCATTCATCTGGGGAACATAAAGTAACAAAATAGGAGACTAACACCCAAGAATAGCCGAAATAAGTACCAGGAGGATTACTCCATTGCTTTGAGGACAGCTGCACACGCTAGGGGGAAAGGCAGCTCAGATAGAGAAGGGAGCATCAAATAATGGGTGTTGGGAGGTTCCTCTCAGGATGAGAAACACGTGATGAGAGTAGACTATAGTCCGAAAAAGATTGTCACTCAATGTCTCTTTTGCAAACCACAGCACTCAAAAGGAGAGAGATAACAAAAGGGAATGTCCTGCCACAGTGGTAGGGTGAGATGGGGGGATGGGGGTGGGAGGGATACTGGGACCCGTGGTGGTGGAGAATGGGCACTGGTGGAGGGATGGGTATTCGATCATTGTATAACTGAAACCCAAGCACAAAAATTTGTAAGTCTACAACTGTACCTCATGGTGTTTCACTAATAAAAATTTAAGAAAAAAACAAAGAAGTTACAGTTTGTTTCCGTTTACAAATGCATGGGAACTATTCTTCATATGAAGCTGAAACTAAAAATAAAGAGCAGGAAGACAGGGAGAAATTGGGTATGTGGTGCCATCATTGAAATTATGATGAAATTATGATGATGATGAAATTATGATTATGATGATGATGAAATTATCACCAACCCTGAAAACTTCTGTATTTCCTTTTAGAAAATTAAATACACTCCCATTATTATTTTAGTCATATTGAGTTGGTTTTTCTGTTAGTTTCAGATAAGGTTATTTTTTTCCAAAGTTAATAATCATGAATATAGACAAAAGTTATGCACAATGGTCATCACAAATTTTTCTTACAGCAAAACATGTAATTATTCAAGATGCTGGAGACAGCTATATAGATACTAATTCACAGATATTATAAATTATTATGTAGATAACATGTAGCTATTTAAACTGGTATTATCAAATCATTTAAAACTTAATATTCCAGGGGCTGGAGCAGGTTTATGTGTATAAAAGTTTGCTTATACACAGCCCACGTGGGTTCTGGTTTCAAGCACTGCCAGGAATGAGCCCTGAGTGCAGAGGCAGGAGACAGCTCTGAGCACAGCTGGGTGTCACCTAAAAAAATTAATACTCCTGGGCTAGGGATGTGGCTCAGTAGTAGAGAGCTTTCCATGATCTTCTATATGTGAGGACTTGATTGGATCTCCAGATGATCAAAAAAGGAAGAATGAAAGCAAAATGGTTATCTTGTTTCTATTTACCACTGCAGCCTTGGTTAACCCCTTAAGTCTAAATACATTTCATAATGCCATCTATTTACTTTGTTTCATGTGGGTTTTTTTTCTGATGAGAGAGAATGCCTCTAAATTCTCTTAATCTATTCTACTTACCCTTCCAAATTCAGCCTAAGAATACCTTTACTAGAAAGTTGTTCCCTTTCTTTTTTGGTTCCCAGATTATTAGTCCCTTCTTTATCAACAAGAACTGTGGCTATGTTTCTTTAATTGATGATGCTTAACTATTTTTAACTATCTTTCTTCACAATAAGACTAGGAGATATTTGAATACAAAGACTACTGCTACATACTTTATATGTATCCATACAAGCAATCAAAGGTTGCGTAGACATTCTATAAATATTTATAATTTGTGTGGTTTGTTGAGACAGATAAATGAATGGGGTTTAATTATGAATATATCAAAAACATATAATTCTCAGATTTTAATTTTTATAGTTATTTCCTATATATGTCACAGAAATAGAAAATATGTTTTAAAAAACTGACTTCAGGAATTTAGGCTAAACTTTTAAAAATTCATTTTTATTTCCTTTTGTAAAAATGTACAACCATAATTCATTAATAAATATTTATAATTGAGATAGCTGAAGACAAGCCACATACTGTTATTCCTCATGAAAAATTAAATTGACTTACTCCTTTGATTAATTTTGAAAGCTTTGGTTTAAGGTTATAGGAGTCTGACAGAAAAATTGAAACCATGATTGATTTACATGACACACTTTTAATGGAAAATGCTGTAAAACATTGCAAAGCACTCTGACATCTTTAAAGATGAACTAGATGATAAATATCAGGTTTGCAGGGTAGGAAAATATCTTGATAAGTAACCTTAACCTCAAACCCTTCCTGAGGTCCCTATTAGGCAATGCTGCTTTCACTTTCCTAATGGGTACCTCCAGGAGTAGATAAGACAAGGCAGTATCCTCGCCTTTCTTTCACCCAATGTAATATTATGCTTTATAAAAACAATTAAAATGATAGAATACAAAATAAATTCTGCACATTTGTATTAATAACACACAACTAACAAATCTCTCTCTTTTCTTAATCCAGGAGAATAGGCAGAAAAGAATAATCATTTCTAGAAATTATTGAGTAAATGGAAACTACCGTGTACTGGGATTATCTCTTTCATATCTTTCCTTGCATTCTTTAGTTTTCCCCCAAATATTGCACAATTATAGTATACTCAATCAATGAAGAGAAAAACAGAAGAAATAAGGTATTGTAATGTGGGAGACTCCTTTTTCTCAAACTGAACATGTCCCTTGATCGCTTGATCACTTGATCACTTAACATCCTGTTACTCATCCATTTACCCGAGCAGGCACCAGTAACATCTGTATTTGTCCCTGTCACATGGTAGTGTAGCCCAATGGCGTCTGCTCATTCTAGAAAACATGAAGAGCCTCAAAGCAATCGTTCAAGGTTTTGAAGAAGAAGTCTGATTATCTCGTAGGTGGGAAGCCATGTGATCTTTTGACGTCCCATGGAATCCAGTCGGTAATGGATCTAATTCAGCGGTTATCTACAAATCTCATTATGTGTCCAGACCATCTGATTTTTGACACCTTAGCAAACAAGA
Organism: Sorex fumeus; assembly: GCF_029834395.1. Lineage (NCBI taxonomy): Eukaryota > Metazoa > Chordata > Mammalia > Eulipotyphla > Soricidae > Sorex > Sorex fumeus. The sequence continues at coordinate 52,894,413 of NW_026606063.1, forward strand.
CAGCATCCTTGATTCTTGACTATCGATGGAGGTCAGAACTCCGGACTCTTTCTCTCATTTGAGTGAAACATGATACTCCTAGCATAGCTCTTTTGATTCCTCTTTGGGAGACTCAAATACTGTTCTAATCCTGTTTTTGTAGAGCCCAGGTCTCTGAGCCATATGTTAATTCAGGAAGAACAGTGGAATCGAAGAGATGTGCCTGAAGCTGGAGGTTCTTCATCCTCTTAGCTATTTCTTCGATGCTTTTGAAGGCATTCCAAGCCGCTCTCTTCCTCCTGCACAACTCAGGTTCCAGGTCATTTGTCATGTTGACTTCTCGACCTACATACACATAATTGTTGCATTTGGAGATGTTCATTCTGTTGAGAACAAATGGAATGTCAGGAACATACTGTTTTTCATAAATATTGTCTTTGTGAGATTCAGCTGTAATCCAAACTTTCCACACTCACGGTTGAAGTGAGCCAGCATTTGTGCTGCTTGGCTAATATTTGGTGTTATTAGAACGATGTCATCAGCAAAGCAGAGGTGGTGTAGTTGCCAACCATATATCCACACTCCCATTCCTTCCCATTTCAGTCATCTTATGACATTCTCAAGGGTGGCACTGAAGAGTTTCGGTGAAATGGTATCACCCTGCCGAAGCCCTCACTTGACATGGATGATCACTTCTTTGTAAAATCGTGAGATCCCGGAAATGAGTCCGTAATAGAGCTCACAGAGGATCCTAATGTATTGAGTTTGAATGCCCTTTTTGGCTAGGGCTTCAATGACCGCTTCCATCTCAACAGAATCAAAGACCTTCTTTAAATCAATGAACATTAGAAAGAGTGGCATCTTGAACTCCCAAGAAAACTCAATGAGCTTGGTTATCATGTGGATATGGTCAATTGTGCTGAATCCTTTTCGGAACCCGGCTTGCTCGCAAGGTTGTCCTTCATCTAGCGTTTTGCCAATTCTATTCAGAATGACTCAAGTAAACAGCTTGTAGACGACAGACAATAGGCAGACCGGGTGATAGTTGCCAATGGTGTGGATGTCTCCCTTCTTGTACAGTAGTACGGTCCTGCTGGTTTTTCAATGGGACACAACCTTGCATTCAGACAGGCAGCGTGTGAAGTGCTGAGCCAGTATTGATGAATATCGACGGCAGATTCTTCAGGTGTTTGGGTCTGACCTTGCCTAGGTCAGGTGCTGTTCGCTTATTTACTGACAAAATGGCATGTTGGATATCGGAAGAGAGAACATTGGGAATGAGATATCCATCCTGCAGAATTTGGTATGTGGACAGGTGGATGTGGCTATCAAAGAGATCCGAGTAAAAGTCATGGATAATCTTCTCCTTTGCCTTCTGGAAGATGGGATAGATCCATCAGGATGTTGGAGGGCAGTCACCTTGGTCTTGTAGTTGGCAAAGGACAGGCGGGTGTTGCAAATGCTTTTCCTGGCTTCTGCCACATCTGCCAGGACTGCTGCTCTTTTCTCTTTGAGGTCTTCCTTGATTGCTTCTCTGCACTGCTTTGCAAGCTCGGATGTTCGCTTGTTGTTGACTGAGGCTTGCGCCAAGCCATATTGGCGAATGAGCTTGAGAGTTTTCGAGGACAGGAGTCTTTTTGCGGCTATCTCTCTCAGTGTTCCTCTCACAATCATGGAGGTGCTGAACTGGTCGATCTTATTCCTCGTCAATGTTGTCAACGACAGCATCGTCCCATGTTGCCGCCATATTGCTAAAGAGCTCTCAGTTGGTGGTCATTCTGGTAGTTCTCTTCCTAAACTTTGCAACCCTTTCTCCCAATTCCATGAAGTAGAATTTTGCATGAAGGAGATGGTGGTCCGATTCCGTTAAGAATTTTGGGACAACAGTAACATCAGCAGGCAAAACCATCAATTGAATATGATGTGGTCAGTTTTGTTGTGGAACCATCCATCGGTAGACTTCCATGTACAACGTTTAGATTCAGCCTTCTGTAACGGTGAGTTACCATGGATGGTCTTGGTTGACATAAACTTAGATAGTCTCTTACCCTGTTCGTTGCATTCTAGGCCATGGGTACTGATGTGGAGTTCTTTGATTATCTTCCCGGTCCTATCTTGGCATTAAAATCACCGACAATCATCTTGTAGAAGGTGTGATCTTCTTTATAGAACTTCTCCATCTCCATGTAGAACGTCTCAATTTCTCCATCATAATTGGATGTTGGTGCATAGATAACGAAGATAGAAACTGCCGGCAGTGAGCCACATTTATTCAAGTGTAATCATCCGATTCGGGTTGTTAGGCATTTGAATGAATCAATGCTCATGGCCAAGTTTGTGATGACAAGGACACCGACACCTCCAACATCTCTTTTGTCACATATTCCGAGGAACAGTTCTTCTCCGTGTTGAAAACAGTGTGATGTGATTGATGCCTTTTTGTCTCAGTCAGGCTAATGATGTCATACTTGATCTTTCACGCTTGCCTCATCAGTTCCTCGATGGATGCATCCAATGCCAGTGTACGTGCATTGAAAGTACAGGCAGTCATTTTTGTTTTCTTTCGCTTTGCCAGCCTAGTTTCGCCTTGAGATTTTATCAGCCTCTCCTTCCTCATCCTTCTTAACACTGACATATTGGTGGCTATTTCAGTATTAGGGGAATGAGACTCATTGTATTTACTGGTTTGGGCATATTGAATATGTCACAGATAGCTTGCCAGATTCTGCCGTGTGGGCGGGATACTCTCAGTAGCTTGCCAGGATCTCTGAGGGAGATAGAGGCTTTTAGGATGGCCTCTAATTGCCCTTTCAGGTGTTTTCATGGTTCAAACCATTATTTGAACCCTATCAAATATGGTGTTGCAAACCTGGAAGATGGGTATTAAGTGTCTTATGATGTGTCCGGAAAGCATCCTGGAGCGTGGCAGCGGCTGGGTAGTGGAGGTAGTAGAAGCAGTGGAAGTCAGCCTGTGAGGTATTTATCTGGTGCCGGTAGGGTGGGTCTTCTGTGTGTAATCCCTGAGTTGCTGGCGGTTGGTGGAAGCAGACAGGGCAGGATAGGGTGGGGCTCCTGCTTATAATCCCTTGGCCACCTCAGATTAGTGGGTGCAGGCAGAGGATCTCCGCTCCTGGGTCTATTGAGCCCAGAGTCCAAAGTCTCAGAGCTTCACCCACCTGGCTCTGTGGGGCTTCACTCATGCGTGAGTCTCGGCCTGAGCATCCGGAAAGCATCCTGGAGCGTGTCCCTACTAAGTGCTAATTACAATTTTGTATATATGGTTCGAGCAAGAGAAGATATTTAGATAACTTGATATTTTTCTTCCACCATGAAAATTTTGAAACAAAATCTACCTATGTAAAATATTAACTCACAGGAGAGTTAATTTGCACTAATATTTTTCTGAAATCTGGTGGCTTGATGCTTAAATTACCCGTCCCCAAATCTTCCACTCACTAATCCCACATTCCATGGCGTTGTTGAATAACTTGAGTATGTAAATGATCTTTGATTGTTTTATTAATTCTATCATTTAAAATTAATTAAAGTTAAAACTGGTTAATTTCCAAATATGCTTCAAGACAGATCTCTTCCCCATTAAGATTGCCACCCTTTCACCCTTTTTGAAAAGATGATCAGTAGTTAACATCTTATGTTACATATTTGTAAAACAAGATTAAGAATGTCTATCATGTTTTTCCTATCCTAATGATATCTATATTATTCTGGCCATTTTCACATTTTAAGACTGATATGTTAGTTGCAAAAAATAAATAAATAAAACCACCCTTTATTCATTTATACTATCCTCTAAGTAACTGTAAAGTCTATCATTTAAATTCTATATTAATCAATCATATATTTCTTTTTCTATTATTATTAGCTACCTCATATATCTTTGGGATTTGGGAACACTATAAGTTCAGTGAAATTCCAAATTTCTCTCTTCAAGTGATGATCTTAACTTAAAAATTATTTGCATATATTATGTTAGAGAGAAATTTTGTGTAGTCCACGAATCTTTGAAGAATAGGAAAAGTTATAGGTCTGATGTCACTTAATGAAGGTCCACATATATTGTAAAATCTTATCAAGCCAAAGGTTGTATGTTCACGGACTCACTGGACGGCACTGTTTCACCGCCTGCGTTTGGTGCTCTTGAGCCACTGTGTGTGGCCTGGATCAGAACGGCTGTTGGCCAAGGGCAGACGGAAGAAAAAACGGGGGCCAGGCCGGTCTATATCAATAGTAGTTTATTCCAATCCTCTTCACTCCTGTCTTTCTCTGCCTCCTTCTCTCCTGGGCCCCAGTCTTGGAAGCTCTCTCCTTCTGGCTCTGACTCTGGATCTCTGGAGCCCGAGCTCTCTCACTTCTGACCCCCTTTCCGAGCTTACGTCTTAGTTTATATAGCAGTCACATAAGGCGGTGACATAAAGGTGGGTTGAATACTGACAAATCAACAAAGAGAGGTAAGACCACTCCTCCAGGAGATTAACTCAAGGATAAAATCTCATCTACAGAGATTACTTCAGATTACTAGGAGATCCACCCAAGGGTGGGATCCCAACAAGGGTGTGTTCTTCCTTCAGTCAGTAATCTACTTAAATAGTTGTAATAAATCTACTTCTAATATTTCTAGCAATGTCATTCTGTATGAGCACAGTAAGAGATATAAATTTAGTTTGGTTCTTCCTGAGAACATCTCACTATACATTTCGCAGTCCTCAGGCCAGGTTAATCTTCCTAGCTCCAGCAGGGTCCTAGTCTCGTCGTTACTTACTTTTGGATCATGACAGCATTTGTCCATGATCATGCCCTCAACTTATAGTTGAGTATCGTGGCTCTTTGGCCTGGCCCATTTCGATGCCAGGGTAGCTCACTGCTTGCCCTGGGTCCATTCAGTCCCTCGTCGGGGTGCTAGGAACTAAAGGCAACTGAGTCAAGAAATCAGATGCCCAGGAGTAAATATTATTCGGAGTCGATCAACTCCCAAGTTACAAAACATAATATTAACTGTCTTCCTGTGTCCACACAGAAAGGACATTGCTTACAAGTTCAGTGTCCTTAGATGGGTGTGAGCTGACAAACCTAAGCTACCTGAGGAAGGACAAAAGAGTGTTATCCTACAATATATAATGGTGATTATAATAGACTATATTATTTAGGTTTGTGAAGAAGGCTATGATATTCACATAAGGATGAAAGCACCAAATGACATGTTTCTGATAATATATGCTTGTTCAGCTACATATGACTGAAATATTCACAATACTCCCTCTTCCCACCCTCCCTCCCTCCCTTCCTTCCTTCCTTCCTTCCTTCCTTCCTTCCTTCCTTCCTTCCTTCCTTCCTCCCTCCCTCCCTCCCTTCCTTCCTTCTTCCTCCCTTCCTTCCTTTCTCCCTCCCTCCCTCCCTCCCTTCCTTCCCTCCCTTCCTCCCTCCCTGTGATCTGTGTCATTGTTCCTCATTGCTACTATTGATTTATCTCAGATCTATCTCCTACATTCTTGTAAAAATCAAGGAATACTTGCAAAAACCTTAGCTAATTTTGATCAGGAAAAAATTTATAAGGCGTTCTATGTTGTAGACTCCCCATCGTCTGTATATGTTCTGTTTTTCTAAATGATAATAATATAGAGATCCACACACATACTTCAAATCCATAACAACTGGATAGAATCCTACCTTTGTAACTTACTAAATATATTTGATTTTGTTTGGTCTATGACACAGCAGTGCTCAGGGCGTACTCAGAGATGGCTCTGTTCTCAGAGGTGACTCCTGTCTGAGTCTGGAGGTCAAAATAAGCATATATATATATTATATATATATATACACTGCATATATACATGTGTGTACTATATACATACACACATATATGGAGTTAATAAGTAAAATTAAAAACTGGTCTCTAAATGTAATTACCATTGCAAAAATGTTTCTGTTTGTTTGAAATTCTGGATTTTGTTCCTATTTCAGTTGAAAAAATAGGATTGTTTTCTCTTATATGTACAATTAAAAATTTAAGCAGAGAAACAATGTCACATATTACTCTGATTAAAAATGTCTTGAGGAACAAGTTTTTTATTTTCTTTCATCCCTGATATAATCTATCAAAGGAAGACTATACCCAAGATTTAAAAAAATAAAGACAGTGTCAAAGAATCTAAAACAGTGACCGTTTAATACTGAAAAGTTTTAAAATAGTTGTTTTCTTGTTTTGTTTTAATTATATTCTTAATAAAGCAGACCGATAGGCCTAACATGTGTCTAACAATGCTATAATTCTGCTTATTAACAGATGTTTAATTTTCATTTCCTTACCAAAGGCAAGTTTTTTTTGTTTGCTTATTTTGCTTTGTGCAAGGGTCATTTACTATTTGCTGTGAAAGAATTGTTTATTATTTGCCTTACCAGTGTTGTTGGTTTGGGATGAGTCTATCTAATTTCTGGCCAATGAGATATAGAAAAAGTCTGTTGATTCTTTTTCAAAAAAGATTGCTTCACACTATGGAGCTATAGCACAGTGGTAGGGCATTTGTCTTGCATGTGGCCAACTTGGCTGACCTGAGTTCTATTTCTCCACCCCTCTAGGAGAGCCTGGCAAGCTACCAAGAGTATCTCGCCCATGTGGCAAAGCCTGGCAAGCTATCCCTGACGTATTCTATATGCCAAACACAGTAACAACAAGTCTCACAACAGAGATGTTACTGGGCCCACTTGAGCAAATCGATGAACAACGGGAGAACAGTGCTACAGTGCTACATGGGGTGGGGGTGGGGGGTGGCGGGGATGGGGAAGGGGTGAGAAAAAATAGGATGTCCAGGAAGAATTATGTTCTCTTTCTTCCATCAGATGTTGTTTGCAGCTGAGCCCATATTTTAGAAAGGAATCAAAACCAGAACTGCAGAAGCTGTCCTGCAACTAGAAAGATGCTTAATCACTGAAAATGGCTAAACTGAACCTTGATTCAGTTTCTTCTTAACTGGATGGTGCTACCTTTGTTTAATTAACTGTTGCTATCATAGAGTGATTGCCATATTGAAATATTAAGGTAACTTTCCTGGCAAGGGACAGACCACAGAGAGCTATGGTTGGTAAATACCTCAAATTAAGCCAGACTATTACTCAAAAAATAATTTTATTTTGACTCTCAGTGGGCCGGAGCGATAGCACAGCGGTAGTGCCTTCGCCTTACAAGCGGCCAACATGGCCGACCCGAGTTCGATTCCTCCGCCCCTCTCGGAGAGCCCGGCAAGCTACCGAGAGTATTCAATATGCCAGACACAGTAACAACAAAGTCTCCAATGGAGACGTTACTGGGCCCGCTCGAGCAAATCGACGATCAATGGGAGGGCCTTTACCTATTACCTTTACCTTGACTCTCAGTGACCTCAATATATCTATTAGACAATTTAAAAATACTTGTTCACTCATATTATTATCAGCAGAAAACTTCTAGTGATGAATGAGTAAAATATAACCAGACATCACTTTTGCTGATGATTACTGCGTGGACAATGACAATTAAATGATAGAAACTTCAGAGGTCATAAGTGCTAGTGTCACTCACCATCTTTCAAAATGAGTAATTTATAATTACCCATTGCATTTAGCACATACAGTACAAATGCAAAATATTTACATAGATGAACAAACTCAAAATTAAAAATTGTTTTATCTGAAAAGTATGTTAAAGCAAAACTATTGCATAGCTTATTTTACTTATTTAAGTAACAGTAATATGACTCCAGAACTGTAGATGTAATGTTAATATTTCAGATAAAAATAATATGTAATACTGAATTGATATCAGAAAATATACAAATTTTAAAGTGGTAAAAATGAGTAATAGCAAAACTAGATAATACTACAAATGACACAAGCTAACAAAATATGTAACTTAAGTCAAATAAAAATGTCCACATGTAAAATAAAATTAAATAATAAAGGTTAATAAAGGTTAGAGAAGAACAGGTACAATACCAGTAAGAATTGTATGCTTTATAAATTTTACCTATAAGATTTGGATAAGGTGAATTTCACACTACATATTTATCAGCGTCACTGTGAATTCATTTACCAAAAATGTTTTTAAAGTGTGACAAATCTTAAGAGCACAATGATAAATTCTAACAGGTATGTGAAACTACAAAGAAATATATAGGTAGGCATACATGTGAAAATGAATTAGAAAAAATCCGGCTAACATGAGATTCATTTTATAAACTGAAGTAGGCAATAATATAAGTTTTTAGTGAGATTTACCGGGAATTTGGGGGAGAATGCTATGTTGAGAACATATTTTTAAAAAGAAATATGATTGCAAGGGAGATGACAGAAAATGTCAGAATTAAATCATCTGGATTCAGGAGCTATTCAAAGAAGGGCTATCTAGGATAGAAGATGTCTCAGAAGAAAAATGAAAGTGAAAAATCATACCATCGATTTAGAAATATCAGAACTACATAAAAATTTACCCAGTATTCTAAAAAAATAAGTAATGTCCCACTTTTTCCCCCCAAAAAGAAACTTCTATTCTTTTGTTTTCATATTCAATAATTTTTTGAAATACAGTATTTTTGCCTTGGTAAGTCGTCGGAGGTATGTCCTTTTACATTCTTTCCTTATTTTTTGTTGTTTAATGGTTTTGTGACCACACCTGGGGGTGCTCTGGGATCATGGGTTATCAGGATTGAACCTGGACCTCCTGCACTCCAAGTCCTTGAACTATCTTATCAGACTTCTCACAATTTTTCAGTGGGTTTATTTGCTCTTTTGTTGTTAAACCCCATAAGTGCCATTTGTGGGAAAAAACAAAACAAAAAACATAGTACAAGACTAACGCCCAAAGACAGTAGAAACAGGAGTCAGGACAAATGATTCACCATTGGAAACCTGCCTCAAGGGCTAAGGGAGAGGGCAGGTGGAATAAAGAAGGAACCATCATGACAATGATGGTTGGAAGGGGTCACTATTGATGGGAGATGTATGCTGAAAGTGGGCAAAGGACCAAAGATGATGGCCTGATGGCCTCTCAGGATCTGTATTTCAAACCATAACACCCTAAAAGGAGGAGAGAGAGAGAGGAGAGAGAGAGAGAGAGAGAGAGAGAGAGAGAGAGAGAGAGAAGAGAGTGAGGGAGAGAGGAAATTGCTTGCCATAGTGGCAGGCTGGGTGGGGAGGTGCTACCAGGTGGGATATTAGGGATATTGGTCCTGGGAAATTTACACTGATGGAAGGATGGGTGTCGTAACTTTGTATGACTGAAATTGTACGACTGAAACTCAATCAGGAAAGCTTTGTAACTGGATTTCTTGATGATTCAAATAAAAAATTAAAAGTAAAATTAAAAAAATTCCATGAGAGCTTTGTATATCACAGATATTAACCTTTTGTGAGGCGATGGTGTGTGTGAGTATGTTCTACCATTTAATGGGATGTCTTTTATTTTAGCAATAGTTTCTTTGAAAGAGCAAACATTTTTTAGATTGACTCAGTTATAAGACTATTTCAGTTCAAGCTTTTGGGGTAAGAAGTTTAAATAACAGATACCACACTAATTTAAATTAGTATGTTTAGGGGGCTGGAGAGATAGCACAGTGGGCAGGGCACTTGCTTTGTACTCAGCTGACTCAGGTTCAATCATCTACCCAAGACTATGAGTAATTCGAGAGCACAGAACCAAGAGTAAGCCTTAAATGTAACCCCCAAACAAACAAAAATTAATATGTTAAGTAAATGGAGGACTTTTACTTAAATACAAATTTAAGAAATTTATACATAGTAATGCTTTACAGGATAGTGCCTTCATATATTCCAACTTTTAAAACATATAACTGTTGATAGGAGCAGAAATACATTATTTCCATTTCATATTTGTTAGATAAGAAAATAGTTATAGAGAGGTTAAAGGTTAGTGTTAGCAAGTAACAAAGATACTGGTAGAACTCTAGTCATAACAATAACAAAATATTCCAATTTTTATTATGTCCTTTTTAAAAAACCTGGATACTTTGCTTGCAGTCTCCTCACTCCCCTCCATCTTCATATACACTAAACTAATTCTAATCACTGCAAAATGTGGATCTAAACAAGAATGTAGGAGTCAGTTAATGTCCTCTCTTAAAATGAGATTGCTTATTTTCCTACCATAAGGCAACACCATAGATATGATCTCATTCATTCTGTGTCATTGACCTTCTTCATACCATTGTCACTTCTACACAGCTGCAAGTGACAGGCAACATGTAACATGCATTTCTCAAGGGTTTGAATTCTTATATTATGGCATCCTCCTCCACTGCAATAGGATGTTAAGAACATCTCTCCGAGCATAAGAGAAGGAACACATGGAGGGTGCGGGATCCCGGAGGAAAAAAAAAAGAAAAAACAGGTTCCAAAAAGAGCCGAGAGCACCGGCAAGTTCCAGATGGAGTAGGTGCCGCATCCCGCCTCCCCCAGATGGAACCCCGGTGACCAGAAGCCTCTACAAACACAGCTCGAGTATGCGGGAACGAGGACTTTTTCTCAAAACCGTGCGGCCGCTTATGCGGCCGCGCAACATCTCTCTATATACAAAGTGATCAATGAGAAGTAAACGACCCAATCTTTCTCCCTGAAAATCAGAGTTAAGTTTGGAGCACGGCCACAGCCCCAGAAACACAAGGACTTAATGCAGAAACCAGCAGCTTAGAGCAGAAAAGTGAACGGACGATGCGTTAACCCAGGCCATCATTTCTGCCTAGAGGGGAAAGGGTGTTGCCCCATTCGCCCTCTCTTCTCTGGAAAGAAGGATGGTGGCCGCATGGGAGCCTTGTGGACAGCAGGTATGAGCCGGGGATGTGGGGGGCGACTAAAACCTCACGAGAAGGGGGGCGTTCCGGTCCGTCCTTCACGCCCTACCGAGGTCAACAGTTGCCCCCCCACGAGCAGCTCCCCAGCACGGCCACAGTCCCAGAAGCACAAGGACTTAATGCAGAACCCGGCAGCTTGGAGCAGAAAAGTGAAAGGACTATGCGTTAATCCAGGTCATCAAGTCTGCCGGAGGGGAAAGGGTGTTGCCCCATTCGCCCTCTCTTCTCTGGAAAGAAGGATGGCCGCCGCATGGGAGCCTTGTGGACAACAGGTATGAGCCGGGGGTGTGGGGGCGACTAAAACCTCATGGGAAGGGGGGCGTTCTGGTCCGTCCTTCACGCCCTACCGAGGTCACCAGTTGCCCCCCACGAGCGGCTCTCCAGCACGGCCACAGCCCCAGAAGCACAAGGGCTTAATGCAGAACCCAGCAGCTTGGAGCAGAAAAGTGAAAGGACTATGCGTTAATCCAGGCAATCATTTCTGCCCAGAGGGGAAAGGGTGTTGCTCCCTTCCGCCCTCCTCCCTCTGGAAAGAAAGATGGCGGCCACATGGGAGCCTTGTGGACAGCAGGTATGAGCCGGGGGTGCGGGGGCGACTAAAACCTCATGGGAAGGGGGGCGTTCTGGTCCGTCCTTCACGCCCTACCGAGGTCACCAGTCACCCCCCACGAGCGGCTCTCCAGCACAGCCACGGCCCCAGAAGCACAAGGACTTAATGCAGAACCCAGCAGCTTGGAGCAGAAAAGTGAAAGGACTATGCGTTGATCCAGCCCATCAAGTCTGCCGGAGGGGAAAGGGTGTTGCCCCATTCGCCCTCTCCTCTCTGGAAAGAAAGATGGCGGCCACATGGGAGCCTTGTGGACAGCAGGTATGAGCCGGGAATGTGGGGGCGACTAAAACCTCATGGGAAGGGGGGCGTTCCAGTCCGTCCTTCACGCCCTACCGAGGTCACCAGTTGCCCCCCACAAGCGGCTCTCCAGCACGGCCACAGCCCCAGAAGCACAAGGGCTTAATGCAGAACCCAGCAGCTTGGAGCAGAAAAGTGAAAGGACTATGCGTTAATCCAGACAATCATTTCTGCCCAGAGGGGAAAGGGTGTTGCTCCCTTCCGCCCTCCTCCCTCTGGAAAGAAAGATGGCGGCCACATGGGAGCCTTGTGGACAGCAGGTATGAGCCGGGGGTGTGGGGGCGACTAAAACCTCATGGGAAGGGGGGCATTCCGGTCCGTCCTTCATGCCCTACCGAGGTCACCAGTTGCCCCCCACGAGCGGCTCTCCAGCACAGCCATGGTCCCAGAAGCACAAGGACTTAATGCAGAACCCAGCAGCTTGGAGCAGAAAAGTGAACGGACTATGCGTTGATCCAGCCCATCAAGTCTGCCGGAGGGGAAAGGGTGTTGCCCCATTCGCCCTCTCCTCTCTGGAAAGAAAGATGGCGGCCACATGGGAGCCTTGTGGACAGCAGGTATGAGCCGGGAGTGTGGGGGCGACTAAAACCTCATGGGAAGGGGGGCGTTCCAGTCCGCCCTTCACGCCCTACCGAGGCCACCGGTTGCCCCCCGCGAGCGGCTCTCCAGCACGGCCACGACTCCAGAACACAGAAACCAATTTCTTAACTATCTGACTTTCAGTAGAAATACTTCCAGGGTCAATAGGTAGAATAGCAGAAATCCAAAACCAACATTTAATTCTTGAACCCAGCTGTAGAAAGCAAATCACTTCACAATGCTTTTTCAGCATGTCTGATTTGGGGGGGGGTAAACTCTAAATAATAGTGGTGAATCTTTTATTGAAACAATGAATCTAATCAAAGCAGAAAGAGTGTTAACTAGAATTCATCTGCCTCACAGGGACGGGGAGGGGTGGGGGGTGGGGTTTTATTGGGGTTCTTCATGGTAAAAAATAAGTATTGGTAAAGGGAAATGTGTTTGATATTTGCATGACTGAGACATAAACCTGAAAGCTTTGTAACCTTTCCCACAGTGATTCAATAAATAAATAAAAAAAAAAGAACATCTCTCCAATGACTATTTCTTGACCTTAGATTACAGAACTGAGAATGCCAAGGGAGTAGAAGGTAGGGAGAAGATATGGACTAAGATATAACATAAGGACACTGGCAAAGTGTCCTGAGTGTTTTGGTGGTGGTGAAGTGAAATGACTGTACATCAAAACCGTAAATGTTAATGTTATTGTGAACATATGACCCAAACTATATTATCTCTTGAATTTATTATATTACCACCACTAAAGTGCCCAAATTAAAAAAAAAAACAACACTCTACACCCTGAGTGGAATGTAAAGTAAAGGCAGTCCTCTGAGTTAAGAGGTACACACTGAATGACAGATTAATCTTAGTGAGCCTGGGAGGTGAGTGTGCGTTTGGTCTGCAAGTAATCTGCAGTTTATCTGATCAAAATCAGAACAATGGGAGCAACCTTCAGTTTGAGCCATACCCTCTTCTCAAATACAATGAGCACCAGTCCTATAACAAAAGATGTTTGAATAGTGACTATAATAGTTTGGCTTTAGATTTTTTCTTCTTTGTATAATGTTTGTTTACCTTCTATTACTGCAACTATACACCAAGCGAGGGAGTGGCAGTCAGAGGAAAGTTTCGAACAGATATAAGTCAATCAGTGAGCCTGATTGGGTGAGAGCAATTCTGGATAGAAAAGGCAAAACCAAAAAACTTTGAAGCTCTGAAGTACTGAAAAAAAATTAAACCCTCAAAATAAACTAGAAATATTGTATTCAAAACTCAGTTCCAAACATCATTACCAATCATGACAAGATCATGGTGATGGCAAATAATTATTAATTTTGAAATAATTGACAAAAACCTGTATTAGCTTTTTGTGTTTTATTTCTCCCTTCACATGTTTATAACTTAACATACTAACTTTGCTATGTAAAAGACATATATATATATGTATATATATCCCCCTTTTTTTGGTATGTGAGGTTTCTTAATAAGGGGGTGGGGAAAAGCATGAAGAATTTATAGCAGAATTTGAAAATGAAATAAGCATGCTAGAAGTACTTTCAATCTGTTGTATATATGCTTTTTCTGCATGTAGAAAAAAAGATTAAAATATTGAGAGTTCTTTTCTGATAAATTATACTTTTCTATCGTGGAACAACCATGGTAAGACAGTTTTAATTTTTTATGATATTTAAATAGATCCTTTTTTATTTGAAAATCTAGGTGTGATTTACATGATGAAACTAAACATTTTCTGTTCTTTTATATAAACTATTCCTCTAGATTATCCTCAGTATAAACATTTTAGCTGATGAGTTTTGCAAGGAAGAATACTGCTCTTGAAAAATATATTTGAGTCTGCCCCACTCCTCCAAAAAGAAGTCAAGTAGTAGATAATTCTATTTTCTGAAAACAGCTTAATTGTTTATTACAGACTATAATCTAGTTTCCTTATATCACGTTTAATGTTAGCTTGATGCAAGGAGCAGCAGCTCTTGCTCCATAACTTATCAAAGATAATAAAAGCAATAAAAACTGGATTTGTCTTTTAGACTTGAAAAAAAAAACAAATTTACACAAAGAAAGTGATATACAGCGATGACACAAGCTATCCTCCTGTTATCAGAAAATAACACAATTGAATTGCATTGGGCCAGCTCAAGTTGTCATATCATGTTGCTATTGTTTCTTATAAAATAAATAGCTTTGTTTATCATGGGCCAATGTGACATGGCAGTGCAAAAATCATATTCCATGCTGTGGCAACAGGGAAGAGAGCAGGTGTCACTATTCAAGTAAACCTACAGAATCCTTTAGAATTCCTATTTATTAAAGTCCACTGTTTTTGTTCCTTGCTCACTGGCTACTCTACATCTTTTGCAGTCAAATTTTCTAATATTAATGCTTGTGTACCAGTAGAGGTTTCAATACAGAAAGGTGAAGCCCATCAGGGCAACCCAACTGTACTATGTCATATATCATATACACTTAGAATGATCACATTCTAAGGGGCCACTTGGAGGGGAGCGGGTTGAGCTTTCCTCCCCACCCCGACCAGGGCTCTGGCAGCCAAAGACCTCCAGGACCAGCCACCACCATGCTGAGACCACTCTCCGCACACATGAAGGTACTGGCAGAGGGACAAAGTCACGCGGATTCCAGGGCCGAGATCTCCAAGCCTACTCGGATTTGGGCCGAGCATCCTCCACCCAGATCCTCCAAATTCCAGTAGGCGGGGGTCACACCCACCAACTGGATTAAACTGAATAAATTAAACTTTTTTCACCACAGTTAAAATGCATCTTTCAAAAATGTCTCTGTTCCATTATACATAAAGGTACAGTAAGTACAATGCAAAGCACCATCTAGAAGAATAATTCTATTTACCTATCTCTCTGCCTCCTCTTGATTTTCCTCATTTTTTCTTCAGCATCCATGGATTTCTTTTGTAAATTGTATTAAAGGACCTTACAGTGTGGGCACAATAATGAAAAAAATTTTTTAAGAAAGAACAGATCTAAAGGGAATAATTAAACAATTCATGGTACATTTATGATGAGTCAATGGAGGCAATATATTGCATTTATTATATTTTCAGGAAAGCATTTGTTTGTGCTAAGTCACGTTTTAAACAGATATTTAATTGAAACTAGAATGTGATTGTAATACTTTGCCCATCATATAGCTATATTCTCTGTCTTGAGGTGAGTATAAAGGTGAAAACTAAAAATTAAAATCAGTTTAAAAGAGCACATGCTTTTTGCTGAAAAGTAAAGTTTATTTTTTGCAGGACATGAAATAGCTAAATTTTATACTTTTAGTGTGGGTATATACATACATATTTTGTATTATATATATAGAGAGAGCTCAGTCCAACTGTTTTATATATATGTGTATATATATGCATATATATATATATATATATATATATATATATATATATATATACATTGGACTGCAGCTGAATCTCAGCAAGACATTGTTCATGAAAAATGAACTAGTCCCTGACGTTCCATTTGCTTTCAATGGAACGAACATCTCTGAATGCAGCAGCTGTGTAGAGAACTCAACATGAGGAATGACTTGACACCAGAACTACGCAGGAGGAAGAGAATGGCGTGGAATGCCTTCAAGAGCGTCGAAGAAGTTGTTAAGAGGATGAAGAACCTCCAGCTCTGCGCACAACTCCACCGTTCTTCCTGCACTAACATAATGCCTCAGAGACCTAGGCCCTACAAAAACAGGACGAGAATGCTATTCAGGTATCCCAAAGAGAAATCGAAAGAGCTATGCTTGGAGTATCATGCTTCATTCAAGTGAGAGAAGGAATCTGGAGTTCCAACCTCCGTTGATGAAGGAAGATCAGGGACACTGCCTCATTTGCCAAGGTGTCGAAAATCAGATGGGCCAGCCACATAATGCAATTTAGAGATATCCGCTGGACTAGAGCTGTTACCGACTTACCGACTGGATTCAACAGGACGTCAAAAGACCACCTAGCTGCCCACCTACAAGATGGTTGTACTTCTTCATCAAGACCCTGAACAACCAGTTTGAGGCTTTTCATGTTCCTGGAGTGAGCAGACACCATTGGGCTACACTATCATGGGATAGGGTCAAATGGAGAAGTTACTGGTGCCCGCTCGAGCAAATCAATGAACAACGGGATGACAAGTGATTACAAGTGATATATACAGCTCATGTATGTTTATAGTATGTTTTTAACATATAATGCTTATATAATATAAGGTAAAGGTAAATATATAATATATAGCATACTAATTTATGGAATACATAACACATTCATATATATGTTTTTAATTTTTATATACATAAATACCTTCTAGAAACTATGAAACAATATGCCAAATATATAGTGTTCATATTCATATCATACTTTCTCTAACTAAATCTCATGGGATCCTTTAATCGTTAATTGCCAGAATATAGTCACATTTTACTTTGTTTTAGAAACTTAGTATATAATAGCTCTGATTTACACACATTAGCCCAGTAAGTAGAAGAACTAGGCTAGCCTATTTCTTCTTCCCAATTTTTGCTAGCCCCCGCTAAAGTTATTTTACGTGTTGCTTGAAGCCAGTGAGTGGGTCTATGGGTAAAGCTGGGTCAATCTAATGAGACTCTTATGAGGAATTTAGTATCAAGCAGAATAAAAGTTAGATATAACTGATCTTTCTTGATCAAAGAGGCTTAGAAAAGTTATTCACTAGTTTTTGCAAATTAGATCAAGTGTCTTCCTTGGAATTTTACTTCCAAGGTTTGATAGTACTGGTTTTCTTCCAGTTAGTTCCATTAACTACCTTTTGTCCCTTGCTCTAGATTAGATTCCTTTTTCTCTTTTGTGCTTAGATTCCTTTTTTTATCTTTTGTGCTTAGATTGTCAATAATTGCCTTCTGTTCCCATGCATTCAAAGAACATAACTAAAAGCAATATAGTCTACTCTGTATGCACACCACTGGTCTATGCTCCCCAAATTTCTGTCCCCAAAGGCCATCAGAAGTGTATCTATGATAAAATAAATAATTTTCCATTAACATTTATGTTGTTCAGTGGGAGAGACAAATTGCAAAAACAGAACCACTACGTGACTGTGTATGTAATATCAATACAAAAATCCATAAAAACTTATGGAGACAGTATTTTCAAAAAGTTTCACTGAGAAAATTCACTGGAGATAACAGTTGATAGGGAGACAACTCTGTAGCATCTAGGACATGTGGACATGTTCACAGGTAGGGAAAGCCTCCTCTGGTGAGAAGAGGATAGAAGAATAGATTGAAAAAAAAAAGGACTACCAAGTATTATGAGACAAAATGCCAACATGGGGTAAAAGGTTGCCAAATACAACGGATATATAGAACTTCAGTATTATACTAGCACTCACTAAGTTGAAACAGAATCAGAGTTGCTGAGTTCAACAAAATGTCATGCCTCTCCTACGAACCAACAGGAGCAATTACCAAAGTCAGACACATCTATGTACCTGTGAAGTTGACAGGTGGGGATAAAGTGAGGGTTGGGATGAGGACGGAATTCGGGAACACTGGTGGAGGAAGTTGAACTGGTGAAGGGATTGGTGTTGAATTGTTGTGAGTCTAAAACTCAACTTTGTAAATCATAGCTCTTTAATAATTTTTTTAAAGTCAGGCATATCCAAAAAGTTTGCAGTCTGAAGGTTGCCCTGACAGATATACTGCCTGAGCTAATGTGGGTCCACCCCACCTGATAGATTCATGCCGAGGTGGGTGGTAAACATAAATATAAGTCCTGAGCCAGCTGTGCTCAGGCCATACTCCTGGCTCTGGGCTCAAGGATCAAGTCCTGGAGGGCTCGAGGAACCATAATTGGTGCCATGGATTGAACCCAGATTGATTATATGCAAAGAAAATGCTTTACCCACAATACTATCTCTTCAGGCCCTCGAAAAATTCAGTTTTATACTGAGAACGAAAAATTCAGTTTTATACTGAGATATCGGAATTATAGACTCTCAGGCCTAATGAAAGTTACAACCACACCTGGCCCAGACAGGCAATAACTGTTCTGGAGGTATGCCCTGTGCCTACTCCCCATGGGGTTGCAGTCTTGGTCCCACCTTCTAGCTGGAATACAATCTGACAGACTTGTAGCTGCAGTCAACCCAAACCTCTGCAGTCAACCCCAAACCTACAGAAGTTCCTAAAAGTAGGTGCACCAGACTCGATCTCAAACCCAAGTTTGAGATTACAAAGCACAAATCTTTGATCTGGTGCTTATTCTCACTATATCAGAAAGAGACTGGGAGCTGGGCATGCCTACAAGAAACAATGTACACATAGCTACAGGCAAAATTTGGGGCTAACTTGCTCCTCAGAAAAATACTGAGAGCTATCATAGTAGAGGCTGCAACAAATATTAGACACGTGTGAAAAATAAACTTGGTTCAGAGCAACCATCTACAACTGGCACTGGCAAATGAAAAAAATAAATTTTAAAAATTTACCCTGTAGCTGTTGGGAGGATCCTCCCAGGATGGGAGAAGCATGCTGAAAGTAGACTATAGACTGAACATGATTGCCACTCAATGCCTCTTTTGAAAGCCACAGCACCCAAAAGGAGCAAGAGAACAAAAGGGAATTCCAGGCCACAGAGGCAGGGTGGGATGGGGGGAATGGTGGGTGGGAGGGACACTGGGACCCGTGGTGGTGGAAAATGGGCACTGGTGGAGGGATGGGTATTCGAACATTGTATAACTGAAACCCAAGCACAAAAGTTTGTATTTGGTTGACGTTATAATGGCATTAACTAAATGTATTTTTATTGAAGCACCACTCTTAGGACCTACAAAGTACCAATAATAAAAAAAATTAAGAAATCTAGCCATATCAATGTATGAGAAAGCAGTCTGGGAAAGTCCTTAAATAATATCAGAACTTTTCACACCACTATCTAAGGAGGTCAGAGCCGCAGCCCTATGTTCATTGAACTAAGGAATTCAGTGGAAGACAGATTTAATAAACTCCAAGAAAAATGTTGGGATAATAAAAGAAAAAAATTCAAGCAGAACCAAAGAGCAACATAATGTAGTAGTAGCAAGACTGGCAGCAGAATGAAAGAAGCTGAAAATCAAATTGACAATCACAAAAACAAGGTAGACAACATCATAAAGAGGTAATAGAAAAGATATTATTAAAAATAAATAAAAATGAAGATATTATATTAAACAATAGAAAGAGGAGCTAACTCCAAATTATAGGGATTGTAGGAGAGGAAAGGAGAATATTGACTGGGAGAATAGGCAATAACTTAGAACTTTCTCATTTTGAGAAGGGAGACCTGTATTCTGATCCAGGAGGTGCAAAGAGTGCCAAATAAAATAAACAAGTAGAAAACTAAGACATGTTGTAATTAAAATAGCAAGGCCCAAGGGAAAACTTTTAATTGTATTACAAAGCTCTAATAATCAAAACTGCAAAGGCAATAGGATACAGATAGACCTCCCCGACTAGTGGAACAAAATTAACAGTCCTAAATTAAGCCCCCGCAGACAGAATTAAGAATAGGTAATCTATAAAATGCTGAGGCCACTCTCCACGTGTTCAGACAAGCCTCACGCATGAAGGAACTGGCAGAGGAACCCAGACACGCATGTGGGACCCAGGGCTGAGATCTCCAAGCCTGCTTGGATCGAAACTAGGCCTCCTCCAACTCCCATCAATGGCCAAGACACAGAGACTATAAAACTAGCTTCCAGAAGCATGACATCTTATTATCTAGTTCTTACTCTGGAGAGCCCAGCAGACTACCAACAGTATCCTGCCCTCACAGCAGAGTCTGACAAACTCCCCATGACGTATTCAATGTGCCAAAAACCAGTAACAATGATGGGTCTCATTTCCCTGACCCTGAAAGAGCCTCAAATGTGGCACTTTCTAAAATCTCAGGGCTAGGATGAAGGAGATGTTTCTGGTGCCTGCTCGAGGAAATCGATGAACAACAGAATGACAGTGATACAGAAAATCTATTAAAAAGTTTCTAGTATATGAAGTACAGCAAAAAAAATTCTCTTCAACAAAGAGTTTTGGGAAAACTTTATGTGAAAAAATGAATTGCCATACCATTCACAATTACCATACCATTCACGAAAGTAAATTAAAATTGGATTAAAGAATGCAAGATTAAGCCAGAATCCACTAAAAACATTAAAGAAACATAGGCAGAATTTCAGAGGTTTCTTTAATGTTTGATCATAAAGGTGAAGACAACAAAAATAAACAAATGGGCCTACATCAAGAATCTTGTTGACAGCAAAAAAACCCCAAACTTAAATAACAAGATGCCGTACTGATTGGAAGAAAATGTTTACACATAATGCCTCAGCTTAAGGACTGTGCCCAAGACCTAAAATGCACTCACACAGCTAAACAGCAACAACAAAATTCTAACAGCCCCCATCTGAAAATGGGGAGAAAACATGAGTAGATACTTCCCTAAAGAAGACATATGGATGGCCAATAGATATATGAAAAGGTGTTCACCATTAGCTGTGATTGGGTAAATACAAATCAAAACAACAATGAGATATCATTTCATGTTGGTGAGAAAAACATATATCCAAAAGTCTGAAAACAGCCAGTGTTGGTGGGTTTGTGGTGAGAAAGGGCACTTCCGCATTCACTGTTGGTGGGAATGTCATGTGGTTCAACCTCTATGAATGGAAATGTAGAGATTTCTTTTAAAAGTAAAAATAGAACTCCCATTAGAATCAGCAGTACTAAGTACAAGTAACAGGCAGTACTTGGCATCTACCTACCCTGTCAAACACAAAAATATTAATTTTAAAGGACATATATACATGAATGTATAGTGCAGTGCTTAGTACAATAGTCAAGATATGGAAAAAACCCATAATGCTCAACTATGGATTAATAGATCAAGACATTGTGGTATATATACACAACAGAATACTATACAGCTCTAAGAAAAGACAAAATCATGTGAGTTGAGGCAAAATGGATGGAACTAAAGGATGCCGTATTAAATGAAGACAGTCAGAAGGAAAGAGTTAGGCATAGAATGATCTCTCTAATATGTGGAACTTAAAGACACAAAGGAAAATAGAAACAAATGACCAAGGAGAGTAGTCCATAAAACAGCTTACAGGGAAAGGAGTAAAATGAGTGTGGTATGAGATATTGGTGGAAAAAATGGAGCGGGTACCCTGTAATGGGGGTAGTGTTGAAATGATGTATGCATAAAACTGGCATTAAAAACATTGTAAATCACATTACCTCAATAAAGATTAAATAAATACAAGAACCAATGAGAGAGACTACTGAAAAGCAGCAGAAAGAAGCCAGATCTTTAAATACAAAGGAAACAACATAAAAATTAACATCATATTTCTCAGATAAAATCCCATAGCAAGAACTGAATAAAATAATATATTGAAAGAGCTGAATGAAAAGACCTTGAACTAATAATCTTCCACCCTGCAATCTTATCACTCATATTTGAGAGAATGATAAAACATTTTCAAGCAACAGCAAAAGAAATTTGTTGCATCCAAACTAACTCTTCAGGAATACTGAATGGCATGCTGTTAAAAAAATGTTAAATGGCAAAATGATCTAAATCTTCATAGAAAAATTATAACAAATTACTTCACATTAATCACTTGGCTAAATTTCAATGGACTGAATTGTCCTATGATAAGGCAAAGAATTACTGGATGAATCAAGAGAAAAAAATCTAGCCTTTTTCTATTTACAAGAGACACATAGAAACTCTCATTAAAAAATATATCTTGTTTCTCTGACATCAAGTTTACTCTAATATTAAAAGTAGAGAAATATTATTTTTTTAAAAAATTAGACTGATATCCCTGATAAATAACAATGCAATGATGTGCAACAAAATATTAGCAACATGATTCCAACAATATAGCAAAAGGATGATACGTCATCATAACATAGGGTTCATTACAGGCATGCATGCAAGGATGGTTGCATATATTCAAATATATTCAAATAAATTAATTTAACAAAACATCAAAAAAGAAAGATAAAAATTCATAAGATATATAAATATTAGCAAAGAAAGCTCTGTGAGATTCAATATTTATGACTTTAAAATCCTTCAGAAGGGACTGGAGTGATAGCATAATGGGTAGTGCATTTGCCTTGCACGCGGCTGACCTGGGCTTGATTCCCAGCATCCCATATGGTTCCCCTAGCACTGCCAGGAGTAATTCCTGAATGCATGAGCCAGGAGTAACCCCTGTACATTGCTGGGTGTGACCCAAAATGCAAATAAAATAAAATAAAATAAAAACAAAATCCTTCAGAAAAATTGGAATAGAAAGAATGCACCTCAAGATAGTAACGGCCATTTGCAATAAATGCACAGCCAGTACCATACAAACTAACAACAACAAAATCAACCTGAAATCTCTGTTTGGACAAGACAAGGATGTTTCCTTTCTCTATCATTTTATGTAGTTTTGGAAGTCCACACCATAGCAATGAGGAAAAACAAAGAAAACAAATGCATTCAAGGAAGTTAAGCTATCACTATTTGCAAATGACATGATAATTTATATAGAAGATGTTAAAGATGCCACCTAAAAAAACTCTTAGAAACAATAAACCGATACAGCACAGTAGCAGGCTACAACATCAATATAGAAAAATCAGTTGCATTCCTTTTTATTGCTTAGGGAGACTGGTACCAAATCTGGGCCAGCAGCATGCAAGGCAAGTATACAGTAAAATATTATTTGGCCATAAAATCAAATGAGGTGTAAAACATATTGCAACATGGATGAACAGGGATTTTCAAGGTGAAAATTATGCTAACCAAAAAATTTTTACATAATATAATAAATAATTCCAATTACAAGACAGAATAGGCAAGTACATTTATATAAAGTAGATTAATGGTTACTCAAGTCCTGGGGTAATGGGAGTGGAGGCTCATAGATAATGGGAATGGGACTTGAGTTGACAAAATGTCTTAAAATGAAC
Source organism: Sorex fumeus (assembly GCF_029834395.1). Lineage (NCBI taxonomy): Eukaryota > Metazoa > Chordata > Mammalia > Eulipotyphla > Soricidae > Sorex > Sorex fumeus. The sequence goes on from NW_026606063.1 coordinate 52,917,759, forward strand.
TATAATAGTTGCACAAATCCATGAATATTCTCATAACAATTAAATTATGCCCTTTAAATGGATAAATTATTTTACTATTAAGTTAAATTTTGGTCTGCCTTAAAATCCACTGTAAAGGACTTGTGTATATCCAGTAAAGATATTTAATAAAACTAAATATGGGGGTGGGAGGTATACTGAGGTCAGTGGTGGTGGAAAATGGGCACTGGTGGAGGATGAGTATTCAATCATTGTATAACTGAAACCCAAGCACAAAAATTTGTAAGTCTACAACTGTACCTCATGGTGTTTCACTAATAAAAATTCAAAAAATAATAATAAGATAGCACAGCGGTAGGGCATTTGCCTTGCACGCAGCCAACATGGCCGACCCGAGTTCGATTCCTCCGCTCCTCTCGGAGAGCCTGGCAAGCTACCGAGAGTATCTCGCCCGCATGGCAGAGCCTGGCAAGCTCCCCATGATGTATTCGATATATCAAACATAGTAACAACAAAGTCTCCAATGGAGATGTTACTGGGCCCGCTCGAGCAAATCGATGAACAATGGGAAGACAAGTGACAAGTGAATAATAAAATAAAACTAAATATGTTTTCTGTGAAAAAGTCATACAATAAGGTTAAGATCTACACAATTTTATTTATATATTTATAAAGCATAGTAAATCATAATAGATATATGAACCCTGTCACTTATGTATAGGATACTATCAAGCTATACTCCACATCTCTATTCTCCATATTGAACTGGGAAAATACAGAAGCATACTTTATTAAATTTATTGTGAATAGTTCTCATAATAGACTAAAGTAATTTAATGGAACATGAAATGTACTCCTTGATTTGAGTTACCAACCCTTTTTGTTTTAAATTAATATCCCCAAAGAAACCCCAAAAGAAAAATTACTCCCAGGTTTCTCTCTTAAGCTTTTCTACTTCTTCTTCATAATGATCTTCATCAGCATTGAAAACTTAGTTCCTCAATTTTTTTCCTATAAACTGCATTACAGCATTGAGTCACTTCTTTGTTTTTAATGCTTTTAATATGTACTAATCTACATCACCTTGAGATTAGAGACTATGTGTCTTTTATTCTTTTTAATGAATTCTTGAGGGAAGGTTGGGACTTGGGGAAGATTTGGGCCAAAGCCAGATGTGTGCTCAGGGCTTATATCTGGGTCCATGCTCAGGGATCATTCAAGGCTGGTGTGGGGCTCAGGGACCATAAGTGGACTGTGGTAGAACCAGGTTAGCTGTATGCAAGACAAGTGCCCAAACTGGTATATTATCTCTCTGGTTCCCATTACTAAATGGCTCCCATTCTATTTACTAAAGTTCTGGAGGGAAAATTTTACATTAGGATTCCCAATGATGAAGTTTTCTTAAAATTGCAAAACTATAGAAATTCAAAGTTACAACCTCTTAAAAAATTATCTGATCTAATAACTCTATAAATGTAAGATTCTGTAACATTCATGAAAATGTCCAAAACCACTATTTGGTCATTCCAGTATCACAAAATCCTTACCACCTAAAGACACACATTACATTTTCAACTAACTTTTATTGTTGAAGAGTTGCATAATTTTATAACCTTCACCTTTCAGTTGGTTTAAGATCTGTCATGTATAAAACATTATATAATTCACCTTCTACAACAATACATTAATTATTCAGCACCATAATAATGCCCTTGTCTATTCCTTCCATACAATATTTTATTCAAATATTTTTAATAATGTAATTTTTGGATATTCCATTGTACATATTTGTTCCTTTGAATACTAACAGATTTTCAATACTCCTTTTAAATAGTACTTCCAAGAAAATGAGCCTAAAATAACGTCTCCTTTTTTCTTCCATTTTTCTTCTTCCTCCTCCTCCAGTTCCTTCTCCATCTCCACCTTCCTTTTCTTTTCAGCCTCATCCAGTGCTACCCCTTGTTGTGTGCTCAGGGATCACTTCTGCTGGCAGGGACCAGGGGTGGAATGCTGGGGATGGAACTCACATAGGTGGCATGCAAGGCAAGTGGCTCTATGCACTATTGTTTCTCCAGTCCATGGGCTTCTGTTAGTTTTTCCCAAAACTGGTTATGTTGAAAGTCATATCAAGCAAGTTCTTCTAAACTTGTCATAATCTAAACTTTCTTCTATATCTTCTCTGTATTAATTCTATCAAATCGTATTTCCATAGTTCTTAAGCTTAAATCAATCTTTTAAATCTTCATGTATCTTGATTTATATAATAGACAAAAATTCTGCACAATTAGATGCTTAAACAAATACCTGTTTAATCTCTTTATCAGATGTCTTATCATAGAAGTGTTTATCATGCAATCACTGAAAGCAATGCTCATGCATTTATTTGTTACCACTCTTTCTCATTGCTTAGCAAAGTGACAAACAGAAGGTGTTCAAGAATACTGTTTTCACATAATGCGTCACCCCTTTGCCATTTTGTTTAAACAAGTCCATTCAGAGAAAACATTTATTGGATTATTCTTGAATGCATCTTCTTTATAAATTTCACTCACTGTCAGTTAAAGATAAATTATATTTTAAAAAAGAAAATATTTGATTGCATTCTTAGTCAATTCAGTTAAAGATGTTAACCAAGTGACTTAACAGACAATATTTGAAAGCACCCTTCCTAATATAGGGCCAGTGCCACTGAAAACTTAATGTCAGATTCTCAGATATGCTCCAATTTACCTAAGAATATAACATTTGTGCCAAAGAACTGGTAATCCAATAAACTGATAAAAATATATTTTGTTGTTGTTGTTGAGGCCACATTCCGTGTTCAGGTTTTGCTCCAATTTCATTGCTCAGGGTCCCTGCGGCAGTTAGACAGGGGACCATGTGGTACTGGGAATCAAACCCAGGTCACCTCATGCAAATCCTATGCTCCTGCCCTTTGAGCTGTCTCCTTGATTTGTAACGTACTACTTTGACTGATCAAGTGACTGTTCACATGTTTAGGGCAACGTTGTAATTCATAGTACCAATGGTCACTACTATCACATATCAAATTCAAAGAAGAAACAAATATTTAATTTTCCTCATGTTATCAATTTAGGAAAATTTTAATGTGAACATTTACAAGTTGTACTCTATTCTGATTTCCTTGATTAAAGAAAGATAAATTCAAAACCACCACAAAAAAGAATAACTTTTTAAATTGTGTTTAGTAAGTACTGAAAGAAATAAAATCTGCAACTTAGATTTCAAACTGAAATTAGGCTATCCAAATGTTATAGCATGTAGAGGCTAAGTTTTTAAATATCCTACACCAACTCGAACACATGATTTCAAAAATTATGCTTGAAATTATGAGTGATTTTAGAATTTTTAAGCTTGTCACTATTTACTGATTTCCTCATATTTGTGGAAGAATATAAAAAGCAAGCTTCCTGTTCTTTAATAAATTAGTATCAGGTGCTTCTTGGAAATAGGACACAATAGAGAGAGGACTGTTTATGAGTCAGAGAAACATGGGCTACTGTCAACTTGAATAAGAGCCATCATATATTTCTGGTGATGAAAACCTTACAGTGAGGTGAAACAGGCCACATTGCATTCCTTTTATTTTCAGAGATGAGATGGATTTGAAAACCATAACCTGGCTTCTTGATGCAAGGACTCGCCACATGAGATAATCTCCAGCACATTACGATTGGGAAGCAGATCTTTCACCCTTTTGTCTCCATGCATTACAGAAAATGTTAAATCAGTTTGGTGTCCATATAAACTTTTGATCCTAGGAATAGCCTACGGTAGCATCATTATCTTCCCGAGGACCATGTATAGACCTTCAGTAGGTAGTACTAATTTAATTTCTTTGCTAGAGGAAAAAGATGATTTTCTAGATCAATATTTGATTGAATATGTTTGAAATGTTGGCAGATAAAGGCCTCCTTTCTGGTCCAAAGACTTTTTGAACCACAGAGGTATAGCGTTCTAGCTCCCCTGGGATTTGAGTGGAAGGAGGTCTCAAAGATCTGTAAGAAGCCTTCCTGCCTTTCCTTGTGTTCTTCCAGCAAGACTCTCTAAAGGTTGAGATGAGAAAAAGATAAGATCAAGAACTGAAATGTCTTTATATCCATTTTACAAAAATCTTTCCTGGGGCTTCTCTTAACTAAAAATAATCGTTGATAACACTAGTTTACAAAAACCTCCTGTAATAGGATGGTAGAAAGAGAAAGTCCATCTGATCAGCTTTAAGGAGATAACCCAGGGATTTTGGCAAAAAATTTGAGACCTCAGATTCTATCACTCATGTCATTAACGAAAACAAAAACATCCAGATATAATCAAACAATAAAAATTAGAAATTCAAATATCAAGGTGTTTAATGTATATTGGAATTTAATCTAGTTGGATTACAAAAAGTTTTCCACAAATTGTATTAAGTTTGTGAAGACTTTTACAGAGAAATGTTTAAGATTGGGGGGACATTTCAATCATATGCCATTTTTCCATACAAGCAAAAAATCTAGTTCAGAAGCATATGTGTTACTGTAATAATTACTTTTTTATTTAAAGTTTTAGCTAAATAGCAGTCCTTCCCTCAAATAAAACATAGGAAAACATACTACACACATCTGAAAAGTATTAATCAGAACAAATGATACTATTAATCTTGATTTCTAAGTTTACATATGAAATTAAAAGATTCTTGAGAATGTTCTCCTGTTTTTTTGCTACGATGTGCATACATATTCCCTAAGCATAAGGATAAAAGTAACATACAAATTCCTTAAACTTTCTTTCCAGTCATTGAACTTTTATTTGACTTAGGGAGAAATTTACTTTCACACACAAGATAACTTTATAAGAAGAGTAGCCAAGAAGTGCAAAAACAACTCCAAGTCCTTGAAAACACAGGCTCCAAAATATTCCATTTCCTAAGATAATCCAATTATTTTAACTTGAAGGTGGAGGATTACAGTTATTTATTTAGTGGTGTTTTTTTTTTGATTCTTTGTATTGAAATTTCTTCACATCAATCTCTGCTTCTAAAATTATCTAGTCATAGTAATGATATTTGAAATATGAATTAAATAACTGTCAAGGCATCAGATTATATTTATTATTTGAAATGTGAAATAATTAGCCTGAAAGTAGATCTACTTTTCTGCATTTATTTTATAACGTCTTATTCACTCCAAGGTATAGAATAGATTTTCAACAAATACGTAAGTCAATTATGTAGATAAATTTAAATTTCAAGTTCTTCTTCTAAGAGTCACAGTTTGAATTAAATTGACAAGAATTCTATATACAATTGCATTTTGAAATATATAATACCATTAGAGGTTATAATTGAAAAATTCTTCACAGTGCACATACATCAATTGAACATATTTATAAGCTACTTTTATAAGCAGACAAATCTTAAATGCAAACTCAGATTGCCCCTCAAGCTTTGATTTAGAATGCTTGCTTCAGGGTTTTCTTACAAACAAAAGCTCCCTCATCAACAAGAAGCTCTGATTATTAGTCCTTGAGAGAGTTTTGGGTACAATTTTTTCTTCCCTGACATTAAAAGAAGAAAGAAAAAAAGCAATGAGATGTATTATTAGATGTGAGAATTTAAAGTAACACCAGAAAGAAATGTAAAGTATTTTGTATAAATTTATTTTATATTAAATAAATATTAATAAAAATAATTTTTAAAAAAACTTTTCAAAAAAATTAATAAAAATTTTCCTCAAAACTTCATGTTTTATAAGGTTCAATTTACACATCTTATTCCTATATCAAGTGTTTTCTTGGTGTTTTAAGGTCCCAGTACTTTCCATAAATACAAAGATGATCACTTGGCTAAAATATTTCATTGGTACATGTCAAATATAATTTGAAAATTATGATGAATTCCATAATTTACAAACAAAATTTTTACTTATAGCTAACTATTCACATTCCTCCCCCCCTTTTTTTTCAGAAACTGGAATCTGTAGGAAGAAAGTGAGAAAGTGATATATATCTCTTCCTTCCCTATATATCCATTTAATCCTGAGCTCTCGCCCCTGAAAAGCTATTCACTTGATCACTTGACTTCCTGTTAATCATCGATTTGCTCGAGCGGGCACCAGTAACGTCTCCATTTGTCCCTGTCGCGGGCCAGTGTAGCCCAATGGCGCCTGTTTGTTCTGGGAACACGAAGAGTCTCAAACCAATCATTCAAGGTCTTGACAAAGAAGTCTGATCATCTGGTAGTTGAGCGGCCACGCAGTCTCTTGACGTGGAATCCAGTCGGTAACGGCTCTAGTCCAGTGGTTGACTCCAAATCTCATTACGTATCCAGCCCATCTGATTTTCAACGCTTTGGCAAACGAGACAGCATCCCTGATTCTTGACCGTCGATGGAGGTCAGAATTCCGGATTCTTTTTCTCATTTGAGTGAAACTCCAAGCATAGCTGTTTCAATTCCTCTTTGGGAGACCCGAATAGCGTTCTCATCCTGTTTTCATAGGGCCCAGGTCTCTGAGGCATATGTTAATGCAGGAAGAACAGTGTAATCAAAGAGATGTGCCTGGAGCCAGAGGTTCTTCGTCCTCTTAGCTATTTCTTCGACACTCTTGGTTGTAAACCAGTAATTACAATGGGTCTCATATACCCATATTTTTATGAAAAGCTAAACATAGTCTAACATTTTAAGTAAAATGTCATTGATGTGCTTGAAAACTTCCTTTCCATGTGAAAGGAAATGTGGAACTACATTAAGAATGGAAGCCATCATCTCAAAACAAGACAATCCTACTATTTGAATATTTAAATTCCAAGTTCATCTTCTCAAGGAGTTACTATCATTTTTAACTTCATAGTAAATCTAGAAATAAAAAACATTAAAAAACCTTCTTCAGGCCTCTCTACCTCCCCAGTGACTCTGACCTGGTTGCAAAGGTTTCCTGAAAAGTCTTAATAGAGAAACCACTGATGGAAGCCAAGTTTCAGATTCTTTACAGTCTGTGGAAGCTCAGTTGATTCTCTCACTCAAGCAAAGAGTACAAGCAAAACAGCATCAGTCAACTATTATCTCTAAATAGTGACAATAAAGTGAATTTCTTTCATTAAGGTGAATTTCTAAATATGCATTATGATGTTAAAGTGTCATGTGACAATTTTAAAATTATTATTCAAGCTATTTAACTATATCATATTAATAATACTAATATTGATATCTAGCAAAGAAACATTTGCCCAAAGAAACTTGACTGATAATTTTTCCAGTTTATCAGCTTACTAGCTGAGTACTATTCTATGTTAAGTACATAGGTTCCCAAATAATTTGGAGTTTGTTGCTGAAGTTTGTCGTAATTAGCATGTGCAGCATTTTAGAAAAGTGCTTATAGTTCGTTATCGGAATTAACCAGACAAATCGCTCCACCAACTAAGAACGGCCATGCACCACCACCCACGGAATCGAGAAAGAGCTATCAATCTGTCAATCCTGTCCGTGTCCGGGCCGGGTGAGGTTTCCCGTGTTGAGTCAAATTAAGCCGCAGGCTGGAGTGATAGCACAGCGGTAGGGCGTTTGCCTTACAAGCGGCCAACATGGCCGACCCGAGTTCGATTCCTCTGCCCCTCTCGGAGAGCCCGGCAAGCTACTGAGAGTATTCGATATGCCAGACACAGTAACAACAAAGTCTCCAATGGAGACGTTACTGGGCCCGCTCGAGCAAATCGACGATCAACGGGAGGGCCTTTACCTTTACCTTTACCAATAAAATCTGCAAACTTCTTTAAGAGAATTAAATTTTACAAATAAACAACACATGTTTGAGGCATTGTGCTTGCAATTTATTTTAATTATGTCATTCATATGTTCTTTGTACTTACACATACAATAAAAAGTAGAATATAATTAATTGTATGTGTTAATTATAAAAATAATGTAAGTTAAATATTCCCCATTTATTTTATAACTGTTACCTGCATAACACTATTCATGATGATAACTGTCACTGTTACTGTCCTTCCGTTGTTCATTGATTTGCTCAAACAGGCAACAATAACGTCTCCACTGTGAGACTTGTTACTGTTTTTGGCATATCGAATACGTCATGGGTAGCTTGCCAGGCTTAGATGCTTTTAAAATACAACAAAGATGAACCACAGCAAATAATTTTGATTTACTCCTAACATTTGTGGTAAAGAAATGTATGGAATGCATACTGGAGAATTTAATCAAACTTTATTATATATATTATATAGATGTAATATATGTATTAATATTTAAACTAAACAATCCTGAGAACCCCCAATGCCTTAGTTAACATTATGAATATATATCAAAGTCTATGACTGAGTAATAGTGACTACCCCCATACTAAAGAAATTCCTAGAAGTACAGGGAATATAGATATGGTTCAATCAAAATAGAAAGGACCCATTTAACGAGAGTTGGCTCTGAAATTGAGACAAGCAAATTAAGACTTGTATACTGGATTTCCTTCATTGCTCAGTAAAAATAAAGCAACCAGAGTCCAAAGTACAGATGTATGAAATGTAGGAGGAGGCCCCCATTTATAGATTCAAAGAAAAAGAGACAATCATCTCAGAGGTATTCACCCTCATCTTAGAAATGAGATTTCTGAATACTACAGGTGATGCTAGTTCTGCTGGATTAGCATTCAATAGGAACTTTCAAGCAAATAGTAACACGAGTACTGTTAGTAGGTGATAAAAAACATAAAAGGAAGTGATTTCTATTATTTTAGGATAACTAAAAGGAATTTGTAATTCCTTATACAAACCAGGAAATTAACAGTGCATAATGTGAATGCTTTCCACAAAAAGTTCAATAAGTATATTTTATATGCCATCTTGATACAGTATTACAAGTAAAAGAATAGTATAGACTTATGGAGTTGAAGTTATAAATTTTATAGTCCTTGCTAGTTATGTACATGACATATTATAGACTGAACATGATATAATGAATAGAGCTCGAGCTGGAGGTCTGGTTTCCAACCTATGCTTGTGCCAATAATTCCATTGCTTTGAGGAAACCTGGTTGAACATCAGTTTTTTTCAATTTGGGGGCTCAAAGGACAAAAGGAATCAGTCAGGTTTATCTCTAAGATCCCTAAAAAGTAACTTTATGTATGATTTATAAATTTCAAGTATATGCTTTCTGAGACATTAGGCATAATTTCTATTTTGTCTTGTCCTACCTAATTTTAGTAGCCATGTTACTATTTATTATTATGAGTAAGTTGATTTTCCTGAATCACCTTTTAAAGATTATCCTTTCTTCCACTGTTTCTCACCATTCTTAAGAAAGTTGATCATATCAAACAGTAGATGCTAAAGGCGTAGAAACTAAGGACCCAGCAGTGATGCTGGATGCACAATAGTTTCCAGGAGGATAAAAGTAAGCCAGGAAAAATCTTTGTTTTGTACCTGACTCCAATACATTTGTGAAGGAGTGTTAATGAAAAATGAGAGTGATGTTCCCATCACACATTTTTGGATTACCAAGCAGTAACATCAATTGGAAACCTAATGAAACAGAGACCACCTACTGAGGAAGGATATTGTGTTCCTCTGTCTGCCTGCATCCAATTTACCAAGTGACTACAGAACAAGCTGCCTGTTTTTCTGAGGCCTCAGTCCTGACTGACCATACATTTAACACTGATAATTGGGCACTGCTGATTTGCACTGCTTTTTTCTTAGAGAAATTTGTCCTACCATTTTATAACTATGTGTAACAGGTAAAAGACACATTTCCATTTAGGGTTATCTCAAAATTCCGGTAGTATGTCCTCTCTTATTAAAGCACTGTTGGAATTAGGCAATCCTAGACAAATGAAATGGCCACTCTGCGGTTCAGCCTTTTCCACTGTGTCAGTAAGCATGCTTTTAACTAAACAAACAGAACTTCTCACAAACAGAGGAATAGCAATAAGAAACTTAGTAGGTGTATTCTCACAAAGCATATCAGGAATTGCATAAAAGGGAAAACAGATGATGTTCCAAATGAAAATGTTCTATTCTTTGTTTTTGCACCTGTTCAAACTGGCATCAGGTATTAGGATTGTGGCGAGTTAAACATTACTACTTTCTGTCAAACTGGCTGGGAGAAACAAAACAGAATATTCTGTAGAAGAGTAGTTTATCCTTGTGTGCTATTTCAAAATGTAGTTACAGCACTTTCCATGTCAGGCTTCCTACCTGTGTTTACCATCAACTGCATTTTGTTCTTTCTTCCATTTTTTTTTTGAAAAAAAAATTTGACTTCTAGAAGCCGTCTAGCATTCAGTCTAATTCCCACATTACAGTTCTCTATAATTCAGTGAGCTAACTGTGGTCACGTTACAGGATTAAGTTTAAGGTTTTCTTAATTCATTGTGATGTTCTTCAAGAACTTGATCTATTATGTCTTCCTGAGTATGTCCAGTTGTAGAGTTATGCAAGTGATTTATGTCCAGCAGGTGTTAGCTTTCTAAATAACAGCTTCACATTGCAAAGTAGACTAAAGACACTAGCATTCAAAATAATATTTCTCCACAATTGGAGTAAGCCCCTCTGCTAAAACTCAGTGTTGCAGAGCTGTTTGTTAAGCTACAAAGGTAAATATTTCAAGAATAGAAAAATTAAAGAGGGCCAAATTCCATCATCACTCACTAGTTGGTTCTGTGTATTCTTGGTTTTAACAGACAGGAAAACCAGGTGAATTTAGAAATAGTTATACTGATGTGAACTATCATGAAGCTGATGTCATTTTCCAATGATCTGCTTTTAAGTTGAATTGTTTGTATGATCATTGTTTTCCAGTTATAGTTTTAGTGGGTAACCCATAAAATCTCTAGTCTCATATTGGTCCTTTAGACTATATAATATATACACACATATATGTATATATGTAAATATATATGTATGCATATATATATATATATTACTCTTGTTTTTAAGCCACTCTTTGTTTTGCAGTTATTTCCCACCTCACCTATAGGAAAGAAATTGTCATTCACCTATTATAGATGAATAATCCAAAACAGAGAGAGATTAAGGTACAATGCCTGTGGTCACATTGAGAGTTAATCAAAATTAAAATGCAAAGCTCTAAGTTCTTAGGCTACTGCTCAGCCCCTGGAGCAATGCTACTCTGCACTATAAATTGTCCCTATAATTTTAAAAATTTATAACGTGCTCATCAATTTGCATATCTGAGTATGAATTACAAACATTAAAATTGACTACAACTCCTCATTGACCAATTACTAACAGGAAACACTTAAAAGGTCAAAGTCATGAAAGACCAAAGTAAACAGATATATGTGCACTTTTTGCTAAGTATCATGCCTACAATCCAATATATATTCATCTTTTTTAATATTAGTAGATAATTCAAACCTTGACATATTCATAGTAGTTGACTTTAAATTATTAGGAAAAATTTAATTGTATTTAAATTACTTAAGTATAATTCAGACTTTATGATATAATCCTTAGATATAAAGTGTTAGGGGATATAAATAAATGAATAGGTATATAAATAAAAACATAGATATTTAAGGTATATAAATAAATATGTAAGTATTTATATAAATATTTATATGAAATATATAAATACATAATAAGACACATGTGATTTGTCAATTTAAAATCTGTACAGTTAAAAAAGTCAGTAACACTATGAAAAGTCAGATAGCATTACAACAAACATTATTAAGCATGAAAAATATATTCAGGTCTTAGAATTTCTTAATTTCTTTTAAAATAAGTTTTCCACTATTTTTACCATCTACTGTTGTTCTTATTCTTTGTCCTATTATGCTTCCATTGTTTGGCTTCTTACAGTCAGCCTCAATGAAGCAGTTAACTATGTAGCATTGATAAGAACAGTAAGTAAAAAATAAAAATGTCAAAAGAACATGGAAAATTGGTGATATTTTTAAAAGTCCGCCAGCTTTACTAAAAACTGTAATTAAAGCATGTGTGATTCTGCTTACATGTTTGCTACACAATTCTGCTGTTCTAGAGTTAAGGAAAATATAGGCATCCACTATGGATTGCAATAAGAAAGTACTTTTATTCTTTAGTCAGTGATAATAAACCATAACTCCTTAGGGAGGATTTTTCCCCCTATGGTATTCACACCATCTTCCTTTTAAATGGCGCTAAGTGTGAAATTAGTGTTGTCCCTCAAAGTGCATAAGATTAATTGTCAGTAATTGAACACAGTTTGGGGGCTAATTATATAAAAATTGATATTAAAAGAATACTACCAGATTGATTGAGTTTTACAGTTTGCATTTAGTTTTCAAATTATATGAGTTGAAAGGCAGTGGTAAGAAACAATAAAAATTCATTCAAAGCTGCTAAAGCAAATTAAGGTTTACTAGTCCTTTGAAAGACAAATGAGTCAAACGCTGTAAAGGAGGAAAAGCAGTAAAAATGGATCTGAAATTAACTCTAGAATTAAAATAACTATACTGTGGCAGTTGATCACATTTTGTGAAGGTGACTTAGACTTCCCTGTGCATTTGACTAGTTAAGTTAGGACAAAGCAAGAAACTATGACCATTCTTTTAAAAATATTTTACAGCATAACTAGAAGTCAAAGAGTATATATACTCCACTATCTCCTGTATTTTAAAGTGTGGCTAAAGACTTATGCTTCCTAAAATATGTAGTAATTTTTCCTTCACCTCATCTTCCTACTATGTACAACTAAAATTTTTTTACATTAAAAATAAAATGAACAATTTTTTTAAAAAAAGAAAAAAAATAAAAGAATAAATAAAAAATTAAAAAAAAATAAAATGAACGTAGGAAGATTAAGTTGATCATATTCCTTGTCAATGTTGTCAACAATGGCATCTTCCCATGTTGCAGCATTAGTGCCAAAGAGCTCCCAGGTGGTGGTCGTTCTGGGAGTTCTCTTCTTAAACTTTGCAGCCCTTTTTCCCCACTTTGTGAAGTAGAATTTTGCACGAAGGAGACAGTGGTCCGATTCCGTTCAGAATTTTGGGACAACAGCAACATCGGTCAGGCAAAACCGTCAATTGAATATGATGTGGTCTATTTCGTTGTGAAATCATCCACCAGGAGACTCCCATGTCCAACGTTTACATTCAGCCTTCTGGAACTGTGAGTTACCATGGATGGTCTTGGTCGGCATGATGAACTCAGACAGTCTCTCACCCTGTTCGTTCCATTCTAGGCCATGTGTCCCAATGTGGATTTCTTCAACTGATCTTCTCCATCCTACCTTGGCATTAAAATCACCCACAATGATCTTGTAGAAGGTGTGGTCTTCTTTATAGAACTTCTCCAGCTACATGTAGAATTTCTTAATTTCTCCTTCATCATAATTGGATGTTGGTGCATAGACAATGAAGATAGCAACTGCAGGCAGTGAGCCACATCTATTCAAATGTAAACATCCGATTCCAGTTGTTAGGCATTTGAATGAATCAATGCTCATGGCCAAGTTCGTGTTGACAAGGACACCGACTCCGACGCCTCTTTTATCGCATATTCCGAGGAACTATTCTTCTCCAGTGTCGAAAACAGCGTGATGTGATTGTTGCCTTCTTGTCTCGGTCAGACCAATGATGTCTTATTGATCTTTCGCGCTTGTACCATCAGGTCTTCAATGGATGCATCTGATGCTAGCGTATGTGCATTGAAAGTACAGACGATCATTTTTGTCTTCCTTCATTTTGGCAGCCTAGTTCGGCCTTGAGATTTTATCAGCCTCTCCTTTGACGAGGAATACGATCGACTGGTTCAGCACCTCCATGATTGTGCGAGGAAAGCCAAGAGAGAGACAGCCACAATAAAAAAAAAAAAAAACCTGTCTTCAACAATTCTTGAGCTTTTTTGCCAACGTGTTTTGGCGCATGCCTCAGGCAACCGCAAGTGAACGTCCAAGTTCACAAAGCAGTGCAGAGATGCAATCAAGGAAGACCTCTAAGAGAGAAGAGCAGAACTGCTGGTAGATGTGGCAGAAGCCAGGAAAAGCGTTCGTAAAGCCTGCCTGTCCTTCGCCAACTACAAAACCAAAATGACTGCCCTCCGACGTTGTGATTCATCTATCATGTCTTTCAGAAGGACAATGGAGAAGATTTTCCATGACTTCTACTCAGATCTCTTTATAGACATGCCCACCTGCCCACATACCAAATTCCACAGGGTGGATATGTCGTTCCCAATGTTCTCCCTTCTGAAATCCAACACGCCATTTTGTCAGTAAAGAAACAAACAGCACCCAGCCCAGACAAAGTCAGACCTGAACACCTGAAAAACCTACCATCAGTACTCATCAATACGCTGGCTTGGCTCTTTACACGCTACCTGTCTGAATGCAAGGTTCCATCCCAATGGAAAACCAGCAGGACTGTACTACTGTACAAGAAGGCAGACATCCACGACATTGGCAACTATTGCCCAATCTGCCTTTTGTCTGTCATCTACAAGCTGTTCACTCGAGTCATCCTGAATAGGACTTGCAGAACACTAGATGAAGGACAACCATGCGAGCAAGCCGTGTTCTGAAAAGGATTCAACACCATCTACCATATCCACACAATTACCAAGCTCATTGAGGTTTCTCGGGAGTTCAAGATACCTCTCTGTCTAATGTTCATTGATTTAAAGAAGGCCTTTGATTCTGTTGAGACGGAAGTAGTCATTGAAGCCCTAGCCAATCAGGGCATTCAAACTCAATACACCAGGATCCTCCGTGAGCTGTATCACGGACTCACTACCAGGATCTAACCATTCTACAAAGAAGTAACCATTGCTGTCATGAGAGGGGTTTGGCAGGGTGATACCATTTCACTGAAACTCTTCAGTGCCACCCTCAAAAACATCATGCGATGACTGCAATGGGAAGGAATGGGAGTGAAGATAGATGGTCAGAAACTACACCACCTCTGCTTTGCTGATGACATCGTTCTAATAACACCAAACATTAGCCAAGCAGCACAAATGCTGGCCGACTTCGACCATGAATGTGGAAAAGTCAGATTACAGCTGAATCTTATGAAGACAATATTTATGAGAAACAGCCTTGTCCCTGACGCTTTATTCACTCTCAACGGAACAAGGATCTCCAAATGCAACAGTTATGTGTACCTAGGTCGAGAAGTCAACATGACGAATGACCTGGTACCTGAGTTGCGCAGGAGGAAGAGAGCGGCTTGGAACACCTTCAAGAGTGTTGAAGAAATAGCTAAGAGGATGAAGAACCTCCGGCTCCGGACACATCTCTTTGATTTCACTGTTCTTCCTGCATTAACATACGCCTCAGAGACGTGGGCCCTACAAAAACAGGATGAGAATGCTATTCGGGTCTCCCAAGGAGGAACTGAAACAGCTACGCTTGGAGTATCATGTTTCGCTCAAATGAGAGAAAGAATCCGGAGTTCCAATCTCCATTGACGATCAAGAATCAGGGATGCTGTCTTGTTTGCCAAGGTGTCAAAAATCAGATGGGCTGGATACCTAATGAGATTTAGAGACGACCACTGAACTAGAGCCGTTACCGACTGGATTCCATGGGATGTCAAAAGGCCACGTAGCCGCCCACCTACCAGATGGTCAGACTTCTTCATCAAGATTATGAACGATAAGTGTGAGGCTCTTCGTGTTCCTAGAATGAACAGACGCCATTGGGCTACACTAGCACAAGACAGGGACAAATGGAGACTTTACTGGCGCCTGCTTGAGCAAATCAACGATTAACGGGAAGTCAAGTGATCAAGTGATCAGGAAGATTCAGAGAGGTAGGAGAAGAAAACCAAATGACCAGATAATAGGGAACACATAAAATGACAAAGAGTCAATTTTCCTGGGTTTTCATTCACTTGTAGCGATAGCACAGCAGGTAGGGCGTTCACCTTACAAGCGGCCAACATGGCCGACCCGAGTTCGATTCCTCTGCCCATCTCGGAGAGCCCGGCAAGCTACCGAGAGTATTCGATATGCCAGACACAGTAACAACAAAGTCTCCAATGGAGACGTTACTGGGCCCGCTCGAGCAAATCGACGATCAACGGGAGGGCCTTTACCTTTTTTTACCTTTTCATTCACTTGTATTAATTGTCGTTAATCCCATTGATCTTCAATTTGCTCGTCCATGCCGCATGATAGTGTAGCCCAGTGGCATCTGCTCGTTCCAGTAACACGAAGAGCCTCAAACTATTTGTTCAGGATTTTGACGAAGAAGTATGACCATCTCATAGGTGGGCAGCCACGCATCCTTTTGACATCCTGTAGAATCCAGTCCGTAACAGTTCCAGTCTAGAGGTCATCTCTAAGTTGAATTACGTGTCTGGCGCATTTGATGTTCGATGCATTGGCAAATGAGATAGCATCCTTGATTCTTGATTGTTGATGGAGGTCGGAACTCCGGATTCCTTCTCTCACTTGAGTTAAAAGTGATATTCCAAGCAGAGTTCTTTAGATTCCTCTTTGGGATACCCAAATAGTGTTCTCATCCTGTTTTCGTAGGGCCTAGGTGTCTGAGGCCTATGCCAGTGCAGTAAGAATGGTGGAGTGGAAATATGTGCCTGGAGCTGTAGATTATTTGTCCTCTTAACAACTTCTCCAATGCTCTTGAAGGCATTCCACTCCACTCTCTTCCTCCTGCACAGTTCTGGCACCAAGTTGTAAATCATGTGGAGTTCTCAACCCAGTTACACATAGCTGATGAATTCAGAGATGTTCATTCATTGAGAGCAAATGGAACATCAGGGTCCAGTTTGTTTTTCATGAACAAACATTGTCTTCGTGAGATCCAGCTGCAGTCTGACCTTTCCACACTCACAGTCGAAGTCAGCCAGCATTTGTGCCACTTGGCTAATGTTTGGTGTTATTAGAACGATGTCATCAGCGAAGTGTAGGTGGTGTAGTTGCCAAATATCTATCTTCACTCCCATTTCTTCCCATTCCAGTTGTTGCCTAACGTTCTCAAGGGTGATACTGAAGAGTTTCAGTGAAATGGTATCACCATGCCGAACTCCTCTCGACATCGATGATCACTTCCTTGTAGAATGGTGAGATTCTGGTAGTGTAAACCTGTAATACAGCTCACAGAGGATCCTGATGTTTGAACGCCCTGTTTGGCTAGGGCTTCGGTGACCACTTCAGTCTCAACCAAATCAAAGGCCTTCTTTAAATCGATGAATGTTAGACAGAATGGCATCTTGAACTCTCACAAAACCTCAATGAGCTTGGTTATCATATGGATATGGTCGACCTTGCTGAACCCTTTTTGGAACACTTCTTACTGGTAAGGTTGCCCTTTGTCTAGTGTTCTGCCTATTCTATTCAGAATGACTTGAGTGAACAACTTGTAGAAGATGGTTAATAGGCAAATCAGGTGATAGTTGTCAATGTCATGGATGTCTCCCTTCTTGTATAGTAGAACAGTCCTGCTGGTTTTCCACTGGAACAGAGTCTTGCATTCAAACAGGTAGTGTGTGAAGAGTCAAGCCAGGGTTTTTATTATGCTTTATATATTTATCGCTCCAGCCCTATTTATAGGTTAGATGCTATTTATAGGTTAGATGCTATTTATAGGTTAGATGCTAAAAACACACACTGTATCACTGTATCACTGTCTTCCTGTTGTTCATCGATTGCCTCGAGCAGGCCCCAGTAACGGCTCCTTCGTCCTAGCCCTGAGATTTTAAAAAGTGCCACATTCGAGGCTCTTTCAGGGTCGGGAGAATGAGACCCATCATTGTTACTAGTTTTTGGCATATTGAATACGCCATGGGGAGTTTGCCATACTCTGCCATGTTGGCAGGATACTTTTGGTAGCCTGCCAGGTTCTCCAGAGTAAGAACTAGATGATAAGATGTCCAGGAGCTGGGTTTTATAGTCTCTGGGTCTTGGCCGTTGATGGGATTACAGAGCACCTGGGGCAGTTGGTGGGTGTAATGCCTACATACTGGAAGATGGGGGATCTGGGTAGAGGAGAGCCCAGTCCCAATCCGAGCAGGCTTGGAGCTCTATGCCCCAGGTACCACACACCTGTGTTCCTCGGCTGGTTCCTTCATGTGTGAAGCTCGTTCAAACATGTGGATAGTGGTCTTAAGCATGGCTGTGGCTGGAACCAAAGGTCTTCAGCTGCCGGGGTTCTGCTCGGCACACACACAAATATTAAAAGTTATACACTTTAAACTCTCTGCAAAAGAAACAGGACAGAACAAGAGATTACATACTCTACTATAACAAACACTACAGGAAAACAATTCCAATTCTAAGCCTTTATTCCTACCAGGTAAATCGGGGTGCAGAAGCTATACTTCCACCTTTATCAGCCTGTTCAAAGCATTCCAAACCACTCTTCTGAAATTGTCAGGCCAACATTAGTAAAAAGTGGAATAATATGAAAATATACTAAGTCAAAGGCTTAAGGCTACAAATATCAAATTAATAATACAGAAATTAAACTTGGAAAATATTTTCAGGTCTCTGATATGCTAATATCAAAAGAGAATATAGAAATTAAAACCCAAAGAGTTATAAAATACAAAAATAAAGAACAACAGATCAGAAACAGTAAACACAGACATAAAAGAAAATTTATTGAAGGTCTATTAAGAGATCTAAGACTGGATTTGACAAGACTAAACATATAGTTAGAAAATTCAGAAACACATGAATTAGTTCATATTCTGTCAACCTGATATAAAATCTTCAATTTCTTGATTGTCATGGGAGCTTGTGTAATAAGTAAAAACATGAACATATATACCCATTCACTTGCTTTGAGAAATAATTTAAATTATGTTTATTCACTGTCACTGTCACTGTCCTGTTGTTCATCGATTTGCTCAAGTGGGTCCAGTAATATCAGCATTGTGAGACTTGTTACTGTGTTTTGGCACATCGAATACATCACAGTTAGCTTGCCAGGCTTTGCCATGCAGTCAAGATTATTATCAAAAAAAATAAATATCAGGACCAGAGAATAGCACAGAAGGCAGTGTGCTTCCCTTGCATGAGACCCACCCAGGTTCTATCTCCAGTACCTCATATGGTGTCCTGATTCCACCAGGAGTGATCCCTGAGCACAGAGCCAGGAGCAAGCCCTGAGAACCCTGAGTACCTCCCCCCAAAACAAATAATAACTAAATATCAGAAGATATTTAGGAAAGTTTTCATGGCCTTTTTAAGAAAAGGTAGTGCTCTAAAGATTTTGAAATCAAACAAATTTTTCATATTCCCTGGCAAAAAGCAGACATTCTCAGATACCTACAGCCATTGAAAATAAGGCAAGAATTGTTTCCAAAAAGATTAGTAACTAGTAACCCCTGTGCATCACTGGGTGTGACCCAAAAAGAAAAAAAAAGTACTAGTAACTCAGGATTAAATTAGCAGAAGCTAGGAAAAAGAAAAATAATTTTAAAATTTAAACTAAATAAAAATTTAATAAAATTATAAAGTTCCTTCCTTATCTTCCCATAAGAAAGAACTCATCACTTTTAATTTTGTTAATTAAAACATATAGAATTACCTTTTCAGTAAATACAAAATTTTCTACATTTACTTCTGGAGTTCTTCGGCTGCTGGAGCCCTGTTCGGGGCGGGGAGGGAAACTCAACCCACTCCCCTCCAAGAGGCCCTGGCAAGGACAGCCAGGCGTGGGGACAGGAGACTCTGCCTCCAGAACCAGCCACCACCATGCTGAGACCACTCTCCATACGCAGGAAGGTACCGGCAGAGGAACAAAGGCATGCAGGTCCCAGGGCTGAGATCTCCAAGCCTGCACGGATCGGGGCTGAGCATCCTCCACCCAGATCCTCCATATTCGAGTAGGCAGGGGTCACACCCACCAATTAGCCCATTGGGGCCGTGTAATCCCATCAACGGCCAAGGCTCAGAGACTATAAAACCCAGCTCCCGGAAGTGACATCTTATTATCTCATTCTTACTTTGGACAAACTGGCAGGCCACTGAATGTAACCTGCCCACACGGCAGAGTCTGGCAAACTCCCCATGGTGTACCAAATATGCCAAATACCAGTAACAATGATGGGTCTCATTCTCCTAACCCTGATAGAGCCTTGAATATGGCACTTTTTAAAGAAATTTCAGGGCTAGGATGAAGGAGACATTACTGGGGCCTGCTCGAGGCAATCAACGAACAACAGGATGGTTGTGATAGTGATTGTAATACATTTACTTAGATATTTTTAAAGTTGAAATAATAGTGCATAATATAATACATAAATTTCAGGTTGTATCATTGAAAATCATCATGTAAATCCTTTTTTGTACCAATTTATGACTCCCCATTCCCATTCCCATTCCTATTCCCTGTTAAATATATTTTAGTTTGGTACAGTTCCATTTGTTTAGGCTTGATTTTCTTATTTACTTTGTCATAGGGGTTTGAGACCTCAAACATATCTGTAGAATATATCATATATGTTTTCTTTTATATATTTAGGTCTTACACAAATGCCTTCAATTCATTTTAATTAAATCTTTTGTGTGGTATAATGTATATGGTTTTTGTATATGCTTAGTGATATAAATTTATTATTTTGCATATAGCCACCTTTTTTCCCATCACTATTTATTGAAGTGACTTTCCTTGTTCCATTGTATACTATTAGCTAATTTTTGATAAAATAATTTGCAATTGATCGTATTCTTGTGCCTCAATTATATTTTATCTATGTGTCTATTTTTATTCTAATAACAGACTATATCTGTATCTAAATCTATATCTACCTCCATGCATAGTTTGAAATTAAGAAGCATGATATTATCATTATGTTTTTCCTAAGAAGTGTTTTTGCTATTTGTAGTATTTTAGTGTTCCAAATAAATGTCACAATTTTTATCTTACTTTTTTAAATAGTACCATTAGAATTTTGACAAGGATTTCATAGAATATGAATATTCACATAGGTAATATAACCATCTTATTGATATTCATTCTTACAATATATGAAAAATAATTTCTTTCCTTCTCTTTATGCCTTCTGTCTCTTTCAACAGTATCTCATGATTTTCCATATATGGTATTTCAGTTCCTTGGTTAAATTTATTTTAAAGTATTTAATTCTTTTTGATATAACTATAAACAAAATTATTTTCTTATTTCTATTTCTGCTACTTTCTTATTTGCATATAGAAACACAACAGAGTTTTGTATATTATTTTTGTAGCCCGTCTCTTTACTAAATTTATTTACTCTAAAATCATTTATTCTACAATTCATTGTAAAAAATCCTATTAAATATTTTAATATGGCTTTAGAGATTTTCTATTTTGTATTTCTATATTATTGTGTCATTGCAAATAATGAGGGCTTTGCTTTTTCTTTTACAATTTGTATTATTTTTGTACTATTTTCTTGTATTATTGATCCTGCTAAGATTTCTAATACTGTATTAAACGGTTATGAGAAAAATGAACAAACTTGTTTCATTCCTGATCTTAGAATAAAACCTTTCTACTTTTTACCACAGAGAATGACATTGGCAGTAAGTTTATTATATTTATTCTTTATTACATTGAGATAAATCCCTTCCAAACTCATTTTGTAAAGTCTTTTTTTTTCTGAAAGGATATTGACTCTTTTCAAATACACTTTTTCCACCTATTGAAATAATCATATGACTTTTGTTCTTCCTTTTGTTGATATGGTGTGTCATGTTTACTTTTTGTGTATGTTGTATCATCCTTGCATCCTAAAATAAATACCACTTGTTTATGGTGATTATTTTTTCAATTTTGAATTTAATTTGTTGTGATTTTTTGTGTGAATAGTCATCAGAAATATTAGTATATAATTTTCTTTTTGGAAGTGGGGGTTGGGCCATACCCAGCAGTGCTTAGGGCTTTCTCCTAGTTCTGTGCTCAGGGATATCTCCTGATAGTGTTCAGGGACCATATGCTGTAGCAGGGATTAAACTGGGGGTAGCAGAAAATTGGACAACCTAGCATAAATGATCAAATGTAATCACTTAATCACTTAACTTCCCGTTAGTCGTCGATTTGCTCGAGCGGGCGCCAGTAACGTCTCCATTTGTCCCTGTCGCGTGCTAGTGTAGCCCAATGGCATCTGTTCGCTCCGGGAACATGAAGGGCCTCAAACCGATCGTTCATGATCTTGACGAAGAAGTCTGACCATCTGGTAGGTGGGCGGCCACGCGGTCTTTTGACATGCCGTGGAATCCAATCAGTAACAGCTCTAGTCCAACGGTCGTCTTTAAATCTCATTACGTGACCAGCCTATCTGATTTTCGACACCTTGGCAAATGAGACAGCGTCCCTGATCCTTGATCGTCAATGGATGTCAGAACTCCGGATTCGTTCTCTCATTTGAGTGAAACGTGATATTCCAAGCATAGCTCTTTCTATTCTTCTTTGGGAGACCTGAATAGCGTTCTCATCTTGTTTGCGTAGGGCCCAGGTCTCTGAGGCATATGTTAATACAGGAAGAACAGTGGAATCAAAGAGATGTGCCCTGAGCCGGAGGTTCTTCGTCCTCTTAGCTATTTCTTCGACGTTCTTGAAGGCGTTCCAAGCCGCTCTCTTCCTCCTGCGCAGCTCGGGTGCCAGGTCATTTGTCATGTTGACCTCTCGACCTGGGTAGACATAGCTGTTGCATTCGGAGATGGTCGTTCCATTGAGAGCGAATGGGGCATCAGGAACAAGGCTGTTTCTCATAAACATTGTCTTGGTAAGATTCAGCTGTAGTCCTACCTTTCCACACTCACGGTCAAAGTCGGCCAGCATTTGTGCTGCTTGGCTGATGTTTGGTGTTATTAAAACAATGTCATCAGCAAAGCGGAGGTGGTGTAGTTGCCAACCATCTATCTTCACTCCCATTCCTTCCCATTCCAGTCGTCGCATGATGTTCTCGAGGGTGGCACTGAAGAGTTTCGGTGAAATGGTATCACCCTGCCGCACCCCTCTCTTGACATCAACGATCACTTCTTTGTAGAATGGTGAGATCCTGGTAGTGAATCCGCAATACAGCTCACGGAGGATCCTGATGTATTGGGCTTGAATGCCCTGATTGGCTAGGGCTTCAATGACCGCTTCCGTCTCAACAGAATCAAAGGCCTTCTTTAAATCAATGAACGTTAAGCAGAGCGGCATCTTGAACTCCCGAGAAACCTCAATGAGCTTGGTTATCGTGTGGATATGGTCGATGGTGCTGAATCCTTTGCGGAACCCTGCTTGCTCGCATGGTTGTCCTTCATCTAATGTTCTGCCAATCCTATTCAGGATGACTCGCGTGAACAACTTGTACATGACAGACAATAGGCAGATCGGGTGATAGTTGCCAATGTCATGGATGTCTCCCTTCTTGAACAGTAGTACGGTCCTGCTGGTTTTCCATTGGGACGGAACCTTGCATTCAGACAGGTAGCGAGTGAAGAGCCGAGCCAGTGTATTGATGAGTACTGACGGCAGGTTCTTCAGGTGTTCAGGTCTGACCTTGTCTGGGCCGGGTGCTGTTTGTTTCTTTACCAACGAAATGGCGTGTCGGATTTCGGAGGGGAGAACGTTGGGAACAACATACCCATCCTGTGGAATTTGGTATGTTGGCAAGTGGACATGGCTATCGAAGAGATTTGAGTAGAAGTCATGGATAATCTTCTCCATTGCCGTTCTGGAGGATGTGATGGATCCATCAGGACGTCGGAGGGCAGTCATCTTGCTCTTATAGTTGGCGAAGGACAGGCGGGCCTTACGAATACTTTTCCCGGCTTCTGCCGCATCTACCAGTACTTCTGCTCTTCTCTCTTTGAGGTCTTCCTTGATCGCATCTCTGCACTGCTTTGCAAGCTCGGATGTTAGCTTGCGGTTGCCTGAGGCATGCGCCAAACCACGCTGGCGAATTAGCTCAAGAGTTTTCGAAGATAGGCGACTTTTTGTGGCTATCTCTCTCTTGGCGTTCCTCGCACAATACCTAAAAATGTTTTCTTTCTTCTGAATCTGGCTAAAACTTATCTATTCTGTTCATCTTTTCAAATAACTGTGCTTGGTTTTGTTTATCTTTAACACTGACTTTTTAAAATATCTATTTTTTTGTCTGTTCCATATATTTTATTGTTCCCTTCCTACTTGGGTTTGGTTTTTCATTTCATTCTAATACCTTTCATTGTAAGCTTACATAGTTTTTATTTCTGATATTTATTGTTTCTTGAGATAAGTAATTGCTGTGACTTCCTTCTTAGATTATTTTTTTTGCTGCATCTATAGGTTTTCAAAATTATGTCTCCATTTCCATTCATCTTCAGGTATTTTTTTATTTCACCTTTCCTTCATTGACCCAATAATTTCTCAGTAAAGATTTTTTGTTTTTTTGGTCTTAGTTGCAATTTATTCCAATCCTCTCTCCATCCAATCCTGTCTCTCTCTTCTGCGTCTCCCTCCCCCATGCTACTTGATTCTCCTTCTCAATCCCCCTTCATCCTCCTTCTGACTCTGGAATTTGAATATTGATCCCCAGCCCACTCTTACAGTCTAGTTAAATTCCAAAGCATGAGGGCTTGGGGTAACAATTACACATAGGTGTGGTCACAATCAATAGGGGTAGAATTCTTTCCCTTGGGGAAAGCCACTTCTAGGACAGATTCTCATTATCAGATCGACCCATCCTAGAACGGAATCCCCTGGGTGTGTTTCTCCTCTCCTTGTCCAACAAACATATAAGCATATATAATATAAAACATTTTGTATGGATACAGTAAGAAATACCTTAAACTTATAGAATTGCTCTCCTAGGGCCATCTCAATCTCATACTACAGTGCTCAGGCCAGATAGTCTTTTCTATCCCTAGCAGGGTCCTATTCTAGTAGTTGCTTTTGGTTCATGACAGCATTTGTCTATGATCAAACTCTTAACTTATAATTAAGAATCGTGGAACTTTGACCTGGCCCATTTCGATGCCAGGGTAGCTCACCATTTGCCTTGGGTTCATTCAGTCCCTCGTCGGGACCCTGCTTTTGGGTGTTACGAACCAAGGGCAACTGAGGCTTAAGTCAAGAAAGCAGATGCCCGGGAGTGAATAATGTTCAGAGCCAATTAAATCCTAAGTTATAAAGCATAATGTTAACGGTCTTCCTGTATCCATACATAAAGGGCATTGCTTTAAAGTAAACTATTCAAAAGACATAAGGAGAGGAGAAAGGCAATATTAACTTACAATACAGTTTCAGTGTCCTAGAAGGATCTGACCTTACAAATTAACAGATTCTGATTAGGGGAAAAGCTGATTAACTGGTTTATTGTCCACAAAGTTGTGGTTTTCTGTTCCTTTTTCATTTGATTAATTTCAAGCTTCATTCCATGAATTATATGAAAATATTGTAATTATTTTAACTTTTTATTGCTATATTGATACTTGCTTGATGTCCCAATATATGTTGTATCTCTGAGAATGTTGGTAAGGTAAAGGTAAAGGTAAAGGTAAAGGCCCTCCCGTTGATCATCGATTTGCTCGAGCAGGCCCAGTAATGTATTCGAGAATGTTGGAGTACTTGGAAAATATATGCATTCTTGTATTTTTATTGAAATGCTCCTATCCAACTTGCTTCCTTGGTGATTTTCTATATAGATGGTATATCCATTGCTGTAAATGGGATGTTGAAATTTATCTGCAGTTATTGTGTTGTAATGAATGTCTCTCTTTTGGTCTACTGATATTAGCTTCAGATACTTTATAACTTTTATGTTAGTGCATATATAGTGTTTCTGTAACAATTTTATACATTTTTTAAATAAAACAAATTTTATTTGGAGGTTTTTTGGAAGGGGAAGGATGGAAAGAAAGTGAAAGAGAGCAACTTACTAAAGAAAGAATGCGTCCAAAGACAGAAAGAGCAACCTACACACATCCTCGTATTACATAGGAAAGTACAATATCTCAAGAGGGGAGATGCAGGTGACACAGACACCATATATGCTCGGCCACATGGGCACAAGCAGAACATGGGCTTGGGCAGCATATGCACCAATTTTATATATTCTTAATAAATACATTTCATATATTTTTCACTGTGCAATGGCTATTTTTATCACTTGCTATATATTTTGGAAGTATATTTTTTATATAAATATAATGGGGTTTGCCTATTTGTGTTTTCCGTTGGCTTGAACTTCTTACTTCCACCTTTTTCCTCAATTCTTTGCTTACCTTTACATCATAAGTGAGTCTCCTGTAGATAGTACATAGTTGGGATTTGGATTTTTATCTAAAAATGAAGCATTTTCTCTAGAGAGAATTTAGGATCCGCCATTCTTAGCTTTAGTGCCTTCATTTCCTACATATACTAGTCATCCTAAAGAAATAAAGAAATGAATGAAATCCCCAAAAAATGAAGAAATAAATGAGGAAATAAAGAAATTAAAAGCTTTCATTCAAGCTTTAGTGCCTTCCATCCTGCCCACTCTAGTAATTCTAAAGAGAAATATGCCTTGGTGAGTACTTTATAGATCCTGGATATCAACCCTTTATTTGATGTGTGTGCTAATATTTTCTCCCACTCAGCTGTCATTTAGTTTTAGTTCACAATTCTTTTACCATAAACTTTTTTTAAAATTGAATCACTGTGGGATACAATTACAAAGCTTTCATGTCTGACTTTCAGTCATACAATGATCAAACACCCATCCCTCCACCAGTGGATATTTTCTGCCACCAATGTCCCCAGTATCTCCCCCCTTCCCCTTCCTCCCCTTGCCTCTATGGCAGAAAATTTCTCCCATATTCTCTCTCTACTTCTTGGCATTATGGTTTGCAATACAGATAGTGAGAGGGTATCATCTTTTTGTCCTTTATCTACTTTCAGCACACATCTCCCACACTGAACAATCTCTCCAACCATCATTGACTTAGTGTTTGCTTCTCTGTTCCAGCTGCCTTTTCCCCCACTTCATGAGGCAGGTTTTCAACCATGGAGCAATATTCCTAGCCCTTGTCTCTACCGTCCTGGGATATCAGTCTCAAATTATGTTATTTTATATTCCACAAATGACAAACTGTGGTACATCTACACAATGGAATATTATGCAGCTGTTAGGAAAGATGCACTGTAGCACTGTCACACTGTCCTCCCGTTGTTCATCGATTTGCTCAAGCAGGCCCAGTAATGTCTCCATTGTGAGACTTGTTGTTACTATGTTTGGCATATAGAATATGTCACAGGTAGCTTGCCAGGTTTTGCCATGCAGGCAAGATACTCTCGAGGGATGTAGGAATCAAGGAAAAAAAGAGGGGTATAGGAATCAAACCCAGGTCAGCCTGGTCGGTCGTGTGCAAGGCAAACACCCTACCCTCTGGGCTATATAAATGGATGAAGAAAAGATGAAGTCATGAAATTTGCTTATAAGTGGAGGAACATGGAGAGTATCATGCTAAGTGAAATGAGTCAGAAAGAGAGGGACAGACATACCACACACTTTTAAGTTTGATTGTAGGATAACATTGGTTTGTCCTTTCTGCCTTGCCACAGGAAACTTATTTTTATTAGATTTCTCCCATCACAGTGCTCCCATTCCTCTGTGTTTACTTGTAACATCTTTCTTTGTGTTCTGCTTCCCCAACTGGTCAATTACCTTTATCTCCTAATCAGACCTGTTAACTTATAAATGTTGTTTTTTCTCCTCCTTAAGACCTTTTCATATTAATTCAGAGCAATATTCTTTTTGTATAGACACCAGAAGTCAGTTAATGCTATGCTTTTGTAACTTGGGAATTAATTGACTCTGAATGATATTCACTCCGGGGCATCTGTTCTTTCGACTTAAACCTCAGTTGCCCTTACTTCCTAGATCCCCCAAAGCATGGTCCTGATGAGGGACTGAATGGACCCAGGGCAAGCTGTGAGATACCCTGGCATCGAAATGGGCCAGGCCAAAGTGCCATAATACTTAACTATAAGTTTAGAGCATGATCATGGACAAATTCTGTCATGATCCAAAAAGTAACAACTGAATTAAGACCCTGGTATGGTTAGGTAAGATTAATCTGAGATTCACTGTAGTCTGAGATCTATAGTGAAATGTCCCCCAGAGAGACACCCTATACGCTTAATATATCTCTTCAAATCACAAAATCAAATCACAAATCATCCTGTTATTCGTCGATTGCCTCGAGCAGGCCCCAGTACGTCTCCTTCATCCTAGCCCTGAGATTATATTCAAGGCTCTTTAGGAGAATGAGACTCATCATTATTACTGGTATTTGGCATATTGGGTACACCAAGGGGAGTTTGCCAGACTCTGCCCTGTGGGCAGGCTACATTCGGTAACCTGCCAATTTGTCCAAAGTAGGAATGAGATAATAATGAGATAATAAGATGTCATAATAAGATGTCGCATTCGCGGCCGCGCGGTTCCGGGAGCTGATTTTTATAGTCTCTGAGTCTTGGCCACTGATGGGATTACACGGCACCAGGGGGCCAGTTGGTGGTGTGACCCCCGCCTACTGGAATTTGGAGGATCTGGGTGGAGGATGCTCGGCCCAAATCCGAGTAGGCTTGGAGATCTCGGCCCCGGAACCCGCGTGACTTTGTCCCTCTGCCAGTACCTTCATGTGTGCGGAGAGTGGTCTCAGCATGGTGGTGGCTGGTCCTGGAGGTCTTTGGCTTGGAGGAGAGCGGGTTGAGCTTTCCTCCCCGCCCCGACCAGGGCTCCGGCAGCCAATGTATCTCTTACTGGTCTGTAAAAAATCTTTGAGGGCAGCCAAGAGGGCCCCAATGGCTCTTCCCCTAGCCGCCCGCATTGGGGGACCCAAGCCGCTCCCCAGCCGGGGAGATCTGGGCCATGGGGCAGATGATGGAGGAAGAGAGGGCCAAGCTGGTTGATTGATCAGTTGCCTTTTATTCCTTTCTCCCCATGTGCCTGCCCCAGTCTCTCTAAACCTCCCATCCTAGTCTCACACTGTTCCTCATTCCCATCTCCTCCTGTCTCTCCTGCTCATCTCTCCACGCTCCATCTCACAGCCTGGGCTCTCTCTCTCCATGTGCTTGCTCCTGTATTCTTCTACATTCTTCTCTCTCTGTCCCCCCTTGCTAGTCTCTCTGTGGGCCATCTTGCTGCCCTGCACTCTCTCTCTCCAGCTCTCTTGCCTCCCCAAGTCCCCCCTTCCCCCGCCCCCCACTCTGGGATCATGCTGCACCCCTGACTGCCCAAGGGCAAAATACCTCTTAAGGTGTTTTTTCTCTATTCCCTAGTCCAATAACTCTATCAACATCTCAATACTAGTTATTTTTGTATGGACACAGTAAGAGACAACATTGAGACTTGTAGGGCAGCTCTCCTGGGAACATCTTGCCACAGACTCAAACTACAGTTCTCAGGCCAGATTAATCATTCCTAAGCCTAGCAGGATCCAAATCTAGTTATTACTTTTTGGATCATGACAGCATTTGTCCATGACCAAGCTCTTAACTTATAGTAAGCATTATGGCACTTTAGCCAGGTCCATCTTGATCCCAGTGTAGCGCATAGCTTTCCACTTGCCCTGGTTCTATCCAGTCCCTTGTCGGGACCCCGCTTTTGGGGGCACTAGGAAGTAAAGGCAGCTGAATCTTAGGTGAGAGAACAGATGCCCAGGAGGAAAATATCACTGTCACATTACAAAATCATGTCTTCTTGTGTCCATACAAAACGGACACTGCCCTGAATAAACTATGCAAAGAACTTAGGGAGAAGAGAACAACTCTATTTACAAGTCAAAGAGCACAAAGAAAGAAGTTACAAATAAACACAGAGGAATGGAAACACTGTGATGGAGCAATCCAATAAACCCAAACTACCTGAGGCTATGCAGGAAGGACAAAACAGTGTTATACTACACTGGTCCATACAAAATAACTAATATTAAGAAGTAGAATTAAGATGTTAATTACGATGCTAATTAAGTTATTTAACTAAAGAGAGAAGAAACACCCCTGGTGTTTCTGCCCTTGAGCCTGATTGTGTTAGGGAAGGACTTTTGATATGTTGATTGTGCTACAGGACAGGGTGTGGTGGCTACCTCCAATGTGGGGAGGTGGGAAGAAACTAAGGAGAGACCAGGCAGTGAGTCAGAGCATGGAGAGATGAGCAGAAGAGACTGGAGGACATGGGAATGAATGGCAGTGTGAGACTGGAATGGGGAATTTAGTGATACTGGAACAGGTGCGTGGGGAGAATGGATAAACAACTGATCACCAACCAGCTTGGCCTTTGTTTCCTCTTTCATTTGTCCATGTCATTGGCCATTCCGGGTCAGGAAGCAGCGTGAGACCACCGAACCCCGGCCCTGAGAGAGAGCCACAGGGTTTCCTAACTGCCTGGAGATTACACATTTAATATACCCATATATGTTTTTATTCTGTAGTCTTTGTCATTTGCATATCATGGAAGCCTCCTCTGAAGTCTAGGTCTTGGAGTGCTTTACCTATATTTTCCTCAATGCACTTTTTAGATTAAAGTCTGATCTCAAAGTCTTCAATCCACTTTGAGTTGCTTCTGTGCAAAGTATGAGATATGAATCTCATACTTTAATTTCTTATATGTTTTTGAATTTCTTACATTCTCCCAACACTATTTGTTGAAAAGGCTGTCATTATTCCATTTTATCCTCTCAGCTCTTTTTTCAAAATTTATCTGACCGTATGTATGAGATTTATTCTTGGATAATCTACTATGATCCATTGGCCAGAGTCTTTGTTTATATCAGTAGCAAACTGTTTTGATTACTATAGTTTTATAGTACAGGTTCGAGTTAGGTAGTAAGATACCTCCCAGTTTCTTGTCTTTCAGAATGGTGTTGGCTATGTGGGGTCATCTATGATTCCGAAAATCTTCATAATTGACTCTTCTAAATCCTTGTAGAGTGCTGTCTGAAATTGGATAGGGATTGTATTGAATCCATATAGTAGTTTAGGCAAGATGATCATTATTACAATATTGATTCTATCAATACACTAGCATGGAATGTTTTCCATTTCCTAAGGTCTTTTTCGATTTCTTGTTTTGAAGTTTTCATGGTATAGGTATCTCACCTCGTTAAGTTGATTCTTTGGTACCTAATACTTTGGACACCATTTTAAATGGATAATACTCACAAATATCAACAACAACACCAGCAAAATCTAAAAGCCCCAACAAAAGATGGGAAGAGAAAATGAACAGACACTTCCTTGAGGCAAAACAACAGATGCCCAAAAGGCACATGAAAAAATTCTCATCATCACTTATTATTAGGAAAATTCAAATCAAGAAAACAAGAAATATCAGCTTACACAGTGAGAATGACACATACTAAAAATGTTAGGAGTGATCTCTGTTGGCAAGGATGTGATGAAAAAGGAAACCTTATCCTCTGCTGATGGGAATACTATATGATCCAACCTCTGGGGAAAACAGTATGGAGGGTGCTCAGTAAACTCAGAATTGAGTTCTGATATAACCCAGCAATTTCACTTTTGGGCATCTACCCCCAGAACAGAAAAAAAGTTAATTCAAAAGAATATATGTGCACCATTATTCATTGCAGCACTCAGTACAATAGCTAAGATTCAGAATCAACCAAGATATTCAATAATAGATAATTGGATCATGAAGATGTGGTATACATACACAATGGAATACTACATAACTGTAAGGAATGACAAAATAACACAATTTGCTGCAACATGGATGAAACTGGAAGGAACATTAAATGAAGTAAGCCAAAAGAAAAAGGCATAAACATAGGATGATATCAACTATACGTAGTATTTAGAATAACTTGTTGAAGGAAAGCAATGTTTCAAAGGGGTGGGGGTGCCCAGATCAACCATGGCTCCAGAATATAGGGAACAGAATGAAACAAAGGGTAGAGGGGTAAGGGAGAAGAAACAGACAAGAAGTAATGGGAGTCAGGTCAGGGGGTTAAGGTACAAAAGTGGTGTGAAGGAATGGTAGAGCCAAATATCCAAATCACAGAGTCAATGACACTGAAATCAAGAGACTTAAACTTTAATAACCTAACTTAGAAAGATACCTGTCAAGAGGGCAGGCTGGAGGGTGGGGAGGAGTTCTGGGAGGGAACCTGGGAACATTGGTGGAGCCAAATCTGACACTGGAGGTAGGATGGGTGCTACAAAACTTTATGTCTAAAACTCAACTATTAATAGCTTTGTAAATCATGGTGCTTTAATTAAAATAAATTTAGAAAGGACAAATATGGCAATGTATTCACTCTGTTCATGCAATTTGGAAAGAGAATAACTATAAAGCATAAACAGAAATCACAATCAAAGAAAAGACAAAGTTCTAACAAACAAAAGAAATTAACAAAAAAAATGTACTAGTACTTGTTATTATTTTAGGAAATTCTGTATTCATAAAATATGAGCATAATCATGTTGAAGAGGATTTGATCAGAGAACAGGAAAAACTCATAGAAATGAAAACAAGATAGCAAAAAGGACACCTCTAGAGATATATGACAAAATCAACCTATACAATAAGGTGCCAGTGATGCAAATTAATAGAAAAATGAGCTGATTTGTCCCACTATTAACAAAAAACAAAGAAAACTTTAATAAAATGAATTAACACTGGGTAGTATATGGTGGCAACACCCTGCAACTCTTTTGAAAATAATTTGCAATTTGCATGTAAAAAGAGACATATTAGAAAACATTTTGGCCTAATAACTTGTTTTGTTTCCATATAGTGGAAAATATAAAAGGCAATTGATATAAAATGTAGAACCAACTAAATTTCCAAGTACTTTATCACAATAGTACTATAACAGTAAATATTGCAATGTCTATACTTGAATGAGCATCTCAAGTCAGTCTGTTCTATTAAAATATCCATAAAGAAACACTGAGAGTATTTTAAATCTCAGCAAACACTGCTCTGGAAGTTTCTCTTTGAGGGTAAATTATTTTTCTATTTCTTTTAAAAATTAGTGGCCAATAAAAGTTTTTCCTAAGGGTGTGGAATATTGATCAATGATTAAAATAACTTGCCTGGCAAGTGCAAAGTCTTAACTTCAAATCCTGGTGCTACTACTTACGTAAGGGTATCCTTATGAGACACAAATTGCAGCAAAAACATTGGTCTAATGATCAGGAAATTTCTGGGATGATTTTTTTAAAATAAAAAATAAGTGAATAGAGGCAGAAAAGTGAAAGAAGCACTTTAGAGCATAGAAAGAACATGAAAAAGTTTGCAGAGCATAAAATAGTATAGAATACCTAAAAAACTAAAAGTAGTAGTTTGGGATTCCTCATACTTAAACTTTTAAGTTGGGAATGATAGGAGATAAAAATGAGATAGAGGGGAAGTGAGAGGCCCAGAGAATCTCATATTATACCAGGCAAAGAAGCTGTTTATTTTATTTATTTATTTATTTATTTATTTTGCTTTTTGGGTTACACCCAGCGATGCACAGGGATTGCTCCTGTCTCTGCACTCAGGAATTACTCCTGGCGGTGCTGGGGGACCATATGGGATGCTGGGAATCAAACCCTGGTCAGCCGCATGCAAGGCAAATGCCCTACCCTCTGTGCTATCACTCCAGCCCA
The DNA here is from genome assembly GCF_029834395.1 of Sorex fumeus. NCBI lineage: Eukaryota > Metazoa > Chordata > Mammalia > Eulipotyphla > Soricidae > Sorex > Sorex fumeus. The sequence goes on from NW_026606063.1 coordinate 52,951,278, forward strand.
AGAAGCTGTTTCTTTAGATAAGGATCTAAGCCATGAGTTTCAAACCATGAAGGGTTTAAGCAAAAGAGTAGCAAACTCAAATTCACATTGTGTTTGATGCATCATCTTTCTATATGAAAGGGAAAACTTTATTCTTTCAACATAGTACTTTTTGTCACTAAATGTAGACATGTTCTCCATCAAGCAATTTTTTCTCCAGTAGATTTCAACTAGTAGTGTCCTGCATTTTAACTTGATCCTGACACTAAAAATCTTATAAAAAGTACTATAGTGTCCAGTTTTCACATCTTTAATTTCTCTTTTAAGTAGAAGGCAAACTTTTTAAAATTAGGAATCAAAGACTATGATAAGATGTAGAATAATTACTGAATCCAAATGGGAAAGGGAGCTGATGGTGCAATACAAGGATTGTGGAGTAGTATATTTATGGTTGCCTAAGACTGGCAACCATAAATATAGACTAATGCTAATCAGGTGTTTCCTGGATTTTTCTCTAGGTTCTTAGTATTCTAGATGTCATAGAAAAAGTGACCTGGAAGCTGAACCAGGATGAGATGTTGCCAGGTAGATGTGGTAGATAGTAGAGGTTGAAGAATCTGGAAAGAAAATAGTCTAAGTATTCAGAATACTTTTTATCTTCTGAAATTATTAACACAGTTTATAGATAAAAACTTTTAGGTATTCTCTGGGTTTCTCAGAAAATATTTAATAGGAGTTCTGCCATGAAGCAGTTGACACAGTGCTTTCAATTCAACTTTTGTTAAATTCAGTGCCATCTGGATATCCTGAAAAAAACTATTTTAATATTAAAAAGTCTCCTGTTTAGAGGTAGAATATTGAGTGATAGAAAAAATAATACACTAAAGTCATATGTATATGAATTAGTTAAAGCAAATAGGAATACTCCTTATTACTAGAATTAAACTGCATGGAAAGGTGTTTGCACTATAAAGACAAGACAAAATTTTTTGCCCTGAAAGAAGTAATTTTTCAGGAAGGAAAATGCTTATCTATCATTTTGTGTGTGGTAGTAATAGCATTTACTCATTCAAATCTAATAGACCCTCTCCATGAATGCATCATTAATAAAATCTTCAAAATGGCTTTTCTCGACATTTTCTTTTTGATTTTTCATGATTTAATTAGAAGCATCTTTTAAAAGACTAGTTTTACTATGGCAGTATCCCATCTGCATTTTCAGCAGTATGCTGTTTAATCACAATGGGTTATAAAGTGAAACTCCCAGTACTCATTGTATAATCTTGTAGAACCCGCACATTTTGTATTTTTAGTGCCCCTGACTCATCATCTTATATTTGTTCATCAACATTTTAACTACTCCTCTTTAAAAAAATATAATTTGATAGTTAATTTTCTAAACTTGTTATTGTTTTATTTCTTCTCAAAGTAATGACATTTCAAGTGATCAAGTGATATTTCATTTGCCTTTGAATACTTATCCTGTACCTGAGCTCTGTTCTCTAATAAGCCCAAATTTTTCTCATTTTATCTTATGTCCTTTTTGTTTAGAGTGTTAATAAACCTAAATTCGTCTAATATTTCATGAGTATCATTAAAAAGTGAATTCACTTTTTTATGTCATATCATTATAGTTTTAGAATAGACATATAATTGTACTGAAGTTAAAATTGATAGCTTGAGATTGGTAAAGCAAATATATATGTATACATATATATATATAGTTATATGGTTATTTTGACATACATTTCTTAGTTATTTTCTTTTCTTTATTTTTTATTTATTTTAGCATAGAAAAATCAACTATTGAGACAATTCTAAAATTTAAATGGACTAGATAACAAAACTACAATATTTAAAAAAATAATAGGCATAGAAAGTCCATTTATATGAAAATTATTATATCTGATAGCAGCCTTGTTTAATCCCTAAGGATTTACTAAGCTGTTTAGAGCTTTGGTGGGGCAGATATTCAGTCTTCTGGCCTTCCATAGATACTCCAGAGTTTTCTGCTGTGGGAACTAGTGATTCCATAAATTTTAGCTGCTTGGTATGTATATCCTTGGAGATTTCGTTGGGAATCAGTGGTGTACAGCAGGTGTATGAGTCAACATGGTGGACACGGTGTCTAAGTTATTTCCAAAGATTTATTTTTTGAATTATTTTTCACTTTTTTGAATACTTAAAGAGTAGAGGACAGGCTTTGGACATAGCTCAGAGAGTTGGAGACTGTATTCTGTACGTGCCGAACCCCAAGGTCAATATCTAGCAATGCATGGCCCCTAAAACCCCATACCCCTGGTGGTCCTGAGCTCTGATGGATCTGAGCAGCACTGCACCATCAGGCCATGTTGGGTGTAACCTCTGAATTCCCAAGTACTGCTTGGGAGGCACACAAATATGGTAGAAAATGAGTTAAGAGCACACTTATTTGTTTATTAACTTGCTGTGTGTGCCAACAGAAATAAACATGTATAAAATTGCAACAAACTTGCTGAAGTCTCTCAATTTTCAGATTAATAAAACAAGAAATAAGTTACTCAAAAATTGTTTCATGGGGGCTATGGTTAGCATATTCCATAATCCCTGCACTCTACTTTCATCATTGTCTACATTATATAGTGTAGTAGCTTAAATCTTGGATCTTGAGAGCCTAGCTGCTTTGATTTTGGTACTGGTGATATGTGACTTCAGGCAATTTATTAGAAAGTCATTAATTCTGAAATATAGTAATAGAAGGAGTGTCTCAGGTGTTATATAAATTAATATTGTATTTAAATTACTTAGAACTAATTATGCTGACACGGGACATCAAAAGAACACCTGGCCGCCCACCTACAAGATGGTTGGACTTTTTCATCAAGACCCTGAATGAACAGTTTGATGCTCTTCCTGTTCCTGGAGCAAACAGACACCATCAGGCTACACTAGCACGTGACAAGGATGAATGGAGAGGTTACTGGAGCCTGCTTGAGCAACTCGATGAGCAACTAACTGGATGACAAGTGATACAAGTGATACAAGTAAAGAACTAATTACAGCAATGCAGTGTTATTATTCTGTTCCTTTCCAGATTCCTGTGTGTGCTCTGTTCATGGTAAGACCCACCTGACTTACCCAGGCAGGGGGATTGTGTCACCAGTCTTCTGCAAGTCCTACCATGCCAAAGGTCCAGAGTGGAACTAGCTAGATGTAGACATAATGAAGTCCTCTGAAATATCAGCCCCTTTCCTGCCAGGGCTCAGCAGGTCTCTGATTAGCTTACTAGATACAGGGTCTGCCACTGCCATCCTTACCTGTTTGCTCAGCTCTTGTCTGAGCTGCTTTGGAAAAAGACAGTTTGCAAAACCTGCAAAGATGAGAGACAGACTACGACTAAGAGGCCAGGTGATGTTGGTACTTGGAAGAACAGAGCAGCTGGTAGAATCGATTTAAGCCAAGAATGGCTGCAGATCTTTCCTTTACTCATCAGCTATAGCACTCAGAGTCTTGTACCTTTGACATGCTTCAGCTGCAGACCCTGTCTTCCCATTTCCTCTGCCCCCACCTTGTAAACTGTGTTCTTAAGTCAATATTTGTTCTGTTTCTTCTGCCTCCTATGTGGCAATAAGGATTGAGATTACAAACCAGTACAAAACTCAGCAGCAATCAAGACCAATAATTAAGCGAATATACTTCAACCTTCAATTTTAACACAAGACTGGTCAGAACTTGAAAGGAAAGATATTTAACCTAGTCTATAGAAATAAACACAGAACCAAACATAATGAGTAGACAAAGTATTCTCTCCATGGATGGGAGAAGATAAAACCCCATGAGGACCAAGGATATAGTTTAGTTGTAGAGTACATGTCTTACATATGAGGTCCTAGATTTAATCACTGGCACTATGGAAGAAAATGAAGGGAGGAGAGAAGGAAGGGAGGAAGGAAGGACTGTGGAGATATCCAATACAACATAAATTGACAAATTACCTGAAGAAATCTGCGAAATCATAGCTTTAGTGATGACGTTCATGGAAATTAGAACAAAATGAGAACTTGAAAAAAATCACAGAAAAAAAATACGAAGGAGATTTAAACAAAATGACAGAGCTACGGAATACAATAGTTGAACATAAAGGTTCAAAAAACAGTTCTAAAAAATAGTTCTCTACTTAGAGATATCTCTGAGGTCTTGACTCCAATAACAAGGGAAATAATAGCAAAATGAAAAATGGAATGATCTCAAGCTAAAAGTTTTTGTTCTACAAAATAAATGACTTCTAAAACCCCACTGAATGGGAGAAACCACTTGTACATTACATTATATACATTTTACATAAGACTATACATATCCAAGATATGTAAAGTACTCATAAAACTCAACTATAATAACAACTGAAAATATAATAAAATTGGATATATCACTTGTATCACTTGTGTCCTATTGTTCATCAATTTGCTCACATGGTCACCAGTAATGTCTCTATTCATTCCTGTCTCATGCTAGCATAACCCAATGGCATACTGAGGACTCTTTCAGGGTCAGGGGAATGAGAGCCGTTATTGTTACTGTTTTTGGCATATCAAATACATCACAGGTAGCTTGCCAGGCTCTGCCATGTGTGTGCGATACTCTTGGTAGCTTGCGGGGGTCTTGCAGAGGGAGAAACTGCATCACTCTCTTCTGGGAGCTTTGTTTTATAGTCTCTGGGTCTTGGAAATTGAAGAGATTGGTGCCAGGGGCAGTTGATGGATGTAACTGCCTAGCTACTGGGAAACAGGGGATCTGGGTGGAGGGAGGAGGGCCAGTCCAGATTCAAGCAGGCCTGGAGATCTCAGCCACAGGTTCCGCATACCTGCCTCTTCCTTCATGTGTGAGGCTCATCCGAGCATGTGAAGAGTGGCTTTGAGCATGGCTGTGATTGGGTTCTGTAGGTTTTTGGCTGCTGGGTGAAGACAGCCTGGAGTGGGGGTAGGAGATTCTGGACATAAGAGCCTAATAAAAATTCCAGGGTAGACATAAAATTGTTATTAGGCACATGACTAATTTTTTGTCATTTATGAGCAAAATAAGAATTAAAATTACATGAATTGTCACCTTACACTTGAAAGAATGACCTATATCAAAACAATCAGAAACGACAGGTGCTGATAGAATGTGAAGAAAAATAACTTTCAAAAACGTTGGTAGAAAAGCAGTTGCCTTAATTTCTATGAAAAACAATATGGAATTTCTCAAAATAGTAAAAAAAAGATCTACCATAGATCCAGAAATTCTATTACCAGGCATCTATCCAATGAGAAAAAATACTAAAATTAAAAGATACATGTATATGTATATTCACTGTAGTTCTATTTATTATAGCTCAAATATGGAAACAGCCAGTCCAACAAAAGATGACTGGCTAAAGAGGGTGTAGTGTATATACAAAATGGAATACTACTCAGCTGTTTTTAAAAGATGTTACCTTGGCCCTTGTGATGGCAAAGAGAGAACTAGAGGAGACATGTTCAGTTAAATAAGTTTGAAGGGAAAGACATATACTGGATAATTTCACTCATGTGTGGAATATGAAGAATCAAGTGAAGGAACAAAAAAGCTAAAACAAAATCTCACCCTTGAGCTCCCACCTTAAAAATAAGGAATCCAAAGTTACCTTATTTAGGAGTGACTGAAAAAGACAGAGGAGTCAATGGACAGTAAAGGAAGGATATAGAAATTTTGATGGTGGTGAGCTATGTTAACATTTGAAAAAATACGTTTGAAGAAAAGTGAAACCCTACTCCTAAAGTATACACAATACTGTATTTTCTCAATAAAAAGCAAAACCCAGAAACTCTACTGTTGATTTTGATATAAGAATCTGAAAATACTTTTGCAGTAAGTCTGTGGCAAGAAGAACCAGTCAGGAACACTAATTTAAAATCTCAGAGCTGATGCTATTGCTTATCCAAACTACAAATAGTACATCATTTAAAAATGTCTATAGTTCATTAAATAAGAAATTTCAGGTAAATATTTCAGATATTTGCCTCAGATAGGATACTTAATCAATGTCATCACCTTAAATTCAGTAATACTCGTAAACCATGCCAGGACTCATGAATCCTGTTTGAAAAGGCTTTCAGAGACATGAATAATAAATCATTCCTCAATAATACTTTCTAATAATTTAAAGATAATTTTCATTGTATCCTGGAGTGAAAACAAAAAATTTGACCTTTTGATAGTATATGTCATTTCCACATATCTTCATTTTCAACATCTCTCATACTTTTCACTTGTTAGTTACCTTCTCTTTTTCCGATTGTTTTCTAAAGATTCTTTCTAGGGAGCATGTGAAATTCATTTTCATTGAATACTTCAACAGTAAGGTTTAAAGTCTCGTTTGCTAGAGGTGAGGGCCATATAACTGTGACATGTCCATAGATTGCCAGGGTCAACTCAGCTCATCTGCCTGGCAAAGCCAATGCCTCTTCTCCCACTGCTTCGTCTGCTTCCCCCACCAAATTGTGTGCTAAATTGCGGGGAGCCCGCAAAACCACTCTCCGGCCCGCGGAGGTGGCCCTAGGATCCGTAGGTGTAGGGAAGGACCGACCGAATGAACACAAGACACAAGAGACAGAATGCAGCTCAGAAACAGAGAGAAAAAGGGACAGACTTTATTGGGGGCAATCAGGGTATATATCCATTAGTGAGGCAGCTACACTAAAGGTCGTGCCCATATATGGTTAGGAAGGTTTGTTTTCACCTATCATGCATTACAAGGTTTATGTGTATCTGGTACCAGACACAAGGTGATTACACAAAGGGCCATGTCCATATGATTTACCAGACATGAGGTAGATACACAAAGAGCCATGTTCATATGATTTATAAAATTTACATGCATCACGTACCAGACACGAGATAGTTACTTCTTGTTATTACTGACAGCCATGACAGATGTTCTCACAGGATAACCATACATCAAGATAACCATACATAGCACTGGTTTTGCCTGTTGCGGGGTCATGTAGGTCAAGATGACCATACATAGCACAGGCTGTGCCTGCTGTGGGGTCGTAGGTCAGGATGACCTTACAGGCACTTAGGCCTTGGTCAGTTAAAGGGCCAGCTTCCCACACTAAACAGTAGGAACTGTGCTTCTTCTCTCCCTTGCTAAAATGTCCAAACAATTCTCAAGAATTATTCATTTGAAAGAACGTTTGTATTCTAAAATGCATTTGATGGCCTCCCCCATACTGCTGGGTATAACCTTACAGGTGCAAGAGCACTGGTTGGGTGACTTTGTTATCCTTATTTTGGAGGATCACATTGAATCTTTGTCCCTAGTCCTGAATCTCCAGCCTGGTAGTTAAGCATTGCATGGAGTTATTCCAGTGTCCCCAGAGCACCACTTGAAAGTCTCCACTGCCTCACAGTACACACAATGTGCTCAAGAAGTACATATTAAATTTTGGAATTAATACAATCACTCTTATAGCTTCTATTACTATTTATACATATGTATACACACACACATATATATATGCCACACATCACACACATATATATAGATATATCACACATGTCATGTATATGTACACACATGATATAGATATAGGTATATGCTGTTTATATATATTTTGAGTGTATATCATGAATTAAGAATTCTATGTTTGATCATTTCCGAGTAGAATGAACAAAATGAAATTGCCCACAATGGTTTTAATAGCCAATTGTTACACTTTTCCTTTAGCAGAATAATAATAATTATTGTCACCACTTAAATAGTGCCTTTCATCCTCAGACCTCAAGCCATTCCTACATTATTTGAGAAAATTTCTTTTGAAAGACAGAGAAAACTGAAAGACACATAATACATGGTTAGCTATGCTAATGTTTTCTTTAACAAATGCAAATAAATAGTCTACTAAAAAGCCAGACAATATCCTGAAGATAAACCCTTTTTAAATGAAGTTATCCTAAACAGATGTTTTGTTTTATATCAATATCACTTAAAATATATTCAAATAGACATAAATCCTAGACTTGATTAACTATTACTGAATTTTTGCCTTCTATTTTAACAGGAACAGAAACAAGCAACTTGCTTGCAGACATAAAAATGGTTTTAATGAACAAATTTTTAAAGCTTTGCTGCCTTCTAAATTTTATGAGTAAATTTTGTGGAAAACTGTGTAAATAGAGCATAATTATTTTAAAAATAGAAGCCTTTGTTATTAGTCATCTACTGTCATGGATATACAAAGCCCCCTGCTATATAGACAAAGGATTGAAAAAAAGTTACCTGTGGAGAGTTTTGCTATTGAAAGAATAAAAACTAAAGCAGTATGCTGAACTTTTGGTTCACAGATGCAAATACTGAATGCTAAACCTGGCTGAGGGAAAATCACTTTAGCCTGATAACTGGATTACTTAGAACAAAAATAGAGAAAATTAAGAACTGAAGAGCAGAAAATTAAGGTGAAATGCAATTTAAAGACTGAGTAGATGATGTAGGCTTTCATTTTCTCCCCCCCTCCAGTGTCCAGCTAATTAAAATTACAATCAAAATGAAAGAGTCTAAACTTGTAAATATCTCAGCTAATGATTTTGTCTTTTTAATCATCTTCACATTCAAGAACTTCTTTTATTCATTTAGGTCCTTACAATAAAATGAAATTGTTTTCCCCTGTAAAAATCCTCCTTTTAATTTTCCTTATCTGCTTCTCCTTATAGTATCTATTCTTTAGTTTTGTTTTTCTCTGCCTCTCTTTATGCTTTATTTTTTTCAGTTTTTCCCATCCTTTGAACATATTTTATTAAAGAAAAAGTTGCACAGGCATAGATGTTGTAATATTTTATAATTTAACTACTTCTTTATATACAACTCTTCTAGGGTCCCTCACATACAAAAGGAATAATTACTCATTACATAATATATTCCTTATAAAATTATGCTTTTAAAAGTTAACTGGATTTAATTTTCCTACTGTAAATATATCTTCATTGCTTTTAACATCTTGAATATTCTTTATATTTCCAAGCAAAATCATGGCAAAGATGCTGCTGATCCATGAAAATTTTGCTTTATGTCTCTATATATTATTTTAAAACTTCCTGAATTTTCATCACACAAGAAAATAAAAGACAACTAAGAAACACAAAACATGTAATAGTGGACCCCTTTAGGTAGCCAAATTCAGTGCACATTAATTAGGCAGTGCCATTGAGAGTCTTATTGAAGGACTTAATACTCAGACAAAAAATCTGATTTGGGCTCTACAGAACATCTCCTTTTCTATTGGATTCAGTGACTCTTTTTACATTGTAGCTTCCTAACCTACATGTACTATGGGAATCTGGGTTACTTAAAAATTTAAATAGGAATATTCCCATAGCCTAGGAGCTTGTTTTGAGCATAGGGAATTTGGGGCAGCTCATTGGATGCCATAATTCCCTGGTCATTCGTGTGTACTTATAAAAGATGAAAAATATTCATTGAAGCAATCACCTCTAGGCACTCTGGATGTCAGAATGTTCCTCCTTTTTCCCTTTCCTTTTTGTATTCTCCAATCCCTTCCATTGAGTGGAAACATGCTTCTTTTTTTTTTCTTTTCAGTCTTTGGGCTTCCTAGTGTAGTGCTCTACAGAGGTTATTACTGGCTCTAAATCCAAAAGTGTGAGGACAACATTTTCCTTTCTTACTTCATACACTGTCTGACCTCATCCATTCCAATGGCTTCTATTATAATCTATATGCAAAATGATTATACCTCTAGCACGGATCCTTTCTCCATTATTTAGTCTGTATGTTTTGTGTCCCCTTGGACATCTTATGGGCATCTTAATCTTACTGATTTCAATACTGAACTCACTAGTTTCCATTGTAAACCAGTCTTTTTTCCATTCATGAGCCTAGTAAATTGCTCATGCTTTCAGTTATGCCAATCTTACCTTATAGTCAATTTTTAGCAAGGAACTGATTCAAATTTCTATCTTTTGCATTTTTTTCTTTTTTATAGCATCTACTGCACAACTGTTAATTAACAATCCAAGTATCAAAACTTATCCAGGTTACTTCACTATCATCTCAATTGGCCCTTTCCTACCTACACTTATATAGGAAAGGAAAAAAGATAGCCCTAAGAAAACTTGTTATTATATTATCATTAGAAGTATCTCTAGTCTAAATGAGATATTAGTAAGAAGCTATATAACTGGCTTCTTAACTTATCTCTACCTTTATCTGACTTCCCATTACTAGTATTATGACTACTTAACATCTTTTATATCAGAACAAAGTTGTTTACCGTAACCCACATGATTTTTTTCTCTAAAAAAATGGTTCTAATTATATCTAATTATCTGTCTCCTGCTCAAAATTCCAAAAGTTCTTCCTATTCCTTTACACTAAAATTAAAATTCCTAATTAATCGCAAGACATCCTAAGTCCTGTGTCCAGTGTCATGCATTAGATTATTTAATTGCTCTCCATACTACCATTGTATATATTCAAGTTTCTTGAAAGTAATATAAAGCTTCGAATGGACACTCCTATATATATTCTTTTCTCAAACTTTTTTGGTTTTTGCCCACACTCAGAGGTTTTCAAGCTTAATTCTGGCTCTCAGCATTGAGAAATATCTCCTGTCAGACTTGGAGGACCACAGAGTATGCCATGGATCAAACTCAGGTCACCCATGTGCAAAGCAAGTGCTGTTCCTGCTGTATGATCACTCTGGCCCAATATAGTTATTTCTTTTGCCTAATTAAATCTTATTTTCCTGCAGATATCATATCAATCATTTCCTATGATGATTTGGAGAGCCTTCTTAGCAGAGATCAGGAGGCCTGAGGACTCTGCCCAGTGATCCTTAGCCAACTGTCAAGACCCCAAGGATGCTACGTTGCTCATGCCCTGCCAACACAGGGACTCTCAAAGCCATGCCAGCAGCACTTTAGGATCTCTGGGGCTATACCCCATGATATACAGGGGAACAGGAATCTAATCAGGGTGCATGCAACATTGGCACACATGTTAACCCTATAGTATCTCTCTGTTACACCCCTCTCTCCCCATGCCACATTTTGTTTTATACTTTAAATATCTAAGTTAGATTTAGATTTTACTTTTTTTTCATAGTCTGTATCTTCTGCTTTGTTATCAACTTCTACTTCACTCTTATGATAGATACTTGTATTATGTTATAACTGCCTCTCTAATTAGACAAAAGCTCCATTCTGTCAAAGAATGCATTGCTTTTATTCAGTTATTTATTTACAGCAGGGCCTTCTATAATAATTAAGCAGGTTCTCGAAAAACATGTATGAACAAAAATAAAGAATTAATAAATAAATAAAATATACCAGGTGCGACCATCCAGGATGCTTTCTGGACTCTTGGGCTGAGACTCATGCACGACTAAAGCCATGCAGAACCAGGCAAGCAATACTCGGAGACCTTGGACTCCAGGCTCAATGAACCTGGGAACAGAGATCCTCTGCCTGCTCCCACCAACCTCAGGTGACCATGGGATTAAAAATCAGGATCCCCATCCTACCCAGCCCTATCTGCTTCCGCCAACTGCGACCAAGGGATTCCACACAGAAGACCCACCCTACTGGTACCAGATAAATACCTCACTGGCAGACCTCCACTACCACCACTACCTCCACTACCCAGCCACCACCACCATTGAGAACGCTTTCCTGGAGATCCATAAGACACTTAAAGTAATAACCATCTTGCAGGTTTGCAGCACCATATTTGATAGGGTTCAAATGTGGTTTGAACCATGGGAAAACCTGCAAGGGCAATTAGAGGCCTTCCTAAAAGCCTCTATCCCTTCCTCGAGAGCACGGCAAGCTACTGAGAGTATCCCACCTGCACGGCAGAGCTTGACAAGCTATCTGTGGCATATTTAATATGCCAAAACCAGTAATTACAATGGGTCTCATTCCCCTGACCCTGAAAGAGCTACCAATACGGCAGCATTAAGAGGGATGAGAAAAGGAGAGGCTGATAAAATCTCAAGGCCTAACTAGACTGGCAAAATGAAAAAAGACAAAAATGACTGCCTGTACTTTCAATGCACGTATGCTGGCATCGGATGCATTCGTCAAGGACCTGATGGTACAAGCGTGAGAGATCAAGTACGACATCGTTGGTCTGACTGAGACCAGAGGGCATCAATCACATCACGCCATTTTTGACACTGAAGAAGAACTGTTCCTCGGAACATGCGACAAAAGAGGCATCGGTAGTGTCAGGGTCCTTGTCAACATGAACTTGGTCATAAACACTGATTCATTTGAATGCCTAACAACCCGAATCGGATAATTATACTTGAATAGATGTGGCTCACTGCCGGCAGTTTCAATCTTCGTTATCTATGCACCAACATCCAATTATGATGAAGGAGAAATTGAGAAGTTCTATATGGAGCAGGAGAAGTTCTATAAAGAAGACCACTCCTTCTACCAGATCATTGTCAGTGATTTTAATGCCAGGATAGGACCAAGAAGATCAGCCGAAGAACTCCACATCGGGACCCATGGCCTAGAATGGAACAAACAGGGTGAGAGACTGTCTGAGTTCATCATGTCAACCAAGACCATTCATGGTAACTCAAAGTTCCAGAAGGCTGAATCAACGTGGAACTTGGAAATCTCCCATTCGAAGGTTCCACAACAAAATTGACTACATCATATTCAATCAACAGTTTTGCCTGACCGATGTTGCTATTGTCCCAAAATTCCAAACAGGATCAAACCACCGTCTCCTTCATGCAAAATTCTACTATTCACTTGAGTGTCCCTGAACAGGATTGGGAGAACACTAGGTGAAGGACAACCATGCGAGCAAGCCGGGTTCCGCAAAGGATTCATCACGATCGACCATATCCACACGATAACCAAGCTCATTATGTTTCTCAGGAGTTCAAGATTCCACTCTGTCTAATGTTCATTGATTTAAAGAAGACCTTTGATTCTGTTGATACTGAAGTGGTCATCGAAGCCCTAGCCAAATAGGGCATTCAAACTCAATGCATCAGGATCTTCCGTAAGCTATATTATGGATTCACTACAACGATCTCACCATTCTACAGGGAGGTGATCCTTGACTTCAAGAGAGGGGTTTGGCAAGGTAAAACCACTTCACTGAAACTCTTCCATGCCACCCTTGAGACCATCATGCGATGACTGGAATGGGAAGAAATGGGAGTGAAGATAGACGGTCGGCAACTACATCACCTCCACTTCACTGATGACATCATTCTCATAACAGCAAATATTAGCCAAAAGGCACAAATGCTGGCCAACATTGACTGTGAGTGTGGAAAGGTTGGACTACAGATGAGTCTCACGAAGACAATCTTTATGAGAAACAAACTGTTCCTGACATTCCATTTGCTCTCAATGGAACGAACATCTCCAAATGCAACAGTTATGTGTACCTAGGTCAAGAAGTCAACATGATGAATGACCTGGCACCTGAGTTACTCAGGAAGTAGAGAGAGGCTTGGAATGCCTTCAAGAGTGTTGAAGAAATAGCTAAGGGGATGAAGACACTCCAGCTCCAGGCACATCTCTTCGATTCCACTGTTCTTCCTGCATTAACATACGCCTCAGATACCTGGGCCCTACGAAAACAGGATGAGAACGCTATTTGGATCTCCCAAAGAGGAATTGAAAGAACTATGCTTGGAGTAGTACACGTCACTCAAGTGAGAGAAAGAATCTGGAGTTCTGACCTCTTTCGACGATTGAGAATCAGGGATACTGTCTCGTTTGCCAAGACGTCAAAAATCAGATGGGCTCGACATGTGATGTGATTTGGAGATAACAGGTGGACTAGAGCCGTTACCAACTGGATTCCACAGAACTTCAAAAGACCACATGGCTGCCCACCTACGAATGGTCAGACTTTTTTGTCAAGACCCTGAATGATCGGCTTGAGGCTCTTCGTGTTCCTGGAGTGAGCAGACGCCATCGGGCTACACTAGCTTGTGATATGTAGGGACGAATGCAGACTTTACTGGTGCCCATTTGAGCAACTCGATGAGTAATGGGATGCCAAGTGATCCAGTGATAATCTGTTGTGTGGCTATATTTTTCACAAGCATTGAAAATTTTAATACATTAAAAGTTTATTGGAAAATCTGATAATCATTCTTATAATTTATAATATTTACATATTTATGGGCTGGAGCGATAGCACAGAGGTAGGGCGTTCGCCTTACAAGCGGCCAACATGGCCAACCCGAATTCGATTCCTCCGCCCCTCTCGGAGAGCCTGGCAAGCTACCGAGAGTATTCAATATGCCAAACACAGTAACAACAAAGTCTCCAATGGAGACGTTGGCCCGCTCGAGCAAATCGACGATCAACGGGAGGGCCTTTACCTTTTACCTTTCACCTTACATATTTATAAATATATGCCATTTATAAAATACAGCACTAATCTGAGGCAGATTAAAGTAAATTATTTAGCTTAATCATATTTTCATTAATCATTTTATGATCTAACATGACAAAACCAGAAAGTATTGAAGCAAAATTTGTGCATGTGAAAATTCACTCAACATATACTTGCATTTGTATTATTTTCAGAGTATCATTTACAATTTCTAGATGTGATGGAAAACAATAAAATATTTCTATTCTGTGTAGTCCATAAATACTCTTAAAGGGTGAGACAGGTAATAGGCAAAATATTTTAGAATATAATAATAAGCCTAAGGTAAAAACTAAGGTAAAAACTAAGCAGACTAAAGAGATAGAATGTAGTGATGATAAGCTATAATTTTAAAATGAGTTGATAGAAAGGTCTTACCGAAAGAATGGCACTTTGGCAATTACTTGAAGATAAAGAAGAAAAGGAAAAATTATGACCAGGCAAAGGGAATACCAGTAAAATGCCCTGTAGTAACAAACTGTGTGCATTCAAGGAACAGTGAGCAGACTAATGTAACTGGTGCAGTGCACAAGTATAGATAGGGAAGGGGTCAAAAAAGAAAAAGGAAGTGGAAAGAAAGATTCTGTAAGGCCTCATAGAAGATTATGAGGACTTGGCTTCTAATTGATTGAAATGGAAACCTATTGGTAGGATTGGAGCAGGGCTGTAATTTCCATTTAAAAGGGATTTTAGAGATTTCTGTGCAGGTAATAGAAAGGCAAGGATATAAGCAGAGATCAGTTAGGAGACTAGTTAAGGAAGTATTTTTTGCTAACTTTTTAACAGCTATTGTTACATAGGACCATACAAAGGACCATAAGGACCAAAAGAGACATATATTTGTCTCTTGTGATACTTCTAAGTGCATTGCGTTAAGGTTATGGAGCGATAGCACAGCGGTAGGGCATTTGCCTTGCACGCAGCCAACATGGCCGACCCGAGTTCGATTCCTCCGCCCCTCTCGGAGAGCCCGGCAAGCTACCGAGAGTATTCGATATGCCAGACACAGTAACAACAAAGTCTCCAATGGAGACGTTACTGGGCCCGCTCGAGCAAATCGATGATCAACGGGAGGGCCTTTACTTTACTTTACTTTACTTTTTCATACCATGGTAGAACTGATGGAAATGAACTAAACATAAATTAAATAGGTTTGGCATAACTAGTCTTTTTAGAAAACAGTAGCTTTTCCCTGTGAAATTTAAAAAATGTTAACAGCAGTACCTTGGTTGACAGAATAGGACATTGCTGGATAAAAGTCAATTTTTGTCTAGTACAAAAATTCCCTCATTTTTCCTTACCATGTATTCAGTTAAATATAAAAGCCTTCAATATTCGCAAGCTCATGAAAATGTTATTTCCTTAATTATTAATACTGTACAACACAGTTAACAATCAGCTGATTCATGGCATGGAAATATATATTTATAGATTTAAATAATCCAATTCATCACTTATCACTTAAATCACTTAACTTCCCGTTAGTTGTCGATTTGCTTGAGCGGGTGCCAGTAACGTCTCCATTTGTCCCTGTCGCGTGCTAGTGTAGCCCAATGGCATCTGTTCTCTCTGAGAACATGAAGAGCCTCAAACCAATTGTTCATGATCTTGACGAAGAAGTCTGACCATCTGGTAGGTGGGCGGCCACACGGTCTTTTGACATCCAGTGGAATCCAGTCAGTAACAGCTCAAGTCCAGCGGTCCTCTTTAAATCTCATTACGTGATCAGCCCATCTGATTTTCGACACCTTGGCAAATGAGACAGCGTCCCTGATTTTTGATCGTCGACGGATGTCAGAACTCCGGATTCTTTCTCTCATTTGAGTGAAACGTGATATTCCAAGCATAGCTCTTTCGATTCCTCTTTGGGAGACCCGAGTACTGTTCTCATCCTGTTTCCGTAGGACCCAGGTCTCTGAGGCATATGTTAATGCAGGAAGAACAGTGGAATCAAAGAGATGTGCCCAGAGCCGGACGTTCTTCGTCCTCTTAGCTATTTCTTCGATGTTCTTGAAGGCGTTCCAAGCCACTCTCTCCTCCTGCGCAGCTCGGGTGCCAGGTCATTTGTCATGTTGACCTCTCGACCTAGGTACAGAAAATTGTTGCATTCGGAGATGGTTGTTCCGTTGAGAGCTAATGGGGCGTCAAGAACAAGGCTGTTTCTCATAAACATTGTCTTCGTAAGATTCAACTGTAGTCCTACCTTTCCACACTCACGGTCAAAGTCGGCCAGCATTTGTGCCGCTTGACTGATGTTTTGTGTTATTAAAACAATGTCATCAGCAAAGCGGAGGTGGTGTAGTTGCCAACCATTTATCTTCACTCCCATTCCTTCCCATTCTAGTCGTCGCATGATGTTCTCGAGGGTGGCACTGAAGAGTTTCGGTGAAATGGTATCACCCTGCCGCACCCCTCTCTTGACATCAACTATCACTTCTTTGTAGAATGGTGAGATCCTGGTAGTGAATCCGCAATACAGCTCACGGAGGATCTTGATGTATTGGGCTTGAATGCCCTGATTGGCTAGGGCTTCAATGACCGCTTCCGTCTCAACAGAATCAAAGGCCTTCTTTAAATCAATGAACGTTAAACAGAGCGGCATCTTGAACTCCCGAGAAACCTCAATGAGCTTGGTTATCGTGTGGATATGGTCGATGGTGCTGAATCCTTTGCGGAACCCTGCTTGCTCGCATGGTTGTCCTTCATCTAGTGTTCTGCCAATCCTATTTAGGATGACTCGAGTGAACAACTTGTAGATGACAGACAATAGGCAGATCGGGCGAGAGTTGCCAATGTCATGGATGTCTCTCTTCTTGAACAGTAGTACGGTCCTGCTGGTTTTCCATTGGGACGGAACCTTGCGTTCAGACAGGTAGCGAGTGAAGAGCTGAGCCAGCGTATTGATGAGTACTGACGGCAGGTTCTTCAGGTGTTCAGGTTTGACCTTGTCTGGGGTGGGTGCTGTTTGTTTCTTTACCGACGAAATGGCGTGTCGGATTTCGGAAGGGAGAACGTTGGGAACGACATATCCATCCTGTGGAATTTGGTATGTCGGCAAGTGGACATGGCTATCGAAGAGATTTGAGTAGAAGTCATGGATAATCTTCTCCATTGCCGTTCTGGAGGATGTGATGGATCCATCAGGACTTTGGAGGGCAGTCATCTTGGTCTTGTAGTTGGCGAAGGACAGGCAGGCATTACGAATACTCTTCCCAGCTTCTGCCGCATCTACCAGTACTTCTGCTCTTCTCTCTTTGAGGTCTTCCTTGATTGCATCTCTGCACTGCTTTGCGAACTTGGACGTTGGTTTGCAAAAGAGGCATTGAGTGGCAATCATATTCGTTCTATAGTCTACTTTCAACATGCATCTCCCATCCTGGGAGGATTGTCACAACACCCTTTACATAGTGTTCCCTTCTCTATCTGAGCTGCTCTTTCCCCTAGCATGTGCGGCTGGCCTTCAAGCCATGGAGTGAATCTCCTGGTACTTATCTCAACTATTCTTGGATGTTAGTCTCCTATTTCGTTACTATATATTCTCCAGATGAATGCAGTCTTTCTATGTCTCTTCCTTCCTTCCTTCCTTCCTTCCTTCCTTCCTTCCTTCCTTCCTTCCTTCCTTTCTTTCTTTCTTTCTTTCTTTCTGTAGACTTACAAATTTTTGTGCTTGGGTTTCAATTATATAATGATCAAGTACCCATCCCTCAACCAGTGACCATTTTTCACCACCACGGATCCCAGTATCCCTCCCACCCCCATCCCCCCAACCCCCACCCCCATCTCTGTGGCAGGGCATTTCCATTGTTCTCTCTCCTATTGGGTGCTTTGATTTGCAAAAGAGGCATTGAGTGGCAATAATGTTTGTTCTATAGTCTACTTTCAGTGTGCATCTCCCACCCTGGGAGGATCCTCCCAACAGCCTTTATTTGGTGCTCCCTTCTCTATCTGAGCTGCTTTTTTCACTAGCATGTGTGGCTGGCTTCCGAGCCATGGAGTAAACCTCCTGGTACTTATCTCAGCTATTCTTGGGTGTTAGTCTCCCATTTGTTGCTTTATGTTCGCCAGATGAATGCAATCTTTCTTTGTCTGTCCCGCTCTTTCTGACTCATTTCACTTAGCATGATACTTTCCATGTAGTACCACTTGTATGTAAATTTCATGAATTCATTTTTTCTAACTGCTACACAGTACTCCATTGTGTAGATGTACCAAAGTTTCTTTAACCAGTAATCTGTTCTTGGGCACTCAGGTTTTTTCCAGATTCTGACTACTGTAAACAGTGCTGCAATGAACAAACAAGTGCAGCTGTCACTTCGACTATACATTTTTGCCTCTCTGGGATATATGCCCAGGAGTGGTGTCGCTGAGTCAAATGGGAGCTCAATTTCTATTTTTTTGAGAATTGTCCATACTGTTTTCTAAAAGGGCTGAACCAGTTGGCATTCTCACCAGCAGTGAAGGAGGGTCTCGTTCTCACCACATCCGCACCAGCACTGGTTGCTTTCGTTCTTTTGGATGTGGGCCAGTCTCTGTGGTGTGAGATGATATCTCATTGTTGTTTTGATCTGCATCTCCCTAATGATTAATGATGTAGAGCATTTTCTCATGTGCCTTTTTGCCATTAGGATTTCTTCTTTGAGAAAGTTTCTGTTCATTTCGTTGCCCCATTTTTTGTTGGGGTTGGATGTTTTCTTCTTGTGGGGTTCAACCAGTACTTTGTATATCCTTGATATCGACCCTTTGTTGGATGGGTATTGGGTGAATATTCTTTCCCATTCTGTAGACTGTCTTTTTTATTTTGGTCACTGTTTCTTTGGAGGTGCAGAAGCTTCTTAGTTTAAGATAGTTCCATTTGTCTATCTTTGTTTTCACTTGCTTGGCCAGTGGCTTGACATCTTTGAAGATTTCATTAGCCTCAATGTCATGGAGGGTTTTGCAACATTGTCTTCAATGTACCTTATGGATTCCGGTCTAATGTTGAGGTCTTTAATCCATTTTGATCTTACCTTTGTACATGGTGTTAGGCAGAGATCTGAGCCTATTTTTTTTGCATGTAGGCGTCCAATTTTGCCAGCACAATTTGTTAAAGAGGCTTTCCTTACTCTACTTCACATTTCTTGCTCCTTTATCAAAGATTAGATGATCATATGTTTGAGGGGAGATGTCAGTATATTCAACCCTGTTCCATTGGTCTGCAGCTCTGCCTTTGTTCCAGTACCATGCTGTTTTAATTATTACTGCTTTGTAGTAGAGTTTGAAGTTAGGGAGGTTGATTCCTCCCATTTTCTTTTTCCCAAGAATTGCTTTAGCTATTCGTGGAGGCTTATTGTTCCATATGAATTTGCTCCATTTCTTTGAAAAATCTCATGGGTATTGTTATAGGGATCACATTGAATTTGTACAATGCTTTGAGAAGTCTTGTTATTTTAACAATGTTAATTCTCCCTATCTATGAGCAGGGGATAATCTTTCCATTTCCTAGCGGCCTCTTTTATTTCCTGAAGGAAGGTTTTGTAGTTTTCTTTGTTCAGGTCTTTTACTTCCTTAGTTAAGCTGATTTCTAGGTAGTTGATTTTCTGGGGCACAATTGTGAACAGGACTGTTTTTATCCATGTCACTTTCTTTTCTCTCACTGTTTGCATATAGAAAAGCCATGGAATTTTGCGTATTTATTTTATAACCTGCAACTTTATTATACAAGTTTATTGTTTCTAGCAGTTTCTTTGTAGAGGTTATAGGGTTCTCTGATATAGTATTATATCATCTGCGAATAGTGAGAGCTTGATTTCTTCCTTTCCTACCTGAATGCCCTTAATATCTTTTTCTTGCCTAACAGCTATTGCATGTATTTCCAGTACTATATTGAACAGCAGTGGAGAGAGTGGGCATCCTTGTCTCATCCCTGATCTTAGAGGGAAGGCTCTGAGTTTTTCCCCATTGAGGATGATGCTTGCTGTAGGCTTGTGGTAGATGGCTTTAACTATATTGAGGAAAGTCTCCTCTATTCCCATTTTGGTGAGGGTTTTCATCATAGATGGTGCTGAATCTTGTCAAATGCTTTATCTGCATCTATTGATATGATCGTGTCTTTTTGTCTTTTTTTTTGTTGTTGATATGATAGATTATGTTGATCAATTTCTGAATGCAAACCATCCTAGCATCCCTGGAATGAATCCTACTTGGTCATGGTGTATGATCTTTTTGATGAGTTGTTGGATTCTATTTGCTAATAGTTTGTTGAGGATCTTTGTGTCTGTGTTCACCAGGGATATTGGCCTGTAATTCTCTTCCTTTGTGGTATCTTTGTCTGCTTTTGGTATCAGGTGATATTTTCTTCGTAGAAACTGTTCAGAAGTGTTTTTGATATTTCAATTTCGTGGAAAAGCTTAAAGAGGATTGGGAGTAAGTCCTATTTAAAGATTTGGAAGAATTCATTAGTGAATCCATCTGGGCCAGGACTTTTGTGCGTCGGGAGACTTTTTATTACCATTTCAATTTCCTTGATGGTGATAGGTCTGTTCAGGTATTCCAGGTCTTCCTGATTCAGCCTTGGGAGTCTATAGGAATCTAGAAATTTATCCATTTCCTCGAGCTTTTCATGTTCCGTAGCATAAAGCTTCTCAAAGTACTCCCTGAGGATCCTTTGAATTTCTGTTGTTTCTTTTGTAATGACCCCCTTTTTATTACTGATTTGGTTTATTAGGGTTTTCTCTCCCTTTCATTGTGAGTTTTGCTAGAGGCTTATTGATCTTATTTATTTTCTTGAAGAACCAGCTCTTGATTTCATTGATCTTTTGGATTGTTTTTTTTTTTTTGTTTCCATCTCATTAATCTCTGCTCTGAGTTTTATTATTTCCTTTCTCCTGTTCGGGTTGTGCTCCTTTTGTTGGTCCTTCTCCAAGCTCTTAAGCTGTGAGGTTAGATTACTTATGTGGGCTCGCTCCTCCTTCCTGAGCAATGCTTGTAGAGCTATAAACGTTTCTCTTAACACAGCCTTTGCTGTGTCCCATAAGTTTTGGTAACTCATGTCCTCATTTTCATTCGTTTCCAGGTATCTTTTGATTTCCTCTTTGATTTCCTTTCTAAGCCACTCATTGTCCAATAATGAACTGTTTAATTTCTAGCTGTTTGATTTAGTTTTCTGTTTTTGTGTTTGATTTACCTCTAATTTCAGTGCATTGTGGTCTGAGAAGATTGTTGATACAATCTCTATCTTCTTTATTTTATGGAGGTTTGTTTTGTGGCTCAGCATGTGGTTTATCTTGGAGGATGTTCCATGCATGCTTGAGAAGAATGTGTATTCAGCTTTTTTGAGGATGAAGTGTCCTTTATATATCTACTAAGTTCCTTTCTTCCATTTTTTCCCTTAGATGAAGTATGTCCTTGCTAAGCTTGAGTCTGATTGATCTATCAAGAGGTGATAAAATGGTGTTGAAATCTCCCACTAGTATTGTGTTGCTATCAATGTATTTCTCCAAGTCTATGAGTAGTTGTTTTAAGTCCTTTGCTGGTCCCTCATTAGGAGCATATACATTTAGTATTTTAAGTTCTTCCTGTTGTACAGATCCCTTGATCAATAAGAAATGGCCTTCACTCTCTCTTGTGACCTTCTTTACTCTGAAATCAATTTGGTCTGATACTAGAATGGCTACCCCAGCTTTTTTGGGGGAGCTCTTTGCCTGTAGGATTGTTTTCCAGCCTTTGACTCTGAGTCTGTGTTTGCTTTGACTATTGAGATGTGTTTCTTGCAGTCAGCAGAATGTTGGGTTCAATTTTCTAATCTATCCTGCCACTCTGTGTCTTTTAATTGGTGTGTTTAGCCCATTGACATTGAGAGAGATTATTGTTATGGGGTTTTGTCTTTTGAAATTTGGTGTATTTGAGGGGCCTGTCTTGTCTTGCCCATTTAATTGTTCTTGTAACCATGGTTTTGAGTCTATGAAGTTCCTTAGCTGCTGTTTGTCTGTGAAACTGTATGTTGTTCCTTCTGTTATGAATGAGAGTCTCACTGGGTAAAGTATTTTTGGTAAGGCATTTATTTTATTGAGTTTTTTCACTATATCCCACCACTGTTTTGGGGCCATGAGGGTTTCATCAGACAAAGCAGTTGTGGATCTTAAGGATGCTTCTTTATAGGAAATTTTTTTCCTTGATCTTGCTGCTTTCAGAATTTTGTCTCTATCTAAGGTTTTGGTCATTTTGATGAGGATGTGTCTTGGGGTATTTTTATTCGGGTTTCTTCTAGCCCTTTGGGCCTTCTGAATGTGGTCATGTTTTCTTCAGCTCTGGAAACATCGTAGCAATGATGTCTTTTACAGTTTCATCTTCATCAAGGTTTTCTTCTTGTCCCTCTGGGGCTCCTATAATTCTTATGTTACCACTCTTGGCTTCATCATGATATTCCTTTGCCATCTGTTCCCGAATTGTGAGTCTCTTTTCTATTTTATGCTCTTTTCTGGAGAGTCTTTGGACTTCATCTTTGAGCTCACTGATTCTGTCCTCAGCAGCTGTTACTCTGCTGCTGAGCCCTTCCACTGAGTTTTTCAATTTGCCTACCAGGTTGTTCAGGTCTGACATTTCCTTTTGAATTTTCCTCATTTCTACCTTCAAATCCTCTTGTCTTTTATTGGCATTGCTTTCCATTGTTTCTTTTAGTTTCCTAAGTATCCTCAGTAGTTCCCCTAAATTCCTTGTCAGAGAGGTTGTCTAGCACTTCATTACTTTTGGTGTCTTCAGGGCAAGCCTCTTCAATAAAAAAGCTTGGTGGGCTTTTGTGCTCCTTTACTATTGTGACCAGTGTGGTTTAGACCTTCACGCTCACTGTTACTATTTTGCTTGAGATGAAGAATGAAGAATGAATTGAGATGGGCTTAATGAATTATTAGCTAATGTGTTTCTGGTGGTTAAGCTAACCTAGTGAAAGTTCCATCTAAGAGGGTAACTTATGTAGTGGGAGAATAACTCGTGGCCACATTCGCAGCCATGGCTCCAGGAAGGGGCCCAGGTGCTGTCTGGGTACCTGTTTGAACCGGAGCGGTTCATCTTTGTTTTCACGCAGCATGCCTCAATTCCCGCCCCCCACAGACCAAGGTTAAAAACCAGCCATTCTCAGGGGATCTAGTTAGCCGTGTGGGTCTGGAAAGGGGCCCTGCTGCCAGGGGGCATACCTGGGTGAATGAGGCTGTCCCTCTCTTTCTGACTCATTTCACTTAGCCTGATACTTTCTATGAAAATTAATATTTTTAGATTAACTTTTATATTAACAAGTTCACTATGTGAAAGTACAGAAATTAGTGTACTTGCTAGCAACTGCTTAGTTTGGATAAGGAAACAACAAATGCATAAGAATAAGTGAAAACACTTCCTGAGCTTTATCAACAAGTGCAAATTACTAAAACGCTGAGTCTTTACATGACACAAAATCAAGGTTAAGAGTGATTAAAATTAAGTTGCAATTAAGGTGTAATTTAGATGGATAAAAATTAAGATGTAATTAAATAACACTTTTAGGAGATTAGTTTTGATCAAAATTTTGGTAAAGTCATGTGAATTGACAGGGTGAGGAATTTCAGTGAGAAGAGTAGGGCAAGGTACGGAAAAATGCAATTTCAAGGGATCAAGAAAATACTAATATTTGAGACAAGCAAACAAATTATACCTACACACACAAACACACACACACACACACATAAATGAGTGGCTAGAATGAAAGTAGATTACAAAATATACTACTTTCAAACTGTGCAATTCCTTAATCTCTTAACTGAATTTTTTCAGTCACTCCCTATCATTTCTTTGTCTACTTAGCACTGACTATATTATTACTATCACTTTGTGGTCACAGCACTCACACTGCCTTAGTCCCAGTCTTTTACTCCTACCTTGCAGGCAAGAAAGGCCTGTCTCAGCAATCAGAGGAAGCTATAAAAAACAAAAAACAACAAAAGTTTAGTAATGAGGACAGTGCAGTTTGATAGTGAATTGAACAACCTGCCCAACTTTGGTTTTATTTGGTGGGGGGAGAAATTGGTTTTGTGTTGAGGGGTTACTCCTGGTGATTTAGGGGCCATCTAGTACCAGGAATTTAACACTGGTTGGTTGCTTAAGTATGCTTAACGCTGAACCATCTTTTTGTTAATTCTCTTGGAGTCATACTCAGTGACACATGGTGGTATACATCTAGTTCTCACTCTGTCATTACTGGCAATTCTAATGTAACCATGTCATTCCAGAGGCTAAATCCTAGCTTCCCACATGCAAAGCAATTCATTAAGATGACTCTCTGGGCTCTGAGTTCTCTTCCTAATGATACTCTTAGTCTTGCTTTCACACTGATGTCAGTGAGCCCCATGGGTCACTTATGTGAAGCGAGGAGCAGAAAGATGGTCATTTTCTCCCCATTCGCCTCTGCCACCTGGGACCCAGGGTTTCTGGGTTCTTGTCTTGCCTCCCAGAAAAGAATTTCAGGAGTAGACAAGCAGCAAAATAAATGGATTTTATTTGGAGGGTTTTTGAAAGTGTGGAGGGGGAGAGAGTGGAGAGAGAGAGAGAGAGAGAGAGAGAGAGAGAGAGAGAGAGAGAGAGAGAGAGAGAGAGAGAGAGAAATGTGCTAAAGATAGAACACAGACTTCTCCAAGGGCGGAGAAAGAGGCCCTAGACAGATCCCAGCATTGGACATGAAAGCATGAAAGTACACATCTCATGAAGGTAGATGCGGGTGACACATATGCTCAGCCACCACATGTGCTCAGCCACATGTGCTTGGTCACATGGAGCACATGGGCTCAGGCAGCATATGCGCACCTTCCCTTTGTACAAGGTGGCCTTTATAGGGTTTCTCCAATCTGCCCGAATGTGGGGCTTCTACCTAGGTCAAAGTCCATTGATAAGGAGGTTACCAGGGTTGTTGAGGGAGGGGTTGTTGAGGGAGGGAGGGAGGGAGGGAGGGAGTGAAGGAAGAAGAAAGGGAGAAAGCGAAAAAGGGAGGAAGGAAGGGAGGGAGAGAGAGAAGGAAGGAGGCAGAGAGGGAGGGAAGGAGGGAGAAAGGGAGGAAAAAGAAGAGAAAAATTTTTTTGTTTGTTTGTTTGGTTGGGGGAAAGGGGACACCCAGTGATGCTCAGTACACCCTGTGTCACTGGGGATAAAATCTGGATTTTCCCCATGTGTAAAAACTATATCTTACGCATGAGCAGGGGAGAGATGTGAAGGCGATGATGTGTTGTTGGAGGACTCTCAGGGCAGCTCTCTCTCACCGCCCGCATTTGGTGCTCTCGAGCTGCTCTGTATGGACTGGATGGGGATGGCTCCTCCTTTGTGCTTTGCTTCTGTGCATGCTGCTGTGACCTCTTCTATCTGTCTCTCTATTTCTGACTCTGTCTCTGTAGTCTCTCCTCTGGTCTCTTCCGATCTCCCTCTCTGGAGCTCTTCTGCTACTCTCTCTGGAGCCCTTCACTCTGGATTCTGACTACCTCCCCGTGGATTCTGACTCTGCCCGTGGATTCTGACTCTACTTCCCTCCGCTCCCACAGTCTTAGTTTATATAGCAATCACATGGGATGGTGACACAAAGGTGGGTTGAACATTAAGAATCAACAAAAAGAGGTAAGACAACTCCTCCAGGAGATTAACTCAAGGATAAAATCTCATCTAAAGAGATTACTCTGGATTATTAGGAGATCAGTTTAAGGGTGGGATCCCATTCAGGGTGTGTCACTTTCTTCTTTTTTTTTTTTTAAATTTATTTATTTATTTATTGAATCACCATGGGAAAGGTTACAAAGCTTTCAGGTTTAGGTCTCAGTCATGCAAATATCAAGCACATTTCCCTTTACCAAAACTTATTTTTTACCATGAAGAACCCCAATAAAACCCCACTCCCCACCCCTCCCAGTCCCTGTGGGGCAGATGAATTCTAGTTAACACTCTATCTGCTTTGATTAGATTCATTGTTTCAATAAAAGATTCACCACTATTATTTAGAGTTTACCCCCTCCCCCCAAATCAGACATGCTGACAAAGCATTGTGAAGTGATCTGCTCTCTACAGCTGGGTTCAAGAATTATATGTTGGTTTTGGATTTCTGCTATTTTACTTATTGACCCTGGAAGTATTTCTACTGAAAGTCAGATAGTTAAGAAATTGGTTTCTGTGCTCTGGAGTCGTGGCCGTGCTGGAGAGCCGCTAGTGGGGGGCAACTGGTGGCCTCGGTAGGGCATGAAGGGCGGACCAAAACGCCCCCCTTCCCAAGAGGTTTTAGTCGCCCCCAGTCCCCCGGCTAATACCTGCTGTCCACAAGGCTCCCATGCGGCCGCCATCTTTCTTTCCAGAGAGGAGAAGGCGACTGGGGCAACACCCTTTCCCCTCCGGACAGACCTGATGGCCTGGATTAACGCATGGTCCGTTCACTTTTCTGCTCCAAGCTGCCGGGTTCTGCATTAAGTCCTTGTGCTTCTGGGGCTGTGGCCGTGCTGGAGAGCCGCTCATGGGGGGCAACTGGTGACCTCGGTAGGGCGTGAAGGACGGACCGGAACGCCCCCCTTCCCATGAGGTTTTAGTCGCCCCCACACCCCCGACTCATACCTGCTGTCCACAAGGCTCCCATGTGGCCGCCATCTTTCTTTCCAGAGGGAGGAGGGCGGAAGGGACCAACACCCTTTCCCCTCTGGGCAGACATGATGGCCTGGATTAACGCATAGTCCTTTCACTTTTCTGCTCCAAGCTGCTGGGTTCTGCATTAAGTCCTTGTGCTTCTGGGGCTGTGGCCGTGCTGGAGAGGCGCTCATGGGGGGCAACTGGTGACCTCGTTAGGGCGTGAAGGACGGACCGGAATGCCCCCCCTCCCATGAGGTTTTAGTCGCCCCCACACCCCCGGCTCATACCTGCTGTCCACAAGGCTCCCATGTGGCCGCCATCTTTCTTTCCAGAGAGGAGAGGGCGAATGGGGCAACACCCTTTCCCCTCCGGACAGTCATGATGGCCTGGATTAACGCATAGCCCGTTCACTTTTCTGCTCCAAGCTGCTGGGTTATGCAGTAAGTCCTTGTGTTTCTGGGGCTGTGGCCGTGCTCCAAACTTAACTATGATTTTCAGAGAGAAACTTTGGGTGGTTTACTTCCCATGGATCACTTTGTATATAGAGAGATGTCGCGCGGCCGCATAAGCGGCTGCGCGGTTTTGAAGAAAAGTCCTAGTTCCCGCATACTCGAGCTGTGGTTGTAGAGGCTTCTGGTCACCGGGGTTCCATCTGGGGGAGGCGGGATGCGGTACCTACCCCATCTGGGGCTTCCCGATGATCTCGGCTCTTTTTGGAACCTGTTTTTTTTTTTCCCTTCGGGATCTGTGGATCCCGCCCTCCATGTTGTCCTTCTCTTCGGCTGAATCTGTCACTTTCTTCTTTGCTCAGCTAGTAATCCACTTAAATAGTTGTAGTAAATCTACTTCTAATATTTCTAGCAATGTCATTCTGTATGAGCCCAGTAAGAGATATATCAACTTAGTTTGGTTCTTCCTAAGGACGTTTTACCACAGTCCTCAGGCCAGATTAGTCTTTCTAACCCCAGCAGGGTCCTAGTCTCGTCATTACTTTTGGATCATGACAGCATTTGTTTATGACCATGCTCTCAACTTATAGTTGAGTATTGTGGCACTTTCCAATGCCAGGGTAGCTCACAGCTTGCCCTGGGTCCATTCAGTCCCTTGTCGAGACCCTGCTTTTGGGGTGCTAGGAACTAAGGGCAACTGAGTCAAGAGCAGATGCCTAGGAGTAAATATTATTGGAGTCAGTCAATTCCCAAGTTAGAAGGCATAATATTAACTGTTTTCCTGTGTCCATTCAGAAAGGATATTGTTTTAAGGTAAACTGAGTTCCCTGTGGCAAGGCTGAAAAGACAAACTCATTGTTATCCTACACCCATGGGAAGTAAGTGCTCTGGTGCTTTCAACTAACTTCTCAGGCCCAGAGTTTTTTATTTTTATACAGCATCACAGACACACATATAATATACAGAAGTGTCCAGGATCATTTCTACTTTACTATTTCCATTTCCAATCAGCACAGTTTTGTATGCATTGGAGCAAAGTGATGAGCTACTTGGATCAGAGTGGTAACATGTCAAAGTGTTAGAAAATGAGGCTGTAAGATAGAGCCAATGAGCTGACATATAATGAGACAAGACAAAAGATTTATTGATGCTTCTGTCAATAAAGGTAAATTTCTGGTAATGCGTATAGGCCAAAATATTTTTAAAATCAGCAAATTTTGTTGTGCCACAGTGCTAAAATGGCATATTAATTTATTCTAGTAAGTAGAAAACTGCAATCACATCAACAGCATATACGGATCCCACCCCCCATAACACCCTGTTATTTTTTAAAAACCTATGAAATTTAAAAATCCAAATCAAATATTAAACTAATCACCAAACCTACATCTTTCATGAAACAATCTCAAAGTTTATAGTGCTCCTCCTGTTCATTTCCTGTGTAAATGGGGAAGAAAAGTGCCAAATTATCACTGGACGGCTACATGCAAAAAAATAGGCTCAGAACTCTGCCTAACACCATGTACAAAAGTAAGATCAAAATGGATTAAAGACCTCAACATCAGACCAGAAACCATAAGGTACATTGAAGATAAAGTTGGCAAAACCCTCCATGACATTGAAGCTAATGGTATCTTCAAAGATGCCACGCCACTGGCCGAGCAAGTGAAAACAGAGAGAGATAAATGGGACTATCTTAAACTAAGAAGCTTCTGCAACTCCAAAGAAACAGTGACCAAAATACAAAGACAGTCTACAGAATGGGAAAGGATATTCACCGAATACACATCTGACAAGGGGTTGATATCCAGGATATACAAAATACTGGTTAAACTCCACAAGAAGAAAACATCCAACCCCATCCAAAAATGGGGCAATGAAATGAACAGAAACTTTCTCAAAGAAGAAATCCGAATGGCAAAAAAGCACATGAGAAAATGCTCTACATCATTAATCATCAGGGAGATGCAGATCAAAACCACAATGAGATACCATCTCACACCTCAGAGACTGGCCCACATTCAAAAGAACAAAAGCAACCGATGCTGGCGTGGATGTGGCGAGAAAGGGACACTCCTTCACTGTTGGTGGGAATGTCCACTGGTTCAGCCCTTCTGGAAAACAGTATGGACGATTCTCAAAAAATTAGAAATTGAGCTCCCATTTGACCCAGCAATACCACTCCTGGGAATATATCCCAGAGGCAAAAATGTATAGTCGAAGTGACATCTGCACTTGTTTGTTCATTGCAGCACTCTTTACAATAGCCAGAAACTGGAAGAAACCTGAATGCCCAAGAACAGATGACTGGTTAAAGAAACTTTGGTACATCTACACAATGGAGTACTATGTAGCTCTTAGAAAAGATGAAGTCATGAAATTTACATACAAGTGGTACAATATGGAAAGTATCATGCTAAGCGAAATGAGTCAGAAAGAGAGGAATAGACATAGAAAGATTGCATTCATCTGGGGGATATAAAATAACAAAGTATGAGATTAATACCCAAGAATAGCTGAGATCAGCACCAGGAGGATTACTCCATAACTTAGAGGCCAGCTGGGTATCCTAGAGGAAAGGGCAGTTCAGATAGAGAAGGGAGCACCAAATAAAGGATGTTTGGAGGATCCTCCCAGGAGGGGAGATGCATGTCGAAAGTAGACTATGGACTGAACATGTTTGCCACTCAATGCCTCTTTTGCAGACCACAACACCCAAAAGGAGAGAGAGAACACAGGGGATTGCCCTGCCACAGAGACAGGGGGGATGGGGGGATGGGGGTGGGAGGGATATTATCCATGGTGGTGGAAAATGGGCACTGGTGGAGGGATGGGTATCTGATCATTGTATAATTGAAAGCAAAGCACAAAAAATTGTAAATCTACAACTTTAAAAAAAATAAAATAAAATAAAGGGCAAAAAAAAAAGTGCCAAATTGCTTTACTTAAGTCCATGATAAAATGATAGGGCATACTTTATTGGAGTAAGTAAGAAATTCTGTTTGGGTTTCTGACAATATCCCAAATATTACTCTAAGATTTCACACAGGATCTGAGAAAATGATTCCAGGTATTTTAGAAGATACCCCTCAACCTGTCATAAAATGTAGTCAGTACTCTATCATTGGAGCTCCATAAATATTCTCAACTTTAATCAGTTGACTACTGTAGAATTCAGGTCCCCAGGAGTCAATGATATCTTTGAGCTGATGTTCCTTACTTTAAGTATTTCCCTTTCCTCAAAGCACAATTATTCAGGTTAACAAGTACTAGCTCCACTAGGAAGGACCAGGAAGAGGGCTCACAGAATGCCCATACAGTGTTACAGCAGAGTTTGCTCTCACAAGCATTAGCCTTCTTTCATTGGGTGGCACTGTATCTGTGAAATCGAAATTCTCTCGAACAATGATTCCAGAGAGGCCTCTCTGTTCACCAGACCTAGAATAGTTTAGGTTAAATAAATCAAGACACACCTTAATTGGCTGGCTGTCTGTTTCATTCCTGGGGACCTCATGATTAATTAACCACAGTCAGAGATTTTTGTTACTAAAGCCAGTTCCTGATCCCTGCATAGCATCTGCCTATTAAAACAATACCCACTTTGCTTCAGATTGTTAACAGTCATCACCTGGGCCAGGCCTCGGCTGCGTTCTCACATCCCACTGAGATCAGGAATACCATTTTTATTGTAACAACTTACACGAACATTCCAAATCCAGAAAAAGAGCCAACAAAGCTGTTATAAATAAGTATTTGGGTTTTCTGTTTTCACTCTGGTTTTATTGGCAAGGAAGAAGAGTCATCAGGGCCCTGGTAGGATGCAGAGGTTAGATATGTGATCCATTTAATAAACTTTCTTATCTCCCAAAGTGTTTAAATTATTTTCCCTACATTTTGTCAGAACATCTCCTGGCCTTTTCTTTCACCAAAAGAGATCACCAGTGATTTCCTATTTGCTTAAGCAAACCCAGAAAAAATGATACAATTACAGCCAATTGCTTGAACTGCCATACAGAATGCAGCTTTTTTTTTTTAAAATAAACCCATTACAATGATTAAAGCTGATTCTTGCTCAGAAAAATTAGAAAATTTCTTGGTTCAACACCTGGCACCACATATGGCCCTATAAGAACTGCATGGAGTAACACTTGAGCTTAGAGCCAGGAGAAAGTAAACCCTGAGTACCACCAGGTGTACCCTCACCCTGAATCACTCCACTCCCCCCCCCCCCCCCGCCACACACACACACACACACACACACACACACACATCAAACCTTAAATTTTCAACAGTGGCTGAACATTAAAATATTATAAGGATTTTTCAGAATTTGAAAGGAACACACACACACACATGAGAACAGGAACACATACTTCACTCCCAGATATTTAAATTCGAGTATCTGGGATGGACCATGCATTTGCATTTTCTCACCCTCCCCCCCCACAAGTGATTATGAGACTTGCAGTGAGGGTTGGGGATCACTGATATAGAATTCTTATTCATTCCCAAGATGTCTATTTACCTCTTAAATGCCGCCAGCAATATACATTTATAACCCTAGAATTTGTCTTCTGAGATTTTGCCCCCAATTTATATTTCTCTTTGTCTCTCCCCATAGTTTTTATTTATTTATTTATTTATTTGCTTTTGGGGTCAAACCCAGCGATGCACAGAGGTTACTCCTGGCTTTGCACTCAGAAATCACTCCTGGCAGTGCTCAGGGGACCATATGGGATGCTGGGAATCAAACCCGGGTCAGCCATGTGCAAGGCAAATGCCCTACCCGCTGTGCTATCACTCCAGCCCTTTTCCCTATGGTTTTATAAGAATTTAGAGGCTTAACCAATATAGGAAGGTTTATAAAATATTTGCACTGATCTAGTGCCAAGGAAGTGTGTCAAGGACAAAGTAAATAAACATTTCCTAAATCTCTGCTTTTATTCATATTTGATTATTTCATTGTGGAGATTATTAACATTGGCACTATTAATCTACTGAACAGAATCATTTTGTGTTGTATCTTGCACATTATGGATGGTTCAGGAATGATCTTAACACCTACTGTGAGATTCTAAGTAGCATCTTACTCTCTGTAACATCCTTTCCTTTTTAAGAAAGAACACTGTTTTGGGCTGGATCAATAGTACAGCAGGTAGGGCATTTGCCTTGCATGCAGTGGACCCGGGTTTGATTCCCAGCATCCCTTATGGTCCCCTGAGCACCAGCAGGAGTAATTCCTGAGTGCATGAGTCAGGGTTGACCCCTGTGCATCTCTGGGTTTGACCCAAAAAGGAAAAAATAAGAAAGAAAGAAAGAAAGAAAGAAAGAAAGAAAGAAAGAAAGAAAGAAAGGAAGGAAGAAAGAAAGGAAGGAAGAAAGAAAGAAAGGAAGAAAGAACACTGTCTACATATATTGCCAAATATCTTCTCATTTGAGAACCACAGATCAATGATAATTTCTACATAAGTTTCACAAGAATTTACATGTTAATATGTTATATAGGAAATGCATTATTTTTCCCCTTGTGTCTAGTCATGGACTACAATTATCCAAACTTTATCCTAGAATCTCTCTTTCCCCAGACCACCTGATAAGTTTCCACAATTGCACTTGTTCAAAATCAGAATTCAAAGTTTCATCTTGTTCATTAGTGTTTTCTACGTGTCTTTTTGAATAAAACAGTTCTTTATATCACTTTTATCTCTCCATGCCATTGACTAGATAAAGAAATTGGTTCCATTGTCCTATGCCAGACTTGAAATTCTAGAGTTGTTTTTTTGTCTTCTTGCTATCATGAAGCTTTCTCTAGTCCTGTTCACTAGTAAACTAGAAGTTATATCTAAACTGTAGCCTATCAGTTGACACAGAATATATGGGTTTCTGGCTTTTAGCCTAAGACATGGTTAGTGGTGATAGCCTAATTCCACATCATGAAATATTATTCATTTCACTATATTCTTTCATATAGTGCTAGAATTAATTAAACATGTTAACCTTTATTGTCTGAGAAAATAAATGTGTTGTTTTTTGCAGGTTATGTTTTGACATAATTTGCGATTACAATTACATATTTAAAGTGGATATATAATTTGGAAGTTATATGACCAATTCTGAAGGTGGAGTGAGAAGATAAATAAGTCAGTAGTACGTAGCTGACATTTAATGTTCATAGACTTAGATGAATTATAGCAGAAGACAATGATACAGAAGAGAAGGGTCCAGTAGTGAGAAAGGATGCATCACAAGTGTTAAAACTTGATAAAAATAACAAGTCAAAAGAATTCTGAGAATCAATATCTACTTCCTTAGCATAATGTAATGTCTTATTGTGAGTTTCAAAGAAAAGTATGGAGGAGACCGTTCTCCACATGCTTGGGCTGAGCCTCACCCCTGAGTGAACCTATTCCTGGATCATGTGACTGCATTTGCGGCTGTGTGACACTTCATACCACACGCCAACCATATTCCAAGAGTACTGCACCACATTTGATGGGGTTCAAAGTACGAGGCAACCAATCCTAGAGGGAAATATTTTTACAGATATATTTTACAGATATATATATATATTTATTTATTTATGCACAAAAGGCTCAACCTTTAACAACATGTTAGTGATCTCTTATAGAAGGGCTTAATGATAGCCCTTCTACAGTTTATTTCTCTCTCCTTGGCCCCTGGGTGAAATACAACAATCTTCACACTCTTTCCTCTAAGGAAAGCTTTCTGTAGTATTTTCAGGAGGTTTTCATAACAAACAATACAAAATATATTATTTGGTTCTGCTTTGGGGCTGAGGTTGGTGTTTGGGATAGAAACATCTGAAATATGGTGGTAGGGTGGTGTAATGGAGGTGGGATTGGTGTCTGAATATTAAATGCAATCAAATATTGTGAACTACTTTATAAAATAAAATTAAAAAAACAAAAAAAGAAAAGCATGAGAGCACAGAGAAATAGCGTTCATTGGTTGAGAATTGTTCCCCTAGACAGCCCATGCCAACGGACATCAAAGGACCAGGGGAACAGAGGAACTTGGTACCAGGCTGGTTGGTAGACAGTTTAATTCCTCTCTCCTTCCCAACGTAGTTCTATCTCTCCTCTTACAGCATAGTAATTTCTCCTCTTTTCCCCAGAGTAGTTCCATCTTTTTCCTTGTCCCTTACCTCATTTGCTCTCTCCCTTTACATCATAGTAATATATAAATCATGAAGGGTGGGGGTACATATAGGTGGGGTTGAACATTGTCATAACAACAAACAGATGTAAAGTCACTCCTTCAGGGGAAATTCTAGGAGATTAACTCAAGGACAAGATCTCATATGAGGGTTTAGCACTCTAGATTACAAGGCGATCTGTTCAAGGGCAGGATTTCATCTAAGCTGTATTGCTTTCTCCTTTCCTCAGCTAATAATCCACTTAAAAATCACAGTAAATTTACTCCATACTCTTAACTCATTATACTTCTTATGGCATTTAGTTTGTCCTTTCCGATGCCAGGGTAGCTTACAGCTTGCTCTGAGTCCATCCTTGTCCCTTGCTGGAACCCTCCTTTTAGGGGTGTTAGAAAGTAAGGGCTGGATTTTATAGTCTCTGAGTCTTGGCCATTGATGGGATTACACAGAGACTATAA
Organism: Sorex fumeus; assembly: GCF_029834395.1. Classification (NCBI taxonomy): domain Eukaryota; kingdom Metazoa; phylum Chordata; class Mammalia; order Eulipotyphla; family Soricidae; genus Sorex; species Sorex fumeus. The sequence goes on from NW_026606063.1 coordinate 52,986,360, forward strand.
AATCCAGCTCCCGGACGAGAACAGTGCAGTCTTCTGCCCCCGCGCCTGGCTGTTCCTCGCCGAGGCCCCTTGGAGGAGAGCCGGTTGAGCTTTCCTCCCCGCCCCGACCAGGGCTCCGGCAGCCGAAGACCTCCAGGATCAGCCACCACCATGCTGAGACCACTCTCCACACACATGAAGGTACTGGCAGAGGGACAAAGCCACGTGGGTTCCGGGGCCGAAATCTCCAAGCCTACTCGGATTGGAGTCGAGCATCTTCCACCCAGATCCTCCAAATTCCAGTAGGCGGGGGTCACACCCACCACCTGGCCCCCTGGCGCCGTGTAATCCCATAAGCGGCCAAGACTCAGAGACTATAAAATCCAGCTCCCGGAACCGCGCGGCCGCATCAGGACATCTTTTTATGACATCTTATTATCTCATTCCTACTTTGGACAAACTTGCAGGCTATGGAATGTAGACTGCCCACAGGGCAGAGTCTGGCAAACTCCCCGTGGTGTACCAAATATGCCAAATACCAGTAACAATGATGGGTCTCATTCTCCTAAAGAGCCTTGAATATAATCTCAGGGCTAGGATGAAAGAGACATTACTGGGGCTTGCTCGAGGCAATCGACGAATAACAGGATGATGAAATGAAAAAGATGAAAGAAAGTAAGGGCAACTGAGACTTAAGTCAAGTAAAAATGATAGATGCCTAGGGATAAATATTATTTGGAGTCAATTAACTCCCATGTTACAAAAGCACAGCATCAACTGTCTTCTTGTGTCTATACAAAAAAGGACATTGCTGAATAAACCATGCAAATGACATAAAGGAAAGAGAAAAGCAATATATGATTATTAGTGCTTGAGGGAATTGGGTATGCCTCAGGGGCACTGTTGTGGGAGTAATTCAAAGCTCCCAGCAGGAGGAACAAGGAGAAATCAATGTTATCCAACATCTTATGATTTCTCCTTCAATATCTTAGACCTATGGTAATGATGTCCTAATTCATTGTAATGTTTCTCCTTTTGCTTAATCTAATTTGGGCCTCAAGAAACTCTTGTTTATTATTGTTTGGGTACCACACTGGGCAGTGCTCAGGGCTTATTCCTGGGTCTTCACTCAGGGATCACTCAAGGCTGAGCTAGGGGAACTATGTGGGATGCTAAGGATGTAACCTGGGTCATCTGTGTGGGAAGCAAACGTACTACCCACTGTACTATATCTCTGGCTCCTTATTGAGAGATTTTTAAGATATATTCTGATCACAATTATATAGTTTGGTTTCCTGATTAAAAATTGTTAAGTTTTGGTTGGAGAGATAATACAGTGAGTAGGGCACTTGCTTGCCTTGCATGTGGCTGATCAGGGTACAGTCCCTAGCCAATAGTAATCCCTGAGCACAGAGCCAGGAGTAAGTTGGATGTTACACTTGGTGAACACGAAACCCATATTTAAGGACTGAGCTAAAGGCAATACATTTTCAATCATTCTTGATCCCATTGAGCTGCAATTAATGACTATTGTTTTGTCTCCAGTGTAGTAGTGAAGAGTCAAGGGAGGGAGGCAGTGGAAGGTAAGGAAAGAGAGAGAGTATACTAAAAATGAAACCTTCAGGCACTGCTCTACTAACTGGTACAAGTAGAATCACCTATTTTCTTTTCAATTAATTAGAGTAGATTTTTAAATGTCACACTAGAATCCAAAGTATTTACTTCCATGTTATAGAAGCATATACAGTATAGAATGGATAATCAGAATAAAATTCAATCTGTGATAGAGTTCTTAAAAAATATGTTGCTTTCTTTCTTAGCACATTACTAGGTATACAAATATCTTCTTCCTTTGAGAACGAAGTGGCCAAACAAATGTAAACAATAATGATATGTTTAATTTCCCTGTAGGAGTCTTTGATGCTTGATACTTGATTTATCCTTCTCTTTCTTCTGTTGTAGAACCATATGTTGAAATGCTGATGTCATCAGATTAGGTGCCTCTGTGATGAGGTGAATCTGCACAGTTTGAAATGGAGCACGAGTAAGATATACACTTTTCTTTTTATTCAGCCACTGAGTTTCTGGAATTGTTTGTCAGCACACACAACAAAACCAATTCTGGCTGACAAACATTAAGCAGGAAGAGTATAGAATCTGATGATTCTAGTCAGTAATGCTAGTAACCAAGTCTGGCAGCTGAAGAAACTTCCACACCTGAAGAGTGGAATAATTTCTCCACTTTGGCACATGTCATATTTTGGTCTGGAAATGATTGTGTTGAAAGAGACTCTTCTGTGAATTGTAACATGTTTAGTAACATCTCTGGCTTCTACCTTTTCATGCCAATAGGACTCCTACCCCAAGACCTAACAATCAAAATATCCCCAAGCATTGCCAAGTATTCCCTAGGATCCCACGTTTATCCAAGTGGAAAACCACTGCTTTAGGGGATATATGTCTTCTTTTGATACAGTCCTTTTCTCAGACTGCTACAGATTTTTGAAAGAGATGCTATTTTATGAGAGCTGAATTCTGCCAGTATGCCTTTGATGGGTTCCCATAGTCAGTATTTTTAAGTTTTGGCTCCTTCAAGGCTGTGGGGATCAAAATACCTCACTGTGACAACCCCAGAAGTGAAGTTTCTTTAGTTTTCTGCTACTTGCGATTCCATATGTTCTAACTTTGAAAAATAATATTATCTGTGACAAGATAGCTATTATTAGAATATGACCCTGAAAAAAATTCCAATTTATATAAACTTTTACCAGGACAATAGTTGTTCTAATCCATCTCTGATTCAGCTAAACTGATGGAACTTCAGAGAAGTTACAAATTTCCCTTCAGGAAAGAGTAACTAAATTTAATACATCAGACTATCCTGTATTCAATGCCAATCTCCTTCTCTAGGTAAGAGAGGGAAATAACAATCACAATTTTAGTTATTGCTTGTATATTCTAATGATAAGAATTCCTTTACATATTATTGCTAGTAGTAGTAGCTAACATTTATAGAAAATTTTATTCTAGGCCATCTACACATCACTCCCAAGTAATACTGTCCAGGAGACCAGGAGACAGCATTGGCAATACTTGATCAGCTGCACCAAATCATTCAGTGCTAGGATTTATGCAGGCCATGGAAAGATATGATGCTGCTCAGATCTAATGGTATTAGAAAATGCCAGGGCCACACCCAGCAGTGTTGGAGGAGGCATATGGTGTGGGGGATAAAACTGGGGTCTCCATCATGTGAAGCATGAGGCCCTCAACCCTAGGTTCTTTCCATGGCCTGTATATATCCCTTAATCCCTATAACTATCTTAAGACAATGTATTTTTGTAGTATAGACTAGTAAAACAGGGTCACAGAGGGGATACCTGACTTGTCTAAAGTTATGTAATGGTTACTTTGAGTTTAGATTGAAATCCAGTCTATTTGTATTCAAAGAACTTACCATCTTCTACTGTATTAAAAATGTAATGATCCAGAGATGTGGCTCAAGTGGTAAAGCACATGCCTTGTACGTATGAAGCTCTGGATTGGATGTCTGGGATGATTGAGGCATGGCCCTCAATCACTTTTCAATGTGGTATTGGTGTCCCCAAACACAACTGAAAGTGGTCCCTACAACAATAAAGTTAAAAAAAAATAACCCACCTGTATTGAAGTATAAAATTAATTTTTTCCCAGAATTTTTAGTGTTAAATGAAGAAGCAAGCTCTGGGTACTTTCTGCATAATTTTCCAGCTCCTGGACATAACCAATAGGCTTTGTTATACCATTTTTTCCCTATAGTCAAACAAAATGTAAATAAATTTTATTGGCTTGTCAATAATTTTAAAATAATAAAAAAGAGGCAAATATTAATTTTTCTCAAAGCATAAAAGGATTGATGCCAGAGAAATAGTACAGGAATTAAAGTGCTCGCCTTACATTTGGCTGACCCCAATTTGATCCCTGGCACCATATAAGGTATAATATGGTGCACTGAGCACTGTCTGGCATGGTCTTTGAGCTCAGAGCTAGAAGTAAGCCCTGAGCACACCCCTGAGCACTGCCAATGTGTTCCCCCAAACAAATAAACACAAAATCAAACAACAGCAATAACAACAAAACACTTTAAAAGGTGTTCCATTGTAAATTACTTTTCCTTTCTTCTCAGAATCTTTTTAATGTTCACAGTTAATTGACTTTAGAAATAAGGGAAACAAGTAAAACATTACAATTTGGTATGTTGATTATCTATATAACTAGATATTTTTCTGATCTATAGTCTTTTTATTATTTTGTGATCAGCTTTTCACAAAATTGAGGTAGCACTGTAGCACTGTCCTCCCGCTGTTCATCGATTTGCTCAAGTGGGCCCAGTAACGTCTCGATTTTGAGACTTGTTGTTACTGTGTTTGGTATATAGAATACGTCACAGGTAGCTTGCCAGGCTTTGCCCTGCAGGTGAGATACTTTCGGTAACTTGCCGGACTCTCCAAGAGGGGCGGAGGAATTGAACCCGGCTTGGACGGGCCAGCCGTGTGCAAGGCAAACACCCTACTACTGTGCTATCGCTCCAGCCAACATTGGTTTATATGTCTGAAGGGTATATGACTTTACTGTAACATGCCTACAACCAAAGTGCCAATATTCCCCTCTCACACCCTTGTATAACCTGAGTTGTGTTGTCAGAGTCTAGGGATATTTTTTCCATTGAACATTATCCTTCTCTCACTTTAGTATGCCAACTGTAACTGAGATCATTCGATACTGGTTTAAAGACTCCAATTTTATTAGCTAGCCCTAAGCCAGAGACTAATTGTTTTCAAATAGATATAAGCAGAAATGTTTTAATAGATGAAATTATTAATTTTTAATTTAGTAGCTATTTTTTAAAATTTCTTGAATGTGTCAGAGTGTGTGTTATTAATCAGCTTAATAGTCCTGGATATTCTACAAAAATTAATTGAAGAATAATAATGCAGTCTGAGAGAAGTGTTCTTAAAACAATTTCACTTACAAATTTTCAAGATTATAAAAATTGAATTGCACATATTTCTAGCAATATCTATTTTTATTATATGGTTAAGTAGTTCCATAAGATATAAAAGGTTGACATAAGACATATTTTTTACTATAAACTGACTTTCTCTATTAAATTATTTGATACTAATTGTATTAGAATAATGCACATTCATTACTTGCTAGTATAACCAATAAACCCTATAATTTCAAGTCCTAGAAAAAATAAACATTCATACATATTTAATATCAAATAAAAATATATTTTTATATATCAATTAAAAACAGGCTGGAGCGATAGCACAGCGGGTAGGCATTTGCCTTGCAAGTGGCCAACATGGCCGACCCGAGTTTGATTCCTCCACCCCTCTCGGAGAGCCCAGCAAGCTACCAAGAGTATCTCACCAGCACAGCAAAGCCTGGCAAGCTACCTGTGATGTATTCAATATGCCAAACACAGTAACAACAAAGTCTCACAGTGGAGACGTTACTGGGCCCGTTCGAGAAAATGAATGAACAACGGGAGGACAGTGACAGTGACAGTGAATTAAAAACATTTTATATCAGATTATTTCTGTGACCCCAATGTTCCTGAGGATTTGAGAATCTTCTGGTATAAGTCAGTGTAAAGGAAAACCGAATAGTGAAACATGTACATAAGGTTTCATGAGTCAGCCATATTACACTGGCTTCAATTTAATCACTTTGCCACATCAGAGAAGAGAGAGGCTGGGCATGTAGTTTGATTATGGGTCCAAGAGAAGGAGGAAATGAGTTTTGATAAAAACATAACTGTCTCGACAGTCTCCTCTGATCACTAAATATCAGTCCTTTTCTCATGCTTGAAACATGTTTACTGACTTCTCAAAATTGAAAATGTCCATCTGTTTTTGAATTCATTCATGCAAGAGTTCAGAATCCTCTTTATTAGAGTTGGAATTTATATTTCTTTGGTAACTATAAAAATCATTCCTTAACATGTTTCCAATCCACAACACTCTACCCTCAGTTTTTTTAAAAAAAGAGAGCAGAATAAATACAATAGAATACTTATTAGCAAGAGAAACTGTAGAACAAAGTGAAGCAATATGTTCAATAAGGTCAGGAAACCCTTAAGGGCAGGTACTGTAAGATGCTCCTACCCTGGCAACCTGGGTGATACTTAGGGTTTTACTCCTGCATCTTAGTTCAGGGATCACTCCTGGCCTAGCTTGGGGGACCATATGTGTTGCTAGGGATTGAATCCATGTAGGTTGCGTGCAAAGCAAACACCTTACCCACTGAACTATTGCTCTGGCCTCCAGAAAACTGCCTTGTTTGGTTTTTATTCTGCTTATTGTGAAGATGTTTGTTCCCTGGGTCCTTTGCATCGTCTGCTTTTTCCTCATGTAGTCTTGTTCATTATTAGGCATAGTGATACCTGATGTGAGCATTACTTCATTTAAAATATCCTTGAGACTATGCTCTTTAGCTCAATATATTTTCTAAGTATATTTAATTGTATTTGAATAAAATTTGCTGAAAGTAAGTTGAAAATCTACTAAAGCAAAGTTATAACTAAGTAACTACAAATTATTCTGGATGAAGGACTGTGTATGGGGCTTTACTTTGATTGAATGACATTGTTGTTTATATAATTGAATTATTCTCATATTATTCAGATTTTACATCTAGATTTTAAGTCTTATGATGGTTGAGAAAGTGACTTCTGCCAAATCATGCACACTAAGGTAAGATATATATTTTAAATACAGAAATTGTTATGTTTATGACTTATGTAAACATGTTATAGTAATAAGAGAGCAAATATCAGTACTCTAAAGATTTCTATAATCTAGTACAATTTAGGGATGAAGATAGTTCTGAGGGTTTCAGGCATGTGGAAGCACCAGTTTCAATCTCCAGACCTGCATGGTGCCCCAGCACTGCGGGCAGTAGAAGTATCTCCTAAGCATCTAGCAGGTTGTGGTACCTCCAAAAAAAAAATTTTGTGTAAATTAATCTTTGATCTTAGTCAGGTTACCATATGAAATATTAATCAGTAACCTTGCTATTTGGTAAATTTTGCTTTGTGCCCTTTCCTTTGACATTTTTTTTTATTTTTACTTTTTTCAGGCTCTACAGGAAATGAGTTCATAAAGACACCTGAGGTGTCTTGACAGATTTAACTCTTTGATAAAAAAGTCAAATTTATATGCTTGGGTTTGAGGATTTTTTGGTGTGTGTGTGTGTGTGTGTGTGTGTGTGTGTGTGTGTGTGTGTGTAGTGGGGCACGTTCAGCTCTGCTCAGAGCTTAGTCCTGGCTCTGTGCTCAGGAATGACTCCTCAGGGGACCAAAAGGGGCTCCAGGGATTGAACCCAGGTTGTACAAGAGCAAGGCAAAAGTCCTACCCACTATGCTATCTTGTTGGATCTGAATAATATTTTTAAAGTACTGCAAACTTTCTATATATTCTTCTTTTTAAGTAACTATGTGTATAGATGTGAACATAAAATTACTTTAAAGAGCATCCAAAGAATGGAGATATGTATATCTAAATTTTAACTCTCTTATTCTTCCACTCTTCCTTGATATTGGCATTTTCCAAGGTTCCTTCTATATCTCTCAGTAGACTGATTTATGTAAATGTTAATCTCATTAATGTTAATAATTGGCATCCAATTCTTTTCTGTTACTGGTGGGTACTGAGACAAACACCTAGTATAAAAGTGAAAGTTTAGGCAATAAAGAAAGATACTAATTGGAAGTGTTTTAAATTTGATTGAAAATTATAAAAATATAAAAATACAACACAGGGAGTTCCAGTTCACTATATATAACTTCATTGCTTGTCTGTCTCCCTCAGAATAAGTACTGTTATTCTCCCTCAGAATAAGTGCTGTTAAAATACAGAAAGCAGAGCACTGTAGCACTGTCCTCCCATTGCTCATCAATTTGCTTGAGCAGGCACCAGTAACGTCTAACAACAAATTGTGAGATTTGTTGTAACTGTTTTTGGCATATGCAATACAGCACCAGGAGCTTGTCTGGCTTTGCCATGCGGTCAAGATAATGGCTTTGCCGTGCTGGGCAGAGGAATTGAACTTGGGTTGGCCGGTGCAAGGCAAACACCTTACCTGCTGTGCTATTGCCCCAGCCCATTGATGGTATATTTAATATAAAAGGTACATTTTAACAATAAACGTACCATTTTAGAATTTGTGTTTTTCATTCATTCTTATGTTTTGATGTTTTTTTGTTAGAGCATATAGATATAGATACAGATAGTTTGCTCTTAGGACACAGACTTTAGGCTATTAATTTTTGCAGCTGGTCAAACAGAATATTTTTAAAATCTTGAACTTCAGTGATGATATGTAAGCAGTTTTCAGAAAATTTGGAAATTTTAAATTTCCAAATCGAAATCTTGTTGTTAGTGGGTAATTGTTCATTGGCTTCTAAACTCTGAAGATATTCTGGGTCTGTCTCAGGCTATGTTATGAATAAACAGTGAATCCTGCACATTTCATGTGGGCAGATAAAGTAGCGAGTGTACATCACTCAATGCATACTATAGGATAGTGGTTGAATCACTGAATTAAATGTCCTTATATAACATCTCACTTTGTTACCCGGACATTGGGTTTCTTAAATTTCATCAATAAAAAACGATCACTTACATACCAAGCTGTCATCAATAGTAACTTAGATAGCTTTTCCTTAAATACTAAGATATCTAACAATACGTCTTCTGAAAAATAGCTGTCTAAACAAATTAGTTATGAGGAACCAGACATAAAAAGCAAACTGCTGTTGGCTATTAATTATATGCTTCAGTGTATCAGTGATGGGGAAGCGGGTGGTAAAAATGGTGAAGATGACTGATGAAGTTGAGAACATTTGACAAAGATAACATCTGTACAAGGGAATTAAATTGGTACTTGAGCAAAGTTTTTATTAGTTCCTAAATCCACAAAGGTCACTTTGAAGAGGTGTTAACAGGGGTCCAAGGACATTTCAAACTGTGGTCAGGGCTGTAAAGTAGAACAGGGTACTGCAGATTTTAAGGCAGGGCTAGTTAGTCTGGAATCCCTAAAGGTTTAGTGTTCTTTTGGTCTTTCCAGGTCTCTATCTCTGTCCTTGTTTCTTCCGGCCGCCCCTACTCCCACCCCTAAGATTTTAACTTGGATGAAAGTCTAGTTATTCGAAAAGTAATTTACTGTCAAGTAAAATTAGTCTCCTCACCTCTACACCTTGCAAACAGGCGGGCACTAGACACGGAGCTGTGCCTGCAGAATACATCAGGCCTTTTCCCGCCAACTCCTGCGGGACCGCCTCTAGGTGTCCGGGGTTGGGGGAGGCGGGGATGGGTGGAACTGCGCATGTGCACGGCCAGGCTGGCCGTCCGCTTCTCCGCGGCTCCTCGGACCGCGCGCTATGGAGGCGGAAGCGAACCTGTTGCGCCAGTTCCCGCTCCTTCTGCCCCAGAACCGGGCCAGAACCGTGTATGAGGGATTCATTTCGGCTCAGGTACCCAACCACTTGTTGCCCTTTCGCTAGCAGAGTCTCCCTGCAGCGGCTCAGTTCCTACCCCGTAAGTCTAAGAGGATCTGGGGCCCCCGACCTGTGGGCTTGGTAAAGAAAAGAGCGTAAGGACACCTCAGAGATTAGAATTTTGAGGAAAGCGGCGTTTCCGGAGTCCGAGCGGTCGCGGCCCCTTCCGCACCTTGGCGGGAAAGCTTCTTTCACAGTCGGCGCGTCCGAATACGCGTGCGTGGGGCGGGGCCGGGCGCGGTGTGGGCGGGGCCGGGCGCGGCGTGGCCGAGGCCACGCCCCTGCGGCCCTGCTCCTTGCTGATTTTTTTTCCCTCCAACTCTCCTCGCTCTTCTTGGGTCTCTGAAGGTGGATGACCATTGGTGGGTGGAGACCGTGCCAGTTTACAGTATGTTTCCTGTAGTTATCAACGTTTTGGAGGAAACCCACCTGTTGTCTGTCTGCAAGTCGTGCGTGTACCTGTGCACGTCGTGTACTTTTCGTGCAACTCTCGAACAAGAGTTCATTACTTTGGCCTCTGCTAAGCGGACTCTTTAAGAAGCTGATTGGTGGTTGCATGTGCTGGGTTTTAAAATTTACAAAGCACTTTCTTAGTACAGTGTCTCAGTCCTCCGCTCTTTGAAGAAAGACATAAAAACATGCTAAAACTGGGACTGGTGAGATAGTACAGGGTGCCTTGCACTGGCCATAGCTGACACCCTGTCAGTATTCTGTACCAGCCAGGGGAAATTTCTGAGCACAGAGCCAGAAATAACTGACTCCTGAGCAATGCCGAGTTTGCCCTTCCTCATACCTCCCCATCATGAGAAACTAAAGCATTATTTTGGTTTAGTAGTTGAGTACATCAAGGTGATCACAAAATACTCCTTGAAACACAGGCTGCCAGATTTCCACTCCTGGAATTTCCCACTCCACATTTACAGTAGGGTAGCATATGCTTCTTGGATCGGTTAGACTTTTAAGAATAAACTTGCTCCCTAACATTTACACTCAACATCATGCTTCATTCTTGTTATTGGTATTTTTTTTAAATATTCTCTTTCCCAGTGCAGTTGTATAGAAATTAATATAAAACATATTGATCTCTTTAAAGTTCACATTTTTGGTTTTATTGATTTTATTTTTCTATATATTTCTGTTTGTTTCTGCTTCAGTGACTTCTGATGTTGTTTCTTGAAGTTTAGGTAGAACTGTAGGTCACTGATAATGAGACCTTTCTTTTATTATACAGATATTAAATGCAATAACATTTCCTTTAAACATTGCTTTTTGATCACTCAGATTATAGTAGAATACATTTGTAATTTTTTTGTGGGGTAGGTTTGGGCCATATCTGGCAATTCTCACGGGCAATTCCTGGCTCTGCTCAACAGCGAGCTCTGGCAGTGCGTCGGATACCATATGTGGTGCTAGGGATTAAAACTGGAGTCAGGCATGTGCAAGGCAAGTGCCTTGATTCCTGTTCTATGTTTTTCAGTTTAAATAATGATTTTTTTCTTTGTCCCATTTGCTAATTAAAGAACAATATTTGTTTCTAATTGAGATTTTTTCCCATTATCTTCTTGATACTGATTTATAGTTTTATTTACAAAATTTGTATGATTTGTATAAATTGTTCATATGAATTCTGTTTTGTAAAAGACCTAGACTATGGTCTGTTTTAGCAGGTGGTTTGCATATTATTCGAAAGGGTATGTTGCTATTGTCTGAAGGGTTCATTTAAAATGTCAATAGCTCTGTGGATTTGTAATACTACTGAGGTTTTTTGCATCCTCACTGATTCTCTACTTTGTTATTGAAAAGGGATATTGGAATGTCAAACTATAAATACTGATGTTGCAACTTATACTTTTAATTGCAATTACTTTTAACTTTATAGAGGTTGGAGTTCTTTTATTAGGTACATAAGGTTTTAACATTGTAAAAGTTTTAGGGTTGGGGGCTGGAGCAATAGTACAATGGATAGAGGTAGTACAGAGTTCACATATATTACACCTTTCCCTCAAAAACTTGGGTTTTTCCTATTACTATATTAGTTTGGTATATTCACTAGTTAATGAGCTTTTATTAGTACATTACAAGTTCAAGTTCATACTTTATTCACATTTCCTTCATTTTAATGTAATGACTTTTTTCAGTTTCACGATCTAACCCCAAGATCTCTACTGCATTATCATGTTCCTTCAGACTTCTCTTGTCACTGATAATTTCTCTGACTTTCCTTATTTTGATTACCTTGATTTGGTGATGATTGTGAAATGGCCCTCTATTGAGGAATACTAATCCCAGTATATTATAGATAACTACTCTCCTGGAAACTGTCAGTCTTTCTCTTAATTAGACTGGCATAGGTTTTTGAAAGGAACATCCCAGTTTAAATACAATTTCACTGTATCTTATAAAGGTACATGTCATTATTTGGTTTGTTGAGACTTATGTTGATTTGATCAGTTGGTTAGTGTTTGTCAAGTTTCTCTGGAAAGTTTCTGACTGCCCCTCCATACTTTACTGCTTAGAAAGAAATCACAGTGAAGAGCTAGTGGTTTATGGAGAGATGAGTTATGCATATTTTAATTTAAGACGAATATCTATAATTTATCTGGGATTATTCTGTATAGGCAATAAATTTACATTCCCAATTTATTCAACTGCTTATCTAGGTAAGGACTTACATGCATGTATTTTATTTTTCCAGTTATAATTTAGGACGAAATCAGGATATAGGGTGGTGTATCTGTAGACTCAATTTATAATCCAATATTGTCTTGTACAGATCCTTTTCACAGTTATCCTTCAAAGAGTTTAAGTTAGAAAAGGACCTTTATATATACCTTTATATTCATTGTTTCTGTTACTCCTTCTTGAACTTACAGATTTATTTTCTCATTTACTTTCCTGAAGTTCTTCCTTTATTAAGTACTGTAGTGTGGGTTTGCTACTGATGAATTCTTTTAGTTTGTCTGAATAATTGCCTAGCTACTTGAAAGATTCATTAGGTATAAAATTCTAGATTGATTTTGTGATTATGGTATCTCCCCTGCTAGGTAAGTATTAAAAATTCTAGATTCATTTTTTTTCCTTTTAGTACTTTATGAAGATGTTGTTGCATTGTCTTACATTATTATTTTCTGTGTGAAATCTCTTTATCTTTGTTCTTCTCTAAGTAGTGTGATTCTATTCTTTGCTTTTTAAGATTCTTTTCCATGTGGAAGTAGTCTTCCTTAGCTGTTCTCTGAAGATTCAGGGATATTTTTGATTGGCAGTTCTCTTGGGTTCGCTGCTCAAGGATATGATGCTGGTTGGACCCTGGAGTGCAAGAGAATTGAACCTGGGTCACCTGCTTGTGCTCTAACCAGTATGCTCTCTCCTGAATGGAATTCCTTTTTTAAAATCATGGATTTCTGTCAGTTTTGTTATGTTGTGTCTTGGATCATGTTCCTAAATAGATTTTGGGGAGCTCTTTGGATTTTTTCCTTTAATTTGGAAAAAACAAAACAAACTTTTGCCATTGTTTTCTTCAAAAGATTTTGTTGTTGTTGTTGTTTTTCCTTTCTCATCACTGTACTGGGAACTCCAAAATGACAGACCATTTTAAGTTGTTCCACAATTCACTAATACTTATCCACCACTCCGCCCCCCTCTAATTCTACTTTTTCTTTGGGTACTGTACTGTACTGCCCTTCCATTATTCATCGATTCACTCTAGTGGGCACCAGTAACATCTCACAACAAATTGTGAGACTTGTTATTACTGTTTTTGGCATATCAAATACGTAACGGTGATCTTGCCAGGCTTTGCCGTGCGGGCAGGATACTCTCAGTAGCAAAACAGTCTGGTTTAAAACCATCTAGTTTAGCTTTATCAAACATTCTTAATTTCCTCAGTTTGAATCTTTGTTTGTAAATTGTCTGTGTCTATTCAGTATATTCATGCCTTCCTCTATTTTCTTGAACATATATAATATAGTTATAATTTTAAACTTTTTTAAGCTGACTTTTTTCAAAATATATATTTTCACAAGTGTATAAATTAAAAGTTAATAGCATGATTTATTATGTGATCATACATTAAAAAATTAACATGAAATAGATATATCCTACAAGCCTACAATTTAATCAGAGGAGAAGACAATTAAAAATTTAAGGGAAAATCTGAGTAGACCTATATAAAAGTGTATTTTTACCAATTTTTTTTTATCTGTTGTTTTTGTATTGGGCTAGAGTGATAGCACAGTGGTAGGGCATTTGCCTTGCACGCAGCCAACATGGCCGACCTGAGTTCAATTCCTCTGCCCCTCTCGGAGAGCCTGGGAAGCTACCAAGAGTATCTCGCCCGCATGGCAGAGCCTGGCAAGCTACCCGTGACGTACTGAATATGCCAAACACAGTAACAACAAGTCTCATGATGGAGACGTTACTGGGCCCGCTCGAACAAATCGATGAACAATGGGAGGACCATGTGTGACCGTGTGTGTGTTTTTGTATTTGCTTTAGTTGATTTTTCCCTTCATTTTGAGTTTTTCATGCTTCTTTGTGTACCTAGTATATTTTATTTGAATGCCATACATTTTGCATTCTATTATATAATACTTTTCATTCTCTTAAATGTTATTAAAATGCTTTCTGAGCTGCAGCTAAATTACTGGTTAAAATTTCTGATCTTTATAGCTTTTATATATTTTGCTCATCAGAACCTAAACAATTCTTAGCTTAATTTGGCCTGATCACTGAGGCAACACTATTTGATAATATTTGATATCTCTTATTATTTAAGGTTTTCTGCTCTGTTGGAACTTGATTACCACCTTGTATGAATTCCAAGCTTATTTTGCACACTCCATCTTATGCTTTTCTACTTTTGGGTAGCTTTTTTATAGCAATGAAGCAATCAGTACTTACTCAGCTGAAGATTTTTCACTCATGAAGCCTCTAAAGTTTAGTTTGTTGTAAAGTTTACATTGCATGGTTTTTCTCTTCTCTGTGTATTCTTTCATTTTTGTTCTTGTGAACTATCATGCTTTTCTTTCCCTGACTCATCTTTCTTCTCTAATCATGCTCTTTATGGTTCTCTATCCTAGTCTATATCCTGAAAATTCTGTACAGCAGTAGGTCTCTTACCTTGGACCGGGCCTACTGGAGTTTGATCTCCAGCATCCCATATGGCCCTGCCAGGAATGATTCCTGAGCACAGAGCCAGGGGTAAATGCTGAGCATCCCAGTGAGACTCCAAAACAATTAAAAAATAAACAAAAAGCTCTCTAAGTAGAAAGTCTTGACAGTCATAAGATTTCCTAACATGTTCCCTTTCTTCAGGGGTCAGTGTCTTGCAGTGTGTGGTAGACGTTTGGAATCATAGTTTTATTTTATTTTTTTTTCCCATTTAAAAGAAATGTGTTACGGTAAATTCTGGTTGTTTCCCCATTTAATAAATGTGTTAAACTGCCTTTATTTTTAAAATCTGTATAGTAAGATATATATCTTAGAATGGGTTATGAGTCACTTTTCTCATAATGATCAATCTCCTTTTTAGTATGACATTCCATAAAGTATACTTGGATTATAATTTTAAAAATATATCTTTTGCCTTTATATTTTTATATTCAAAGTATCCGATTATTTAGGTTTTGGGTTTTCCTTGCCAATTTGCTGCTACAGATACTGTTGTCTGATAATCTATTTTTTTTTAAATATTCTCATTTGCTAATTTTTTTGCTTTCTCTCCCTCATGAAATTTTATTCTGTTCTTCCTGGTACTTCTATTTTTTCATTCTTTAATTTTAATAGCACTTAAACTTTTTTTTGAATAGTTTTAAATTTTAGAATCGTGTAAATGCTCATTTGTAATACTTAAAATTCAGTATTGTAATTTATTTTATATAGTGTATTCAAGGGGTTATTATCACATGAATGTTTTCTATTGTTTTTTGATTTTTTTTTTGTCTCAGAGTTTGGCCTAGATGAGGAACAGTATATTTTATGAACAGTTTGATACCTTGGAGTAGTTTGTAAAATTCCTAGTTCATAAAAACTGTCTTCTACTAGTAAAGGACTTGTTAGGGGAGCTCTGTTGTGTGCTATACTGGGAAGTAATTTATTTATATATTCTCAACAGGTAATTTCAAATATATAGTGTTTCTTGTCTTTTGCTTTTGCTGAAGTCATAGGATTTTTGTGACTTTGATAGTACTGCTAATCTACGTACCTTTTATTTACAGAAAATACAGAGATTCAGATTTAGGCAACTGTCTATAATTTTATGCCTTGCAACCAGAAAATAGGTTTCTTGAGAGCAATTAATTTTTTAAAAACATGCTTTAACTAAAGTGAACTAATTTTGGGCATTTTCTCAAATCAGAAAAGTATTTTGGCATGTAACATGGCATTTGACCTTTTCGGTTGGGTGGATTTTGCAAATAAGGGTATTTCGAATTTTATTCTTTCAGATAACAGATCAGTAGAGTAGTTTTGCTATTTTTCATGTAAATTTTGAATTCCAGATTGTTCTTACATCCATGTGTGAGATGTCTATAGAGTTAGGTTAAAGTTACTACATAATACCTTTTAGTGCTTTAATGAAATAGTGAATTATTGTTACTTGACCTTTTCAAAAGGTCAGTGGTACATTTTGTTTCATTTTTTTAAAGGACATTTAAATGTAATGAAAGTCAGAACTGTAATATTACCATGAAAGTAAAGGTTATGGGGTACATTTAATTGTGTTCCTCTATTTTTGAAACTGCTTTGAGGGAGACTGTGCTAAAATTCTCTTTGTAATTGTTTTTCAAGAATTTTATTACTCTTTTTCATTTTGTACTGTTGGAGTAAAAGATTATATTTCTGTTTGTCTTTTCTGCTTACCTTTGCTCAGATTTTATGTGTATTATTCTATTTAAGGTACAAAGTTTAAGCTGCTTACCCATTTTACTTTGTCAAGAAAGTAATGCCGAGCATATTTTTCAGAGAACAGATTTTCCTTCCCTTAGACTTGAGCAAAACTGGTGTATACATTCAACCATAGAGATAGTCAGTATTTAAATTAAAAGAAATAATTTTGTTTTAGTAAGTCAGTTTGGGACAATTAAGTATATTTTATTCAAGGAAATACCTGCATACTTACATTATATAATCAAAGGTATTTTTATTTTATTAAAATTAAAAATATGAACTCTTTATACATTATTGTGATTCTTCCAAATTGATAAAACTTTTTTTTTTCTTTTTGGGTCACACCTGGCCATGCACAGGAGTTACTCCTGACTCTGCACTCAGGAGTTACTCCTGGCGGTGCTCGGGACCATATGGGATGCTGGGAATTGAACCCAGGCCAGCTGCGTGCAAGGCAACACCCTACCTGCTGTGCTATCTCTCCAGCCCGGATAAAACTTTTTAAGGAATTTCCTTTTTCATAAATATTTTCCTAAGAAACATTCTGAATTTTTGTCTACAGTAACAGTTTTTAGTAATATTTTTATTTATGTGAATAACTGTCTTTAAAAGTAACAATGTATCTTATTTTTTGTTTTCCAACAATTTTTTTTTTAGTTTTTAACCTTATTACTTTAAATTCAATGTTCTCTTGCTTATGTTTTAACAAGCATAAAGAATTGATGCCTTTTAGAAAATACTGCCTTAAAATTTTTTTGTGTGTGAACTTTATTTTGTGACCGAAATTCAGGAAACAAATTCTTGTGTTTATGGACCAATATATCTAAATCTTGTTTTTAACTTCATTTATTTATTTAAGGTTAATTTTTCTGTTTGGCTTTTTCTCTCCTTTTTTGTTGTTTTTCTTTCTTATTCTTTTTTTTTTCCTTTTCTTTTTATGACACACCCAGCGATGCTCAGCAATTACTCCTGGTTCTACACTCAGGAATTACTCCTGGCGGTGCTTGGGGGACCATTTGAGATGCTGGGGATCAAATCCCGGTCAGCTGTGTGCAAGGCAAACGCCCTATCTGCTATACTATTTCTCTGGCCCTTTCTCTCTTTTCTTAACTGAACTTTTAATTTTGTTTTATTAAGACAGTCTAATTTGCAAAGTTATTTATAGTTGAGTTTTGGGCATATTGTTTCTCAGCACCAGCCCCATCACCAGTGTCAGCTTCCCTCCACCAGTGTCCTCAGGTTCTCTCATACCCCAGCCTTCCAAATCCCAGCTGGCCTCCTTAGCAGACACATTTTTAAGCTGGGATGTTTTGGTTTGGATCTCCAGCTCCTAGTGTTGCTGACTTTTTGGTTTGTATCTAGCGGTTTCTGTGTGGTTCTGTTTCCACTTTTTGCTTTAGGTGAAAGATGAGAAGATAAATGAATCTTTTTTAATGTGTTCTACAGGGAAGAGATTTCCACATTAAAATATTGTTGCCTGGAGATTTACAACTGAAAAATGCAAGGTGATGTGATATTTTGTTGTATATTTGCATCTTTAAGGGTACAATAAGTACATTTGGTATAAAAGATTTATTCAATTTGTTTTCACTTAATATGTTTATTGGTCAATCAACCAGAAACATTTTCCAGTTTTCCCAACCATTTTGTAAATTACTTTCCCTGATGCTGAGGTGCTGTTCAAATGCAACACATTGTTTTTTTCTCTAGTGATTTTTTATTTGAAGAAATAAATAATAATTGTGTATACTTAACTATGAAGTACTAAGCCGATGCATAAACAAAAGTGCAACAGAATTAGAAAATTTTATTCCTAGTTTTTGACATATTAATTATGTGTATATTTAGTTTGTTGAAATAGTAACAACATAACCTACTGACAGAGACAACCTGCCTAGAAATTCTATAAAATGAGACTGGAAATTGAGACAGTATCTCAATCTGTTCCTAAATATCTTTTATGTAGAATGAAGGAACAGTTTATAGAGTTACTTAAGAGTGTGTTTGACAGGATTTCATGGTTTACTGGAAGTAGAAAATAGGAGGGAAAGGTGACTGTGTTTTCCAGTTTCCTGGGTCAGATCATTAAGCTAGATATAAGGTTATAGATCATGGATGGAGAAGTAGAAGAGAAATTTCCTTTAGACATAAGATATGAAAGCTCAAGAGGAGATTTTAGTTGGTGTGGAGCTTGAGTATGAGACAGAAAGTAGCTGTATTTGGAAGTCATGGTAGGCATGAGAGCTGGGATTAAGGGAGATTTGCTAGTGCCTGCAGGTGTGGAGTGAAAAAAGAAAACCAGAGACAGAAACTTGGAGGCATTTCAACAATTAAAGGACTGGTTAATAAAGAGAAACTTGGAAAATGAGTAAGGGTTGACCAGAGACTATAGAGGAAAATTGGGACAAGAGTGCCGTTAAAACCAAATGAAAAAGGCTTAAAGAGGGAATAGTTACAATTTCATGTGGTAAAGGAATCAGGTTAGATATGAATAGAATTTGGCCAGAAGCTAGAAGCCTGGTTGTGTTTGGTTTTGGAATTGGTGAGTGGGTAGAAAGGAAATGTAAACAGTATGGATTAGCATGAAGAAAAGGAGAAGCTACATAAGAGTGTCTAGTAAAGGAGAGTTGTAATTTTTAAGATGAAATTTCCTTGAACAAGTTTCTATATTGTAGGAAAAGGAAGCAGAAGTAAGAATAGCACGGTATAGGGATAGTAATTTATACCACCAAGTTGATGGCAGGAATGGAAAGCATCTTTGAGATGGAGTTTCTCATGGAAAATTATATTAACTTCTCTGTTACTAAGAGAAGAAAGAGATGGGAATAAAACACTCAGATTGGAGGGAGTTGTGGTAGTTTGAAAAGGCTTTAGCTGGAAAACTCAGATGCTTTATTATACGTCTAAGCCAGTAAAAGCAGTTTCTAGAAGGGTTACTTAGCAGGCAGTAAAGAGCAAAATTGAGGTAAGCCAGTAGATGGACACAAATGAATTTAGTTAAAAATAGGTATACTTTTAGTTTATATTAATCCAGAATTTTAAGAATATATATATATATATATATATATATATATATATATATATATATACACATGTGCTGGAGCGAAAGCACAGTGGGTAGGGCATTTGCCTTGCATGCAGCCAACACGGCCTACCTGGAGTTCGATTCCTCCGCCCCTCTCGGAGAGCCCGGCAAGCTACCAAGAGTATCTCGCTCGCATGGCAAAGCCTGGCAAGCTACCCGTGGCGTATTCAATATGGCAAACACAGTAACAAGTCTAACAATGTTACTGGGCCTGCTCAAGCAAATCGATGAACAATGGGAGGACAGTGACAATGATACATACGCATTTCTTTTTCAATACATATCTGATATGTTATGAAAAAAATTATTATTTTGGGAATCTGGAAAATGACTCTGTGACAAAGTGCTTTCCAGCAAGCACAAGGTAACGAGTTCAAACCTCATTGCCACTTGCATATGCTAAAGTGTTCCTAACATCCCTATTTTAATTTATTTATCCTTGGTGAGGGAAACAAATAGTTTTTATTTAGCCTATCTTGGAATAAATTCTATTTTACTAGTAAATGTTGCTTTGACTCTGTTACAGTAAGAAAGGTGAACAACTATTATGTCTTTTACTGATTGCTGTTATTTCTATTTTGAAATAAAATCTGTACCAACAGCTAGAAGACAAGATTTTCAAAAGTATCAGTGGTAAAAAAATTATTGATTTATAAGAATTATTTTTATGCCATTCTTTTCTATGTACTTGTTGATGTTAGCATACAAATATTTCTTTTTTCTTTTCATTCTGACAATGAGTTTTGTTCCATTAAAATTTCAGATTACTATGCAGTTGGCAGCTGAGAACAATACTTAGTGGATACCATCAAATAATACAACAGGCAAGTCTTTTAAAGGATTTATGTATAAAGCCTAGGATAAAAAATCATTAATTTCACTGTTTCAAAAAATTTGTTTGGCAGAATATTGCAATAAAGTGGTTTACCAGTTGCTGAATTTTGTGGGTTTCATTTCTGTCTCTTAGACACCTTAGGAATTCATACTTTTCATAAAATATTTTCTAATTAAGAATCCTCTGTAGATATCTAGGCAGCATTTATGTTTAAGCTTATTTCTATGCTAGTGACTTTAGTGTCTTCAAATACATTCACCTTTACCCCTATCTATCACTTTTTTGAGTGATGTTTGTGTCGAGACTGAAAAGTTGGAGGTTGGAAAAAATCCAGGGCCCATTTAGGAATTGCAGGGCAGTTTTGGAAAAATGGATTGTAAATCTTTAGTACAGCAAAAGGTGGGTGGTGAAAATGATTTGGGATCCCATATGTGTACATGAGAGTAGATAAAAGGTATTTTTTTTTGTAATTTTACAACTGGAAGTTTATCCCTTTTGACTACCTTTTTTCATTTTATTCACCCTCATCCCCACTCCAATTTAGTTGTTATTAGTATTTAGGCTCTTCTACTAAAAATATTTTTTAAGGATTAGAGAAAATTTTTTGAAGTCACTGTTCCTAAAAATAATGAAATCACTTTTAGAGAAGAAAGACTGTAAGTAGAATTGCATTGCTTTTGATACTTTTTTGAGTGTTTTTATCTCATTTTTATTTTCCCTGTTTTAAGATCAAGTTGTCGTATATAATTGATATGATGGACATTCTCACATAACTCTTTACTGAACCACAAAGAAATTATAGGAGCTGACAGTATAACTATTTGCAGTTTTTAAAAGGATAACTAAATTTCTACTCTATTTTCTGCCCACTGCCTTCTACCTCTTCCTGCAACTACTAATTATTATATACTAAGTTTTAGGAGATGAATATATTGTAATATTTAAATAAACTGAAAAATGTGTCATTAAAGACTGAGTTTAATTATAAGATCTAAAACTTTTTCTTCACCAGTTTATCAAGAGGTTTCCTAGAAAAAATTCCCAATTACTTATCCATCTCTTCCTTATTCTCTAATTAGTTATGTCAGACCATTTTGGTTTTTGCTTTTGTTTTATTCCAAAGTCCAGGTGAATATATTGTGTAAAAACTATATCTTATGCATGCGGGGGAGGGATGTGAAGATGATGTGTTGTTGTTGTTGGGCTCTTGGGGCAGCTCTCTCTCCACGTTTGGTGCTCTCGAGCTGCTGTGTATGGACCAGATTGGGATGGCTCCTCTTTTGTGCTTTGTTTCTGTGCATGCTGTTGTGTTCTCTTCTGTCTGTCTCTCTATTTCTGACTCTGTCTCTATAGTCTCTCCTCTGGTCTCTTCGATCTCTCTCTCTAGAGCTCTTCTGCTTCTTTCTCTGGAGCCCTTCGCTCTGGATTCTGACTCTCTCCCTGTGGATTCTGACTCTGCCCCTGGATTTTGACTCTGGCCTCTGGATTCTGAATCTGCTTCTTGTCGCTCTTACAGTCTTAGTTTATATAACAGTCACATAGGGTGATGCACAAAGGTGGGTTGAACATTAATGAATCAACAAAGAGAGGTAAAACCATTCCTCCAGGAGATAAACTCAAGGATAAAATCTAATCTAAAGAGATTACTCTGGATTACTTGGAGATCCATTTAAGGGCGGGATCCCATTCAGGGTGTGTCACTTTCTTCTTTGCTCAGCTAGTAATCCACTTAAATAGTTGTAGTAAATCTACTTCTGATATTTCTAGCAATGTCATTCTGTATGAGCCCAGTTAGAGATATATCAACTTAGTTTGATTCTTCCTGAGGATGTCTTATCACAGTTCTCAGGCCAGGTTAGTCTTCCTAACCCCAGCAGGGTCCTAGTCTTGTCGTTACTTTTGGATCATGACAGCGTTTGTCTACGATCATGCTCTCAACTTATAGTTGAGTATTGTGGTGCTTTGGCCTGGCCCATTTCGATGCCAGGGTGGCTCACAGCTTGCCCTGCGCCCATTCAGTCCCTTGTTGGGACCCTGCTTTTGGGGTGCTAGGAACTACGGGCAACTGAGTCGAGAGCAGATGCCCAGGAGTAAATATTATTGGAGTCAGTCAACTCCCCAGTTACAAAGCATAATATTAACTGTCTTCCTGTGTCCATACAGAAAGGACATTGCTTTAAGGTAAACAAGTTCCCTGCGGCAAGGCTGAAAGGACAAACCCTTTGTTATCCTACAATATTGTTCTTTCCTTAAATCATTTTTAATTTTAGTAAACAATGAATTAGGGTTTTAGTATTTTTTTCTGTTAGGGACAGGTAACAAACTTTTTAAACTTTGAAGGTCTTTCTGAAAATCTTAATCCTAACTACTTTATCTATACTGCCCTTGTGAGCACCAAAGTAACTTGTGACAAGAGTAAATGTGGATGGTGGCATATTTCAATTCAACTTTATTTTAAAGCAGATATTGGGTTGAATTTAGCTGTAGTTTGTAGACTTTGAGTATAATTTATTACTTGTTTTGTAAAATAAGAGGGGAATGTGTATAATAGTGTTTCACGAGTCAGGGTGCTAGAAAGATCCAGGTGGATTGGTAGAAGCAACAGGTACAAATTGGGGCCTTTTCTGTTTACTCAAAGAAGGTATATTTTCAGTGGGGTGCTGAGTGATTTATTTTTTTTCTAAAAAGTAGGTGGTAGGTCAAATAAGTTTGAGAGCATATGAAATAGAGGGGAGAATGAACTATTTGTTCTGTATTCATATCCCAACTAAAGTTGTATTATAATGTAGTGATATATTTTATGCCACATTAAGATTCTCATTTATATAAAAGGAGCAAACAAATTCACATATCTGTTCATAACAATGTGGTATTAGGGCAGTGTATCACAATAAAGTAGCAAAACCTATCCTGCAGAGAAATGCTTCAGAACTTTAAAACTATTTCAAGCAGAGAAATGCTTCAGATTTTATCAAAGAAAAATTTAAACTTGCGTATTTAAATTAAACACTGGCTGGAGTGATAGCACAGCGGTAGGGCGTTCGCCTTACAAGCAGCCAACATGGCCGACCCGAGTTCGATTCCTCCGCCCCTCTCGGAGAGCCCGTCAAGCTACCGAGAGTATTCGATATGCCAGACACAGTAACAACAAAGTCTCCAATGGAGACGTTACTGGGCCCGCTCGAGCAAATCGACGATCAACGGGAGGGCCTTTACCTTTACCTTTATTTAAATTAAACTATAATTCTGCTCTAAATCTTCTCTTCTCTTCTCTTCTCTTCTCTTCTCTTCTCTTCTCTTCTCTTCTCTTCTCTTCTCTTCTCTTCTCTTCTCTTCTCTTCTCTTCTCTTCATGAAGGTCTTGGGGCTTCAGCAGGTGGGATGTTTGTTTTGCATGTTGCCAACTTGGGTTTGTTCCTCTGCACCCTGTATGGTCTGCAAGCCCCATAAGGAGTGATACCTGAGGGCAGGGCCAGAAATAAGTCCTGACCACTGTATATGGGTATGGACCAAAACCAAAACAAACAAAATGAATGAAGCTCTAGGAAATGGAGCCATAAAATATTTTTACTTTAGAAGGTATTTTGTCATTTAATTATAATTGTTTTCCCATTTAAAGGCTTTTTTCTTTTGAATTAATATGACTTAGTTGTGAAAGAACAAAAATAAATCTTAAGGGAGAACAATAGAATCATATTATGAAATAGAAATTAATTCATTGACTTTACCAAATTTTTTTTTTTCCTGACTTCGGGCCACACCCAGTGGTACTCCGGGCATACTCTTGGCTCTGAGTTCAGGCATCACTCCTGACAAGTATGAAGGGACCTTTGCGGTTCTAGGATCCAACCACTATCAGCCATGTGCAAGATAAGCTCCCTGCCTGCCTCTCTCTGCCCCCTGCCTAGATTTCTTTAATTGTATTTTTCCCCCCTTTTTTAGTATCTTACAGTGTTCTTTCTTTTTCTCTCATATCACTTGTATGAGAGCACCAAATCCTCTCATATCACTTTTTCAGCCAACATTGGTATGGTTTAATTAATTTGTTAAAGTGACAGTAAACCATATTGATGGATTAAAGATATGTGTGAAGCGTTAAGTGACATTCTCACACAGTTTAGTAGCCCTCACCGAAATAAATTGGAGGTCTTTAATTAGATTTTCTAAGTGAAATTGATAGGATTAGGAGGGATGATGATTCTTTCATTTTTAGATCTTAAAGATATAGCTAATAAATATATATTACATACAGCTTATATACAACTAAAATGATTATAATATTCACATTCACATGAACCTTTATTGTATTTGTTTAGTCCATGCAGCATGCATTGTACAAAAGTTAATTGGAAATGTGGTTTTGATTTAGAGAATGAAGCACTCTCCTGATCTATTGAGCTTTATGATGGAGTTGAAGATGGTCTTGGTAAGACATGCACTGCTATAATATTCTATTATAATTTTGGTTTGTTTTTATGTAGTTCTTTTAAGAACACATATGATTTGAGTTTAACACTTTAAACTCCCAGTCCTTTAAATTTTTTTATTTTTAGGGGGTGGGATGGGAATGTGGTGCTGGAACTGAAATCAGGATCTTGGAATTGCAAGGCACGTGCCTGTGAGCCATCTCCCCAATTCCTGAGTTCTGTTTTAATTTTCATAAATATTTTGGAAATAGTATTTTTAAATAAGGTTTTGGTAAAATGTTAGTATCAGAACAAAGTTTAAAAATTAACTTCTAGGGCTGGAGCAGTAGCACAGCGGGTAGGGTGTTTGTCTTGCATGCAGCCAACCAGGGTTCGGTTCCCAGCATCCCATATGGTCCCCCGAGTACCGCCAGGGTTAATTCCTGAGCGCAGAGCCAGGAGGAACTCCTGTGCATTGCTGGGTGTGACCCAAAAAGCAATAAATAAATAAATAAATAAATAAATAAAATAAATTAACTTCTAAAGTTTAAATTTTGAATTTTAAACCCTAGAAGATAAAGATTACCAATTTTATCAAAGGGCAATGTATAATAACCTTAAAAATGTCTGGTGAAGAAGTGAATCATTGTTTTAAATTCTCTGAGAAACATACTGAAAAGTGTCTTTCATCTTTTAAAAATCATTTTAATATTTCATAAACAGAATATGAAACCAAAATCAAATTGTACTGTGTTCTATTATACTCTTGTTATTGATAAAAATTCTTAAAATATTTTTTTAACTTAGGCATTGTGATTTACACTTGTGTCTGTGAGATGGGTTCAGATAAACAGTGTCAACTTCCCACCACCAATATCCCCAGCTTGCCTCTCACTGAAGTTAATTTTATTATGTTATAAGCATAGTTCTTTTACTCAATTAATTTCAAGAAACGTTAAGATGTTTTAGACTAAAATTAATACTGAGATTGCTTTTTAATTCAAAAATCTGTTTAATATGTTTGTTATTGCAATTCTAACTGCA
This sequence comes from Sorex fumeus, assembly GCF_029834395.1. Lineage (NCBI taxonomy): Eukaryota > Metazoa > Chordata > Mammalia > Eulipotyphla > Soricidae > Sorex > Sorex fumeus. The sequence goes on from NW_026606063.1 coordinate 53,012,140, forward strand.
AATGAGATTTTAGCTTCCTTAAAAAATTGCATACAGAAGTTGGTGATGTTATACCTTTAAGACAGTTTGCCTAAAAATATACTTTATCTATTGGGTTGTGTTACAAGTAAGATTTCTAAACTAAAACTGATGAACGTAATAGTAATGATGTCCAAATGAAATCAGTATTTTTTACTTCTAAAATTTTATAAATCTCCCAGTGTGAATTGTGGTAAATATTTCAGTAAATATTTAATAGTTAAGATTATCTTGTATTTAACAGAATCCTATAAGATGTTTCATTTTATTTCTGTTTTAGAATTGAGTCATTTGAGCAGCAAGGTCTCAAATAGAGATAATATTATTCAGAATTTTAAACCACTGTTGATAAAACCCATATTCTTTCTACTTTGTATCTGTCTACTTCTATGAAGTCTTCTGTGAAGAATAGCTTGCTTTTCTGCTTTCTCTCTTTTATCTGTTAAGATTTCAGAGTAGGTCTGGGGTAATAGTACAGTAGGTAAAGTGCTTTCCTTACATGCAGCTGACTCAGGTTGGATTCCCACCATCCCATGCTGTCCCATAAGCTTGCCAATTGCACAGAACAAGGAGTAAGCCCTGAATACCTCAGGGTGTGGCCCCAAGACAAACAAAAATTTCAGAGTAAAAGTAACTTGCATGAAAATAGAAAAGGGAGTTAAAATGCATTTGTCTTAAGAATATTTGGTTTTATTGTTAAGATAGTGATAATATTACTGAATAAATATAAATTTCTAAAGAAATACGTAACTATTAACATGTAAAATACAGGATGTATTTTGACTGCTTATGTATTATACTGCTTATATAATATACTTATATACTGCTTATATAATATGTATATTATAAATTTGGTAAAAAATAAATCTAAGATATGTACAATTATGATATGCATTATATAGTTGAACTAATAGTCAAATTAATTTTTTTGGCTATTTTGCTAATTATTTGTTTTGGTATTTTTTTTTTTGTTAAAAAAGGCAGCATACTCTGTCTTCTAGGCCACATGTACATTTTATAATGTGTATAAAATTTTTGACCTTAAAAATTCACACACACATATATGTGTGTAAGAGGGGAGGTATATATATACTTGGCAAGGTTTGTATCTTTGAAGTGTTAATTTTCCTTTTTAATATTTTTCGGTCTTTATTGAAGTACTCTGATTTACAAGACTGTTAATTTGATTTCATGTGTACATTATTCCAACACAAGCCCCATCTTCAAAGGACACCTTTAATGTCTCCCTACCCATACACTCATCTGCAAACTCAGTTCTGTTGACATACTCTTCATTTCTGTTTCATTTTGTCCTTTTTTGCTACCTTACTCTATATCTTTAAGTCACACCAGTGAGAGAGATCATTCTGTATCCATCCCTTTCCTTCTGCCTAACTTCACTAAGAATGATATGCTCTACTTCCATGGTTAAGCCAGAGGATAGTAACAGTACTTTCCTGGTTAGGTAGTATTACTGAATGTAAGTCCATCAAAGAAATTAGTAAGTAGCTATGTATTGTGATAGTGAAGGCAATTTTTTTTTCATTTTTTGGTAATGGTGCATTTTACAAGTAGATCAGTGTAACCCTTATAATTTATTCTTTTCTTTAAAACTTTGTATTTCTATCAAACATTATAGCCAAAGGAGTGGAAAGATAAAGATGCCTTGAGATCAAGGATTTTATTTTATTTTTTTAGACTTAAAAAAACTCTGATAGATACACTAGTCCCAGGAAAATATGAAACTCTTAAGTTCTTTTCATAGTATAATACCAGTTTTGTATGATTTTCAGGGCCATCCTTTGGCTTATTCATCTCTTTTTTGATTAATAGAAGAATGATTCATCTGGATTTTCTGTAACAATAATGAGCACTTTATTTTGTAGTCAGTTACAATTTATTTTCTAGCATTTAACAACTGATTCAAGATTTTCTTTCCTTTGAACAGGAAGCTGCTTTAAAGAACAAACAAGAGCTCTCTATTCCACCTCCTCCGCAGTTCTACTCAAGTGTTATTGAAGATCTAGGAGTTTTGGGTTGGGATAAGTATGTCTATTTATTTTATTTACTTTTTTGTTTTGGGCTTTTGGACCACCTCGCGGGAGTCCAGAGCACTCTCAGCAATGTGCTTGGTGGTTACTCTCAGTGGTTCTCAGGGGATAATGTGGTACTGGGTATCAAACCTGAGCTTGCCGCATATCTACACCACCACTTTGGCCCAAGTATGTCAATTTTAAAACACATTTCAGTTTTGGTGAGATAGTACAGCAGATGAGGTACTTGACTTGCAGATGGCTGATCTGGGTTTGATCTCTGGTACCAACCATACATGGTCCCTGGAGGACCACTAAGAGTGATGGTCCCTGAACAAAAGGTGAGGAGTAAGTTCTGTGCAAAGCTGGGTATAGCCCCCAAATCAAAACAAGTTAATATATAAAATGTATTTAGAAATACCTTGTTTTACATATTTAAATTTAATATAGTGGAATTAATGGCAATTTATTTTCTATTTTCAATATTTTAATGTATAGTATCTGTACTTATGGATTAAAGATATTTTATAACCCCAAAATGAACTACAAGGTATATAACTAAGTAGAATTTGGAAACTACAATATTGTAGCACTGTAGCACTGTCCCCCTGTTGTTCATCCATTTGCTCGAGTGGGCCCAGTAACGTCTCCATTGTGAGACTTGTTTTCACTATGTTTGGCATATCAAGTACGTCACGGGTAGCTTGCCAGACTTTGCCGTGCGGGCGAGATACTCTTGGTAGCTTGGCAGGCTCTCCAAGAGGGGCGAACCACGCAAGGCAGACACCCTACTGCTGTGCTACTTAAGGATCATGACCATCCTGTTGTTCGTTGATTGCCTTGAGCAGTCCCCAGTACCGTCTCATTCGTCCTAGCCCTGAGATTTTTGAAAAAGTGCCACATTCAAGGCTCTTTCAGGGTTAGGAGAATGAGACCTATCATTGTTACTGGTATTTGGCATATTGGGTACGCCACGGGGAGTTTGCCAGACTCTGCTGTGTGGGCAGGTTACATTCGGTAGCCTGCCAGTTTGTCCAAAGTAGGAATGAGACAATATGATGTCAGCTTCCGGGAGCTGGGTTTTATAGTCTCTGGGTCTTGGCCGTTGATGGGATTACACCGCGCCAAGGGGCCAGTTGGTGGGTGTGACCCCTGCCTACTGGAATATGGAGGATTTGGGTGGAGGATGCTCAGCCCCGATCCGAGCAGGCTTGGAGATCTCGGCCCCGGGACCCGCATGCCTGTGTTCCTCTGCTGGTATCTTCATGCGTGTGGAGAGTGGTCACAGCATGGTGGTGGCTGGTTCTGGAGGTCTTCGGCTGCCGTAGCCCTGGTCGGGGCGGGAAGGGAAACTCAACCCGCTCCCCTCCAAGGGGCTCAGCGAGGACAGCCATGCGCGGGGGCAGGAGACTCTGCATGAGAGGGGGATGGGAGCACCTCAAGTGCTACTTATATTTATTAATTATTCATTTTTCCATTACCCTTTCCTTGTCCCTGTGACGATGTGCCAGAGATTGCACACATTTGTTCTGATGCTGGGGTCACAAATGGAGTGATGCCTCGATAAAACTTGAAATATGGGTGATGACAGTTAGAGAACTTGAGTCTTTACATTGCAGAAAGTACTACATGACTGAGATCTACTTTTCCCCCTTTACTATAATCCTACAGTATTCTGAAAGTCTCTAAACCCCATAGACCTTAAAGCTGTCTCTTGAGTAGCAACCACAGAAACTCAGTTGTTAAATGTGTTGACAAGCTCCTTTTTGAAAGAAGCTGGAAACTTGTTTTTTTTTTGTTGAAAATTCCTGGGAAAATCTCACCGGCTCTTTCTATCTCTTAGAGGTTCTTGGAGCATCTTGTTGTAACAGACAGATCAAGTCTTATGGGGAGAAACTAGGACGAAAGTGTTTCTGCCCACTCCCACTACACTTATCAAGGGAGGGGGTATCCATGGAGTGTGTTCATGAGTCTGTTTGAACAGCTGCTTCTTCATTTGCTTTATTCCTATGTAATTTGTGAAATAAGCTTCATTGGATTATTTAGGGGTAGGTTGATTTGATTTTAGGACTGGCTGATCTGGGGGCTCATTTCCCAGATGGCAGCTTTAAAGTCAAGGTGCCTAATGTATGGATCAAATTCTTCATGATTCAGAAAAGGTGGGATTTGGGGATTCTTGATTATATGATATTTTGTTGGAGGTGAATGTAACAGTGTATTCTACTTTTACTTATTTGTTCCATGTGGAATCTCAGTTGTCTAATGTATAAGAGTTATTCAACTAGTGTCTCGATTTCTCTCAGGAAATTGAAGTTATTTCTTGAGTATTGCTGAATTATCCGTGTTTGAAAATTCATGCCTATAACTTGAAAAATTAAACTGTAAACTTGCATTTTTTTGTATATGTGTGTTTTTTAGTTAATGTACACTTTGTCTAAATTTCAAACTGTATAACCTTTAGAGATTTTGTAATTTGATTAGCAAACTTTAACAACTAAATTTTTGAAGAATAATTTTCTTTGAACAAATGATGCATAAAGCGACTTTAATTTAGTAAGTAAAGTATGCTGATAGCCAAAATTTATTTCATATGCCAGCTGAAAGAAATCTGTGGTGATTTACTGATATTTAGTTGTGAAATTTAGTTCCCTTCTTGGTATGAATGCTTTGAAAATTACCATTTATTATTAGGTTCTATTCTATATTTTCCACTCTGAGCTAAAGCTGCAGTAAAGATTTACTAGTTCTTATCATCTTAGCACTATTGTTTAGTTTTTCAGAATGTGTTTAAAATATTTATGTGCATTTTTAAAACTTATTTTCTGAGTTGTTCATTTGATAGCTGACTTAAGAACTAGAAAATCAAATAGCTGTTTAAATAAAAAAACTTAAATAAGTATAGAATATACAGTCCTTTACTAAATCTTGTATTATAATCTGGTTACTGAAGAAAAACACTACAGAGGCATACATTTATTAACTTACATGTGCTTTGTTCCTCAAAGTGGTAAAGACTCTTTGTCATAATTTATAGTGACCAGAGTGATAGTATAGTGGGTAGTACTATTCCTTGTATAGGACTAATCCAAGTTCTATCCTCCGTATTCTTTATAGTCCCTGAGCACCCTGGGAATAATTCCTGAGTACAGGGCAAGGAGTAACATTTGAGCATTGGCAGGTATGGCCCCCCAAACAAAAATAAACTCAAATATGTGGTATGTGGTGATTATTTGAGAAAGGGGCTTTTTCAGTCTCTGTTGCCTATACATATATATATGTATATATGTATATATATATATATTCCTTAAAAGTCTTTTTATAAGAATTCAAAACAATATTTTCTGTGGATCTGTTTCATCTCTTTTTAAAAAATAGCTGAATATTATGAAGATGTGGAAGGGTGGGTTAGTCATTGTGCAAACATGGACTTCACATGCTTTTTTTTTCACTTTTTTGTTTTTTTTTGGTTTTTCAGCCACATCTAGCAATGCTTAGGACTTATTCCTGTCTCTGAACATAGAGATCACTCCTGGAGGTACTCAGGGTACCATATGGGGTGCCAGGGGTTGAACCCAGGTCAAATGTGTGCAAGACCTTGCTCACTGTACTATCTTTATGTCCCTAAGCTTACTTTTTTTTATAATTACTTTTTAACATTATTGCCTTTCTGGTTAATGCAAGTGTATAGATCCATACTTCAGAGCCCTGAAGTTTTGCCAAAAAATATTACTTTGAATTTCAGTTATTAAACCTTATTAAAGATCGTGATTGCTGGGCTGGAGCGATAGCACAGCGGGTAGGGCATTTGCCTTGCATGCAGCCAACATGGCCAATACAGGTTCGATTCCCAGCATCCCATATGGTCCCCCGAGCACCGCCGGGAGTGATTCCTGAGTGCAGAGCCAGGAGTAACCCCTGAGCATCGCCGGGTGTGACCCAAAAAGCAAAAAAAAAAAAAAAAAGATTGTGATTGCAAGTACTATGTCAGTGATGGATTGTATCTTACAATCCATAACTTTATATGTTTTCTGATTACCTTAGAACATTAGTACAGAACTGCATTGTTTTCTTCTGGCAATTGCTCTTGATATTATACTGCTGACTTTTATTAAAAGATATCACCTGAAAGTGCCTGTGAAAGTGCAATAGGAATTTTATGTGAAGAGAACCTTTCATTTTATGACAGAGCACTGTCTTTATGAAAGTCGTGAAAGAAGGTTTTGCCTGTACCAGATGTTGAGAACATTATGGTTCTCTTGAATATATCTGACTTTTAACTTAATGGGGAATATGAATTCTAAAGTTTGATTATACTCTTTGACTTGTTCCTTTGAATGCTTCTTTCAAAACGTTGACCACTTTTCTGTTTATTACTATTATTTTTTATTTATTTATTTTTACTGAAATCAGCTTAATTCTACTTGTCAATCAGAAACCATAATTTTAGTTACATGAATACTGTAAAGATTATCAAGACCTGCTTTGAGAGTTAGCTCTTGTCAGTTTTGGTAAATGTTTATTTCCACTTGTTGCTGGGTATAGTGCTTTATGTTTATTCATTACTCACATTTACTAGCTATGCATATTTTATATGCTTTATGATTTATTCACATTTATTAGCTATGCATATTTTATATGCTTAATGATTTTTTTGGCCTGCTTTTACTAAGAGATCTGGAGAGAGTTGTTAAATTCCCCCAATGTGATAGTGCTTTTTTGGATCATGATTTTGTCCTCTTATATTTGTAATCATGTAACAGAGCGTATACAAATCTATAATTGCTTCGATTTCCTTGTGTATTGTCTCCTGTTTTTTTCTGTGATCCTGGGGATTTATAACAGGATCTCACACAGTCAGCTATGCACTCTCTCACTGAGCCACACCACTAACTCCTATTCTCCATATTTCAATGTTTCTTCTCCTCTCTATTATCTCTTACATTATTATCTAAATTATTATATATTAGTATAACTATACCAGGTGGTTAGTTACAAATTTAAATACTCTTCGTTTCTGCTTTTTTTTGTTATAAAGTGTTCTGTTGAAATTATTTTTATATTTCCTCTCATATTTAATGTCTTCCCATATCTATATTACCTTGAGCAGATTTATCTCCTATCAGCCCCCCACTTAGTTTTTCTCTTTTGCATCTTGGCATTGCTAGCACTTCTACAAAACAGTTTTTATTTTGTTTTTGTTTTTAGAGTAACTAGAGGTTCACTTCAAGAAATGAGCAATGTACAGAAACTCTCTATATACTTCCTGCTACTAAGAATGCCTTAGAAATCCCCTTTATCTCCTGAGTGGTGCATTTGTTACAATGGATGGACCTTATTTTCACATCATTATCATCCCTAAACCATAGTTTACAATAGGGTTTACTCTTGTTGATGTATTTTTTTATGGGTTTGGCTAAATGTATAATGGTATGTATCTGTCAATATATTATCACAGAGTAGTTTTTCTGCCCCTCAAATACCTTATGCTCCACTCATTCGCTCCTCCCTATCTCAGTATATAATGTCATATTGTTGGTATCATATAATATGTAGCCTTTTTAGATTGACTGCTTTTAGTAATGCTTATTTAAATTTCCTTTCAGTCTCTTAATGGAATAATCCATTATTTGTGTGAACTAATTTGTTTGTCCTTTCACTTACTGAAGGACATCTTGGTTGCTTCAAGATTTTGGCAACTATGAATAAATATGCTCTAGTAGACACCTTTGTGTGCAGGTTTTCATTTGAGCATACATTTTTAACTCCTATAGGTAAATACAAAAGCTTTGTAACTTTTTTTTTTAACCCATAAGGGTTATTTTTTATTGTTTTTCCACAATTAATTGCAGTGATAGTTGAATATCACAAAACCAAAATTGCAAAATCTTAAATCTTACCTCTGTTTAGTAAAATTGACTAACCCTAGCAGTGGGAATTGGAAAGGGGCCAGTGGACATTGGTGGAAGGATGTGGGCACTGGTGGAGGGTGTGGTGCTGGGTTCTTTGCATGAAACCCTACCATGAACAGTTGTAAACCACAGTTCCTAAAAAAAAATTAAAAATAGATAAAATAGGTAAAAATAAAAATATACAAGTTGAGAAATGAGAAAACTGCTTTAAGGATGCTTGTACTTAATGATCTTATCACTATTCTTAAGTATTTATCCTTGGGCATTTAGCTATACTATTAGTCTAATAATTCATGGTTGGAATGAGAGTTGGGCATTCTTTATAAATATTTTAGATTCTTCTGATGATGCTTGTTTTCTATAAAGGGTTTTCTTTTTCTTTTGCTAGAGAAACAGAGAAGAGTTAGTTATAATGACCTTTTTTTAAAATTGAGCTGGTTCAGGGTAGGTTATAGTTATTTTTGAGGACTTTCCAAGAAAACTCTGGGGACACAGTGACCACTACTGTTGATACCTGACCAGCTGACTCTCATGGTTTAATACTGAGCCCAGCTTTATGATGTCACTCAATATTTCTAGGACTACAACCTGGATATGCTCAGGAGGTCATGTGGTGCTGGAGGTCAAACTATGTATCTAAGGCAAGCACACATGATTTAACTCCAAAGCTCCTGATTATAGATTTAGTAGGGCACATTTTTCTTGTTATTGGTACTATCTCTCTCTAAAGTTGTAATTCATTAGAGCTTTTATGTAAGAATTAGGTGATTGGTTTTCTCCCTATATGCAACCTAAGCCCTAATTTGTTTCTTCCCAAGGAAATTTATTGCCCAATTAATTTAGGATCTAATCCGGAAACACTTCATTTACTTTTTTTTTTTTTTTTGGCTTGCTTTTAGGGGTAGAGCTCTAAGATTCTCAAGACTTTGAAGAAATTGTAATGTTTTTTTTTCCACATTTTTGGGAGATTTCTGCATATTCTCGTTTTTTTAGAGTGGCATTTTGCTTTTTCTTTTTTTTTTTGTCTGTTTTTGTTTTTAAAATCTTCATTCCATGCAAGTTAAGGATTTGTCAAAGTTCATAGAGGAACTTACCAGATCTTAGGTCACAGTCTCTGGCCTCACCTGATAGATTCTGGCCCTTTAAATCTCATTTTTATTTCTCTATTCTCAAGAGCGATAGCACAGCGGGTAGGGCGTTCGCCTTACAAGCGGCCAACATGGCCGACCCGAGTTCGATTCCTCCGCCCCTCTTGGAGAGCCCGGCAAGCTACCGAGAGTATTTGATATGCCAGACACAGTAACAACAAAGTCTCCAATGGAGACGTTACTGGGCCCGCTCGAGCAAATCGACGATCAACGGGAGGACCTTTACCTTTACCTTACCTTTATTCTCAAGATAGTGTTTCAGAAATGCTTAGTTTATTTTTATGTTATTCCCACCCCCCCCCCCCCCCGCCACTTTAATAGTAGCCCTTAATCTGGAACAGCATCTATTCTTCCTCTTCTTGTTCTATACCTAGAGTCTGCCTACTTAATCCTTTGTTACCATTTTTATTTTTTTGAACCTTGGTCCTTAACATCTCGAATGTCTTAGCAGTTGTTTGTTTTGTTTCAAGCAGGTGTTTATTATATACTTCAAACTTCTGTTTCTTTTCCCTTTTCTTTTCCTTTCATTCAGACTCCAGTTGTTCTCTGTGGAATACAAGACTCCATTTTAACCAGGAATGGATATTATGTATAATTTTACATGTTTAATTACGGTGATCTTGAGGAGTAGTTCATGTTCATTTATGAAAGACAATATTTGATGAGGACCATTCCTAAATAGTATTTGGGATGAGATGAAACCTTTTGTTTTTTTCTGGGGAGGTGTTTAGGGATGACTCCAGCTCTGTACAGTTATCTTAGCAGTGCCAGGGACTAAATTCAGCCCCCTTATATGTAAAGCATGCTTTGGATACATTCTGCCCATGGAATTATCTGTCTGGTTCTGGATAGAACCTTTTAAATGAAATTTAGCAATAAAGTGGAGTCCAAGAAGATAGTGAGTTGAGTTGAATTTGTTCAAGGTCAGGGTGAAGTTTTGAAGGTTTGAGACACTAATGCCATTGTTTGGGTTTAGAATGATGGAATTGAGAAGAATCATTTAAAATTATTTTCAAATGTTTTAGGGGTAAGATCATGATAGTTACAGGATAGTTAGGAATATAGGAAAGGCATGGGAAGGGAAATAGAGGCAAGTGCAGTGAGTTTGAGGTTATTTTTTATAAATGGATCTGGCATGTTAGGGGAAACTCCATGTTAAAGAAATAAAAAGTTGGTTGAAGTGCTGTCAGGAAAAATGAAGTCATGAAATTTGCCTATAAATGGATGAACTTGGAGAGTATCATGCTGAGTGAAATGAGTCCGAAGGAAAGGGACAGATATAAAATAACTGCATTCATTTGTGGTATATAAAAATTTAAATAGTAGAAAAATAATATCCATGGCCAGGGAAAAGAGGGTTAGAAGGATTGGTCAGTTGTTGGAACCAGCCACAAGTGTGTTTGGGACTGAGGGTAGGTAAAATAGAAAAGAGATCAGTATGACAATAATAGTTGGGAATGATCACGCTGGACAAATCTTAGTGTTAAAAATAGGTAAGAGATATTCTTGATAACCTTTCAGTATCAATATTGCAAACCATAATGCCCAAAAGGAGGGGGAAAGGGGAGAGAGAAAGCAAGAGAGAGGGAGGGGGGAAGAGAGAGAGAGAGAGAGAGAGAGAGAGAGAGAGAGAGAGAGAGAGAGAGAGAGAGAGAGAGAAAGAGAGAATATGAATGAGTAAAAAGCACCTGCAGTAGAGGCAGGCAGGAGATAGGGAGTGGGAGGTGTTTGGAGGGAACCTGGGATTCTGTTGCTGGACATTGTACACTGGTAGAGGGATGGATGTTGGAACACTGTATGTCTGAAATCTAATCATGAACAGCTTTCTAATGGTCTATTTCACAGTGATTCAATAAAAAAAAGTTTTAAAGAAAAGTGGTTGAAGCATTGAAAATAAGTATATGAAATTTCTGACTAATAATTTTTGCATCTATTTATTGAATGCCTCTAATGTAAGACATAAAAATGCATACTGCACTGTTGTCCCGTTGTTCATTGATTTGCTTGAGTGGGCACCAGTAATGTCTCCATTGTGAGACTTGTTACTGTTTCTGGCATATCGAATACATCACGGGTAGCTTGCCAGGCTTTGCCATGCAGGTGGGATACTCCCAGTAGCCTGCTGGGCTCTCTGAGAGGGGAAGAGGAATCTAAGCAAGGTCGTCCCGGGTTGGCCTTCTGCAAGGCAAACACCCTACCCAATGTGCTATTGCTACAAAAGACTTAAATTTTATTAGTGAAAGATTTATAATTTAGATACATCATCACAGTAGCATTGAATACTAACTCTGAATTTAATAACAGGATTTCTTGACAGCCTTTAGCAACAAGGTTTTTTTTTGAAAAAAAGTGCAAGAATGTTAAATATTTTATGCTAGTAGTGTTTAGAGACAAATGGAAAGTATTAGCTTTTGCTTTACATTACTCATATTGTTTTAATGTGGGGAAAAGGGAATATATTTCTAATTTGAGTAATAGGTGAAAGCCAAAAGTAATGATATGAATTCCTCAATTGTAGCATTCATCACAATATTGTTTATATTTCCCTCTTATATCATTATATATGGCAAATTCCATTTCCAAAGTTTCTGTTGTATGCTACTAACTGCTAGCTTGCCACTTTATATAGTTTTTATTTAATTCTCAAAATAAATTTTAAGATAAGTATTTTTATTCCCAACTTGTATCTGAATCTGTTGAGTGAGACTGATTGCATTAATAGTGCTCTGGCATTCTGTGTGAGTGATTCTCTCTGGAGTTGTGCTGTGGGGCAGCTCTGATATTCACGCTTTAATAGAGCTCTGTTAAATACATGGCTAGTCACACATTGAGGTTGAAACTAAAAAAACAGTCTTAGTATGGATAAAAAGGACCAAATATAAATTTAACACATCCTTAGAGACATTTTTAAAAGCTGTTTCTCAGATTTGTTGGACATCGTGTTTAATTATTATGACAGAAATGGATGATTGACATGGAATATGGCTTGTGTCATTTTGTTTTATTTATATTCTTTATAGATACTATGCTAGCAGAAGAGAGTTTGTTTGCAAGAATTGCCAGAAACCATAGAATAAACTCATGTTAGCCTTTTTGCAGCACTGGTAGAATAAGAACACTTCTTACCAATTTCGTTTTTGTGACTTGATTATAACTTTTTTTGTTATCAACACTTATTTTTTGTTGTTGTTTTTTGGTAGACAAAAGCCACACAGCTATTAGTAAAACTCTAGAGTTAAAATTGATTAGATAACAAAGCTCCAATATTAAAACTGATAAGTTAAAAAATCAAATTTTTAATGTGAAATTGTTATATTTCAGCATGGGGTCCTGAAGTACAATTTTCATCAAGTTCTATTTCAAGGATTTTCAAGTTAAGTTATTTTCTAAAGATTTACTAAGCCGTTTGTTACTAGTTGAGCCTTCTGTGTTATTGTTTTTGTTTGTTGAGTTTAGCTGGCTTTTATGTTACCTTCCCATTGAATTTGGTGTGCTCCTATTGGAATTTCAATATTGAGGAATTTTGTGCAGGTGTGTGGTTCAGAAGCGTTAGGATCTTTGGTCTGTACCAGTAAGTTGACATGGTGGTAACTATGGGAGGTGGATTCTGGGGATTCTGGAAGTATTGGGGAGTAGGGGATGTTGCTTGACCCTACCCTGAAATGACCCCAGAGTTCTCAACCTGGACACCAGGGTACCTGAATTTTTTCACAGTTTAGTGTCTCTGCAGAGAGTACTAGTGAGTAGTGGAGTTGAGCCGTTGCCTTGGCTGCTGCTGTGTTTGTGGGTGCAACTGTCCAGGTAAGGAGTTGGTCTGCTCCCTCCTGAAGCCGCCCCCAAGTTTTTAGTGTGTGCTTGGCTTGCATCTCCTTGGAGATTTAGTTGTGAATCAGTAGAGTAGGGCCAGTGGATGAGTCAGTGTGACACCAGTTGTGGGAGATGCTTACTTAATTCTTAAATATGTCTAGTACACTTGACACACTGATGAAAATTGTACTTCAGGACCCTTAGAATTAAAACTAAGACTTGAATTGAGCTTCCCCTAAAATAGACTACTACCTCTGAAGCCCTGTCTGAATATATTGTTTACTCTCTTTACTCTCTTTATATGTTTATAAAGAGAGTTTACTCTTAGCACTGTCCTCCCGTTTTTGATCGATTTGCTCGAGCGGGCCCAGTAATGTCTCCATCATGAGACATGTTGTTACTGTGTTTTGCATATCGAATATGTCATGGGTAGCTTGCCAGGCTTTGCCGTGTGGGTGAGATACTCTTGGTAGCTTGCCAGGCTCTCCGAAAGGAGCGGAGGAATTGAACCCGGCTCAGCCTGCCGGCTGCGCACAATACAAACGCTCTACTGCTGTGCTATCACTCCAGCCCTCTATACATAAAAATATTTTTTAAAGTGGTATCTGGTACTTTATATAAAAAATTGATTTTAAGGATTTGCAGGCACTGAGTGTTTTCGAGAACATGTCACTATGTTTGTATTTTTTGAATAGTCTAAATTTGTAGAATTGTCTATGTAGTAGTATAATCTGGTAATAAGAATTTTTTTTTTTTTTTTTTTGCTTTTTGGGTCACACCCAGTGATGCACAGGGGTTACTCCTGGCTCTGCGCTCAGGAATTACCCTTGGCGGTACTCAGGGGACCATATGGGATGCTGGGAATCGAACCTGGGTTGGCCATGTGTAAGGCAAATGCCCTACCTGCTGTGCTATTGCTCCAGCCCCCAGAAATTTTTTTTTTAAGATAAGAAGGTCTTTGATGTTTTTTCATATCATGTATTTGTCATTTCTCATTAAATGTGGGGTTAGTCATCTTAAAATGTTAAATTACAAAAATAGAGGAAATATTTAAAATATGATTAAAATCATTCCTTTAATCACATTCTTCCTATAAATAATAAAAATTGTAACTGATCTTAAGTCTGCTCATTATTGTGTTAAATTCCATACTAGTTTCATCTTCTGTAAAACATGAAAATAAGTCATAAGATTAAGGTGTTATGACAGTTGTGGATTATTGTGGGTGTTAGCAGGTCACAAAGTTGACTGATGTGCATGGTGTTCTGATGTTTTGCTTGTTTTATAGATGACTCATTAAAACATTAAAAATTAAACGGAGTACTTGGGGCTTAATAGAATTTTCTGTTTTGTAATAAGAATGTTCTGGAGTAGGGAGTGTTTAGTACTTTATACAATAGTTGATCCCTGCATCTCTTTATCTAGCATATTACTAATTCATGCCTCTTATTTTTGGCTCCTTTTAGTTATGGAAGCATCCCAATTTGGACAAAATTAATATAAGTACTTTATTTATAGGAATTTTAAGTTTATTTCACATGATCTTAGATAATTTATAGGTGAAATGATAATGAATGGGAGTGTGATTTACCTGAAGTTTTGCTTTTCTTCAGACAGCATATTTATTATGAGTTAAAATGAGTTGAAATCAACTACTTTTTTTTTTTTTTACAAATTTAGCTTGAAAATGAGACTTATTTGAATTTCACTAAATATGATATTTTGCTTAAATATTCTGTTTATCTAAATGATATCTTTAGGTACATTATATAGGTTGTGGATGTTATCAATTGATGGTAGTATTTTCTATAATTTTCATTGGCATTTTAAATATGACAAATTGGAAGAAATAGAAATTCTTGTTTGTACCAATTTCATTTCAATTACTAGAGCAGGGCTTTAATTCTGGTTTATTAACAGTGACCTTCGGAAGTTAATCTAACTTCTGTGAACCTCATTTTCATCTTCTAAATGAATCCACTGAAGCTTAAAAAGAATTAAAAGAAACATGTGAGTCAAATAATTCCTTCGTAAAGTAGATATAAAACTATTGTGACACTAGTTCACCTAAAACTGTCAGATTTTATCTGAATTTATAGCACTTGTATTACAATTTAATTATAACCAGTAATAGCAGTAATTTCATTTTAATTTTTTGGCTTTGAGCCCCACCAGGCAATACATAAGACTCTGTTCTCAGGGATCACACCTGGTGGGGCTCAGTAAAATATTGGGTGCCTGAGATTAAACCCCGGTTGACTGCATGCAAGGCAAGCTCTTTACCTGCTCTACTATCATGGCCCGATAAAAAAAAAATTAATACACATCTGATTTTCTGCCCCCCCCCCAGGTTTTTTTTATTAAAGCACTATAGTTTACAAAGTTCATCATAGTTGAATTTTAGACACAAAACATTTTAGCATCAATATTATTGCCAGTATTGACCTCCCTCTGCCAATGTTCCCGGGCTTCCTCTCATTTCCCCACCCTGCTCCAGCCTGTCCTCTTGACAGGCAGCTTTCTAAGTTTGGTTGTTAAAATTTGGGTCTACTGATTTCAGTGGACTGGAGCAGTAGCACAGAGGGTAGGGCATTTGGGCGACCCGGGTTTGATTCCTCCGCCCCTTTCAGAGAGCCTGGCAAGCTACTGAAAGTATCTTGCCCACATGGCAAAGCCTGGCAAGCTACCCATGACATATTCCTATGCCAAACACAGTAACAAGTCTCACAATGGAGACGTTACTGGGCCCACTCAAGCATTTATCGATGAACAACGGGAGGATAGTGCTACAGTGCTACTGATTTCAGTATTGTTGGTTTTCTATTGGTCTTCCTCAGATAAGTGTCTGTTCATTTCCTCTCCGCATTTTTGGTGGGGCTTTTAAATTTTTATTGTTGTTGATTTTTGTGAGTACTTTGTATATCCTGGATATGAACTCTTTACCTGATGTGTGAATATTTTTTCTCAAGCAGCTACCCTTTAGTTTTAGCCCATGTCTCTTTTGGCATACAGAAAGTTTTAAGTTTGATATGAGTCTGTTTGTTTAATTTTGATTTTATAGCCTTTTCCAATGGCATAATATCATGGAAGACTCCTTTGAGGTCTCCTTGAGGTTTAGGTCTTGGAGCGTGCTGCCTATATTTTCCTCCAGGTACTTTATAGATTCAAGTCTGATCTTACGGTCTTTAATTCTCTCTGAGTTGGCGTTTGTGTAAGGTATGGGTCACAGATCCAGTTTTAATATATTGCATGTGGTAATCCAGTTCTCCCAACACCATTTGTTGAAAAGGCTGTCTTTGTTCCATTTCATACTCTTGGCTCCTTTGTCAGAAATTAACTGACCATATATATGGGGTTTGTCCTTAGTCTATTCTGACCCATTGGTCAGAGTCTTTTTATATTCCAGTACCAAGCTTCACTATGGCTTAATAGTATAAGTTCAAGTTATGTTGTGAGATGCCTCCCAGTTTCTTGTTTTTCAGTATGGTTTTGGCTCTGTGGGGTCTTTTATGGTTCCACACAAACTTGAAGTCCTTGAAGAATGTTACCTGAATTTGAATCTGTATAGTAGGTTAGTAAGATGATCATTTTGACAATGTTGATTCTTCCAATCCATGAGCATAAAATGTTTTTTCCCTTTTATAAGACCTTCTTCAATTTCATTCTTCAGTGTTTTAAAGTTTTCTTGGTATAAGTCTCACAATTCTTTTAATTCCTAGGTACTTGATGTTTTAGGATACTATTTTAAATGGGATAGACTCTGATAGACTCAATTTCTTTCTCCTCTGATTCTTTATTTGTATATAGGAATGCAACAAATTTTTGTGTATTGACTTTGTGACCGGCTCCTTTTCTGTATGGGTTATTGTTTCTAGGACTTTGGAGTGGACTCCTCAGGGTCTTCAATGTATATCTTACTATCGTCCACAAGTAGAGATAATTTTACTTCCTCTTTCCAATTTGGATTCCTTTGGATCCTTTTCTTGCCAGATTTCTGTTGCAGAGCTCTAACAATACTGAATAAGTTAGAAGACAAACTGGGCATCCTTGTCAGTCCAAGCTTATTGGACCTTGTCAAAAACTTTCTCTGAATCAATTTATATGATCCTTTGATTTTTTATCTTTTCTTTTGCTGATGTGGTATATATGTTAATTGATTTGTGTATTGAACCATCCTTGCATTCCTGGGATGAATCTCATTTATTATGCTGCATAATTTTTTAAGAGACTGATGAATTCTGTTTGTTAAGATTTTGTTGAGGATTTTTGCATTGATGTTTATCAAAGAAAGGAAAGGAAAGGAAAGGCCCTCCCGTTGATCGTCGATTTGCTCGAACGGGCCCAGTAACATCTCCATTGGAGACTTTGTTGTTACTGTGTTTGGCATATCGAATACTCTAGGTAGCTTGCCGGGCTCTCCGAGAGGGGCAGAGGAATCGAACTTGGGTCGGCCATGTTGGCCGCCAGTAAGGCGAACGCTCTACCGCTGTGCTATCACTCCAATTTTCAGATTGATTTCTTTGATAAACGCCCAACCGCCGTGCTAGGGCTGGAGCGATAGCACAGCGGTTGGGCGTTTATCAAAGAAATCAATCTGAAAATTTTTTTTTGTAATATCTCTGTCATCTTTGAGTATCAGTGTAATGTTAGCTTCACAGAAGATTTTAGGAAGAATTCCTTTTTCTTCAATATTTTGTAAAACTTAAGCATTAACAGCAGTAAGTCTTCTTTAAAGGGAAGAGAAATCATAAACCTAATTGAGTAAGGACTTTTATTCTTGGGAAGATTCTTAATGACTTCAGTTTTCTTGCTTGTGATTGACCTGTAGGTTCTCTACTTCTTCCTCATTCAGTTTTGGGAGATTACATGTTTTTAGGAATCTGTCCTTCTCTTCTAGGTTCTCCAGCTTAACAGAATAGAGGTATAAGTTCTCATGAAGTCCTGGATTTCTGAGAGAGTCACAACCCTACACAGTAATATGGCAACACAGGTCTTTATATCAGTAACATCCCTGAATGCCAGTGGATTAAACTCTCCCATCAAAAGGTGTACACTGGTGGATTGTCTCAAGGAACAAAACCTGACCATTTGCTGTTCACAGAAAATGCATCTAAAACCACAGGATATATTGATTCAGAGTGGAAAGAGCAAAACAGTTATACTTGCAAGTAGAAAATAAAAAGGAGCTTGGACAGCCATACTCATGTCAAATCAAATTGCATTCAATCTAAAAAGAAAGTAATTAGAGACAGTGATGGACACTACTTATTGGACACTACAGTAGACCCCAGATTACTAACTCTAACATATACACACAAAATGTTTTGTCAGCAAAGTTTTTAAGGCTTTTGCTAAAAAACCTAGAGAAACACATGGGTGGAATCATAACAGTAGTGGGAGACTTTAACACTTCACTGTCACCACTGGATAAATCCACTAGACAGAATATCAGTAAAGATACAAGTGAGGAACTAGAAGAACCTAAGTGAGGAACTAGAAGAACCGGGACTAATGGATTTGTATAGGGCCTTTCATCCTCAAAAAAACTAAATACGTATTCTAGTGCACTTGGAATATTCTCCAAGATAGATCATATTTTAGGACTTAAGTTTAACTTCCATAAATTTACAAATTAAAGAATCCTATCAGATCACAATTCCACAGAGATAAAAATTAACCATAAAAAGAAGATGGGGAGAAACTCTTTTAATACCTGGAGATTAAATAACATGCTGCTTCGTAATAGCTGGATCAAAGAGGAAATTAAGAAAGAAAAAGATTCCTTGTAACTAATGACGATGAAGAATTAAGTTACCAAAATCTATGGGACACAGCAAATGTAGTATTTAGGGGGAAACTTGGAGCATTACAGGCTGACACATGGAAAGAAAAAAAAGTTGAACATCGTAATTGCACACCTTAAAATGTCTCGAAAACCAACAACAAATGATTCTAAGACTAGGAGAAGAAAATAAATAATGAAAACCAAAGCAGAGATAAACAGTATAGAAACCAAGAAAGCAATACAAAGAATCAATAAAACTAGGAGCTGTTCTTTGAAAGAATAATAAGGTAGATAAACCATTGGCTAGACTCATGAGTAAAAATAAATCACGAATCACGACCATCCTGTTATTCGTTGATTGCCTCGAGCAGGCCCCAGTAACGTCTCCTTCATCCTAGCCCTGAGATTTTTAAGAAAGTGCTATATTCAAGGCTCTTTAGGAGAATGAGACCCATCATTGTTACTGGTATTTGGCATTTTGGGTACGCCACGGGGAGTTTGCCAGACTCTGCCGTGTGGGCAGTTTACATTCGGTAGCCTGCCAGTTTACTGGCAGTAAAAATAAAAGATCAAATAAATTAGATCAGAAACAAAAAGGGAAAAATTACAATACTCATTAGAATACTCAATACAAAAAATTACATATATAATGCAAAAAATTATATTTATGTTTTTCACACTTTACCTTTATAAATACAGTGCGTTTCTCTTATATGTATCCAAATCACTAACTAGATACAAATTACCCAGTTGTAGAAGCATGTTTTTTTGAAATTGGTGATATGCTTTAGTTTCTGATTTAAACAGATCTGGTTCAGTTATTTAAAACATACATGGGATTTAATAAACGTGAACAACTCTGGCTGTATATGTGTGTGTGTATGTGTGTGTTCATTTTACAAAGCTCATTTATAAAGGTAAAACACTGATAAGCATTATAAAATGTTTACTTACATTTCATAATTTGCTTGAGCGGGCCCAGTAATGTCTCCATTTTGAGACTTGTTGTTACTGAGTTTGGCATATTGAATAGGTCATGGGTAGCTTGCCAGGCTTTGCCATGCGGACGAGATACTCTCAGTAGCTTGCTGGGCTCTCTGAGAGGGGCAGAAGGAATCGAACTTGGCTCGGCTCAGCTGGCTGCGCACAAGGCAAACGCCCTACTGCTGTACTATCACTCCATGCTAATATTCTCCAATATTAAATAATTACATTGTATACCTAAAACTAATATGGTATATGTAAATTATATCCAACTGAAATTTTGGTTGTGTTGTATGCTCAAGAATTGTGTCCTTAAGACTGGTAATATAGAGGTAGAGCACTTACTTTGCATATATGTGAGGTCCTGGTTCAGTCTTTCACATCTCAGAAACACACACACACAAACACACACATACATTGTGCTCTTTAATGTATATGTTATATCTGATTTAAAATAAGAAGTACAGGGCCAGTGAGATAGTACAGTGGATAAGGTGCTTGCCTTGCATGCAGTTGACCTGGGTTAGATCCCTAGTACCACACATACCCGACCCTGCCAGAAATGATTCCTGGTTGGGAAAGAAACAAACAAAAATAATTAAATGAAAAGTAGCAGTGTAAAAGATGAAATTTGGTGGCACAGTTATAGATAATTCAAAAATATTTATTGAAGAGGTATTTGGATAAGTATGGAAGGAATACAAAGAACCTTAAATGGGTAGGGATAGTAAAGGAAAAGTTGTAACATGGAAACGTGCAGTACATTCTTATAGCTGGACCAGACTGAAGGACTAAGGATTCTTTAAATGAAGACTTACTGTGCAGTTTCTAGCATGGGATTGATATTGTTAGGGTGGTATTTTTGAAGATTAGTTTAGTCACACAATACAAGAAATAATGTAGAGAAGAAAGAAGAGATATGAATTAGGAAGGTTGTTTTTGAAATTTGCCTAAGCTTGAAAATGAAAATTAGAATCTTTAGTAGTTTATTAAAACATGAAGGTATTTAACTTACCAGTGATATTATTGTTACATAGATATATTCAGTCATTTAGAGAAAATAAATATTGTATACCTTAGGTTGTTAAAAAGTAACATCTAAATTTGGTCAAAGTAGGTATATCTATTGAGAGATAAAAAGTTCTGTGTTGATAACTTTCATTTATTAACAAAAACAAAAACAGCAAAAGTTTCCCAGAAGCTTAACTATTAATATTCTTTACAAATATATAAAAAGTTGAATCTAATTTAGTACCATTTTAGCACAGCGGTAGGGCATTTACCTTGCACGCAGCCGGCCTGGCTAACCTGGGTTCGATTCCTCTGCCCCTCTCAGAGAGCCTGGCAAGCTACCGAGAGTATCTTCCCCGCACAGCAAAGCCTGGCAAGCTACCTGTGATGTATTCGATATGCCAAACACAGTAACAACAATTTTCACAGTGGAGATGTTACTGGGCCCGCTTGAACAAATGGATGAACAATGGGAGAATATTAGTAGTATTGTAAGCAGTCTTATAAAAGAGAAGAGAAAATGCAACAAACAATAATTAGAAAGGGAAGCATTATTATTGTGTAATATTTACTTAGAGTTTATATTTGTACTTTTAGAGTCAATATTAGGACATACTTTTTTAGTCAAAATAGGATATACTTTGGTCCATAATAGCAAAACTTCAAAATATAGATTTTTGAATGTGATTTTATAACATTAAAAATTTTGTTCTCTCCAATTATGAAAAAAGTTAGGTGTATTTATTATTTAAATGACTAAAAGTTATTATTGTTATATTATAAATATTATTATATTGCCTAAATTGAGATACCCATCATAACAATAAAGCTGAACATTTGAAATATTCATTTTTAGGAAAAAATAAATTTTATGTTCCTTACAGGAGATTCTTACATTTTTACTCCTTTAATATTTCTTTCACACACCATATCTATAATAGACTTTTCTACCATGAACTGGTAGAAAATACTAAGATTAGGTAGGTTATAAAATTGTGCTAATCCACTATTAAAAGAACCCCAAATTATCCACATTCCAGATAAATACAATCTTACTATCAAAAATTTTCCATGTCATTTCTTATTCCAATTTTATTCTTTTAAGATACTGTGAAATGTTTATGTTTACAATTTATTTTTAAATAATATGCTTATATACGGTAGTACAGCAGGTAGGGCATTTGCCTTGCATGCAGCCAACATGGCTGACCCGAATTCGATTCCTCTGCCCCTCTTGGAGATCCTGGCAAGCTACCGAGAGTATCTTGCCTGCACGGTAAAAGCCTGGCAAGGTACCTGTGACGCATATTCCATATGCCAAACACAGTAACAACAAGTCTCAGGATGGAGATGTTACTGGGCCCGCTCGAGCAAATTGATGAACAACGGGAGGACCGTGACCATGATGCTTATATCCAATATTGCTTGATTTTTTAGTTTAAAAATTATATGCTCAATAATTACTACAAATGAAAGTTTTTAGCTCAAATGTGCTCTGCCTTCTCTATTCTTTCATAGTTGACTTTAATATTTCTTAAACTTCTTGCCTGTCTGGTTAAAGATGTTATATCTTAATCTCAAAACAGTTACAGATTTTAGTATTCATATTCTCCCTATATCACTTGATCACTTGACATCCCATTACTCATCAGTTTGCGCAAGCAGGTGCCAGTAATGCCTCCATTCATCCCTGTCATGTGCTAGTATAGCCCAATGGCATCTGCTTGTTCTAGGAATACGAATAGCCTTAAACTGATCGTTCAGGATCTTGACGAAGAAGTCTGACCATCTCATAGGTGGGCAGCCACGCGATCTTTTGACATCCTCTGGAATCCAGTCGGTAATGGCTCTAGTCCAGCGGTTCTCTCCAAATTGCATTATGTGTCCAGCCCATCTGATTTTTGATGCTTTGGCAAATGAGATAGCGTCCCTGATTCTTGATCATTGATGAAGGTCGGAAGTCTGGATTCTTTCTCTCATTTGAGTGAAGTGTGATACTCCAAGCATAACTGTTTTGATTCCTCTTTGGGAGACCCGAATAGTGTTCTCAACCTATTTTCCTAGGGCCCAGGTCTCTGAGGCGTATGTTAATGCGGGAAGAACAGTGGAATTGAAGAGATGTGCCTGGAGCTGGACGGTCTTTTTCCTCTTAGCTATTTCTTTGACGCTTTTGAAGGTGTTCCAGGCTGCTCTCTTCTTCCTGCGCAACTCAGGTGCCAGGTCATTCATCATGTTGACTTCTCGACCTAGGTACACATTAACTGTTGCATTCAGAGATGTTTGTTCCATTGAGAGTGAATGGAACATCAGGAACAAGATCGTTTCCCATAAACATTGTCTTCATAAGATTCAGCTGTAGTTCTACCTTTACACATGGTCGAAATTGGCCAGCATTTGTGCCCTTTGGCTAATGTTTGATGTTATTAGAACAATGTCATCAGCAAAGCGGAGGTGGTGTCATTTCCGACCATCTATCTTCACTCCCATTCCTTCCCATTCCACTTGTCAAATGACATTCTCCAGGGTGGCACTGAAAAGTTTTGGTGAAATTTTGCTGAACCCCTCTCTTAACATGGATGATCACATCCTTGTAGATTGGTGAGATCCTGGTAGTGAGTCCATGATACAGCTCACGGAGGATCCTGATGTATTGAGTTTGAATGCCCTGTTTGGCTAGGGCTTTGATGATCACTTCAGTCTCAACAGAAACAAAGGCCTTCTTTAAACCAATGAACATTAGAGCGGCATCTTGAACTCCCGAGAAACCTCAATGGACTTGGTTATCATGTGGATATGGTTGATTGTGCTGAATCCTTTTCAGAACCTGACTTGTTCGCATGGTTGTCCTTTATCTAGTGTTCTGCCAATCCTATTCAGTATGACTCAAGTGAACAACTTGTAGTCGACAGACAACAGGCAGATTGGACGATAGTTGCCAATGTTGTGGATGTTTCCCTTCTTGTACAGTAGTACACTCCTGCTGTACTACTTTCCATTTCTATTGGGACGGAACCTTCCATTCAGACAGGTAGTATTTGAAGAGCCAAGCCAGTGTATTGATGAGTACTGACAGCAGGTTCTTCAGGTGTTCGGGTCTGACCTTGACTGGAGCAGGTGCCTTTGCTTCTTCACCGATGAAATGGCGTGTCGGATTTCTGAAGGGAGAACATTGGGAACAACATATTCATCCTGCGGAATTTGATATATGGGCAGGTGGACGTGGCTATCGAAGAGATCTGAGTAGAAGTCATGGATAATCTTCTCTATTGCCTTTCTGGAAGATGTGATAGACCCAGCAGGACGTCAGAGGGCAGTCATCTTGGTCTTGTAGTTGGCGAAGTATAGGTGGGCATTGAGAATGCTTTTCCCGGCATCTGCCGCATCTGCCAGCACTGCTGCTCTTCTCTCTTTGAGGTCTTTATTGCTTTTTTGCATTGCTTTACGAGATCGGATGTTGGCTTGTGGTTGCCTGAGGCTTGCGGCAAGCCACGTTGGTAAATGAGCTCAAGAGTTTTTGGAGACAGGCATTTTTTTGAGGCTGTCTCTTGGCATTCCTCGCACAATCATGGAGGTGCTGAACCAGTCGATCGTATTCCTTGTCAAATGTTTTCAACGATGGCATCTTCCCATGTTGCCGCAATAGTGCCAAAGAGCTCCCAGTTGGTGGTTGTTCTAGGAGTTCTGTTCCTAAACTTTGCAAACCAAATATGATAACCTACTGTACTATCATCACTCAGACCCTTGATGACAAATTCTTTAAAATGAAAAGCATATTGAAAATTTTATCATCATTTTATTGTTTGTAATTTAGTTAAAATGTTCTCTTTTCTTTTAGTGTCTTTAAGAAAAAATACAACATTTTATTGGGAAAATGCCCTGGCCTAGACCTTAGAGTTCCTCCAAACTCCACCACCCTTTTTGGTTTCTTATATTTTAAAGCCAAACTTACTTAATTTCCTCTAGACTATGTCTTGCCCTCTATTCTATGTGCTATTTTTCGCCAGTGTTTCCACCCCTCCCCCCTTTTTTTCCTTTTCTTGTTTGTTTTTGTTTTGGGGCCACATTTGGCAAAACTGACTTATTTCTAGCCCTGTCCTCAGGGATCATTGTGATAGGTCTTGGTGGACCATAAGTAATACAGGAGATAGAACGTGGGTTATTCATATGCAAGGCGAGCACTTTAACTTCTGTACTGTCTCTTCTGCCCTCTGGATTCTTTTTTTTCCCACATTACATTCCTTTTTTTTATTATTGAATCCTATAAGGTACATAGGGGACAATGTAGGAAGAATTCTCCACAACATTGAAGCTAAAAGCATCTTTAAGGATGAAACAGTACTGACCATGCATGTGATAGCAAAGATAAACAAATGGGACTACATCAAACTCAGAAGCTTCTGTACCTCAAAAGAAACCATGACCAAAATACAGAAAGAGCCCACAGAATGGGAAAGAATATTTACCTAATACCCATCAGGATCCTTTCTATTGAATATTATCTTTTATCAACCAGTTTGCATTTTTATGAAATCCATTGAATGTTTGCTTTATTAGTAATGTTTCTTTTGTTTTTGTAAGTTTGTAATTTTTATTTATTGAAAAAAGTTTAGTAAGTTGATAGAGCATATATACATGTGTTCATCTCTACATCTTGAATCTAAATTCCAGTATCTTTAAGAGTCAAATATCTGTTATTTGATCCTTAGAGATATCCTGTAAAATGTGATAAATCCCATATCTAAATTTAGAAGAATTTAAAATGTTGCCAGATAAAGCTGAAAGAAAATTATGTAAAATTGTGGATATTTTAATATAAATAATATATTTTTAGAATGACTAGACTTTTTATAGTTATGATTAAATTTTCTGCCATTGTTTTATTTTATTCTATTTTTGCGACTATGTATTGCCTTTAGATTTATATCTAATTTTTATTAGTGATCTATAACTTTATTGTCCCTCATTTTCTTGAAATTGAATCATTTCACCATAATACATGACCATTGACTAAAGGCAAATAATGATGTTTAAAAACTATTTTCTAGTTTTGGATGCTACTAATTTCTGGACTCTAATGGGTCTTCATCTTATTAGGGATATGGGTTATAAGTTTTATAATATTCTTCAGGTTCTTTTTATCTGTACAAGAAAATAATATAGTAAAAGTGTCAAAAGAGATCCACATGTCCAGCTCACAAGTAAATATACTGCTAAATTTGAACTTTTCTGGCAGTAGCTTATGCCACTCAAGGGACCATATTTTTATAGAATGATATATTTCAAAGGGTCTTGGTTTCCATTGTAGAAAATTCATGCATTTAGAGCAACTTTAAGCCAAAACAATTTTGCTTGTGCCATATTTTTAAAATATTATTCATCTTGAACACATGCCTAGGTTAAGTGTCAGAAACCATATATTGCACAAAAAAGAAAATTTATTGTTAGGAGACCAAGCTGTACCTGTGCTTATACAGCATTTTCCTTAGAGGATCAATTTGAGTATATGAACTAATATCAGCCAGATATTTGGACAGTAACATTATTGATAATAAAGGAGAAATTCATTGAGGAGAAAAGCAAATAAAGGAAGCATAAAAGTCTCATACTGTATGAAACTACAGAAATGGATCAAATAGTTTGACAGAAAGTTTAATGTGTACATAAGTAGAGGCTGACAGGAACATGCTGTGTGTGCCAAAGGTTCCAGTGATGGAAAACCGAAACATAGTGCTCACTGACCACAGCATGAGCCTTGACACACATTGTAAATAATCCAGAGATCTATGACTGCATTAAGCACTAGGCTGGTGTATTAACTGCAGTAAATCTATAGGAGCATAAAGGGCTGATGTGCAGAAATCCCTCTGATTAATTTTTGCAGTGGATTAATATGGATATAGAAATATTTTTATTTTGAATTCTGTCATCTTTCAGCCTCTCCTCCTCTACACTGTGCCATCCCTTGAATGGTTATTTTTTATTCTCTCTCACCAGACTTGTTTATGTGGATTCTTGCTTCAGTACCATCAAGTTAAAAGCTGAAGATGCTTCTGGTAGAGAGCATCTTATCACTCTCAAATTGAAGCCGAAGGTATGTGTGTTGATGAACTGTTACTGTGGTTAGGTAATAGGAAATACTTTGTAAATGAAATCGAAATCATTTTAGTATAAAGAGGTGCTAGTTTTAAAAGTTTGTATGGTGCTTTTAAAAATTAATTTTGAAAAGCATCAAAGCATTTATGTACAGTGTTTTCACTGGCACAGATATAGTTTCCCGTCCCTATGTTAATTCAAATTTGATAAAAACATAAACTTCAAAGTAAATTTAAAAAACATTCTCAGGAAGTCTTAAGCAGTCTTAGTTTTGTAAGATATAATAGAAGAGTTGGAAGTTTCACCATAAGTTAAGTTCTACTTAAGTTTGTTACTTTCAACTCTAAATTGCATTTGCTGTTCTTACTGTAATTGCCCACCCCACTCCCTATCCCCTGTGTAAATAAACACATATTCAAACTTTGATTTTGACTGAAGTTTTCACTTCTGTAAAAAGTGAAAGGAATTTTTCACTTTTAAGAATTTATATGTGTTACATCTATTTATACAACCCTTACAGATTAATAATCTATAGATACTAATTTTACTAGCAAGAAACATAGCCATTTTTTTGTATTACATTACTAGATTTTGAGTAAAATAAGTTCTGTATATTAATCATTAATTTGTTAATAATCAAGGAAACAATTTGAAGAAAATCAGGACATCTGCCTTTTTTTGTGTGTTTTTGTATTGTTCCTAGGAATCATCAATCAACTCTATTTCAGGAGATTGTAGTGATGAAAAGATCAATTGTGTTTGTCCTTTTTAAAAATGTGTCTGGCATTTAAGCTTTCCACAAGAGAAAATTAATATATAAAGCTGTACTGTGTGACACAGAAAAGTTGATATCTTACAGTGTCTTTGTATCAAACAGGTTGAGAAATGACTGCCTTTTTTTTACATACCGAATGTGTAGGTATAATTTTCAGACTTGCGATAGGTATTGAAAAAATATTAGTGGGACATAAATCTTATTTGTAAAAGAAGTTTTATATATGTATCTCCAAATAACTTTCATCTGTTGAGATGAAAAAAATTCTTTCCTTCTTAATTTTTAAAAGAGTGCTTGTTTTAAGATCAGGAGAAATCTGAGTTTATCTTTTCAAAGGTCACCTGCTGCCTGTGGCAAGGATTCTATCATTTTCATTAAAGGTTTATTTGTTTATATTTTTTACATTGATAAAAAGTATCTTGCTTTCTACAAAGACCAAAATTAAATATTTTAAAAATACCCTCTTTTTTCTATAGGGTTTTCTATTAGAAGAGAGTAATTTAAATATATGTGGTCTATAACTACCCTTACAAGATTTTATTACTTATTCTGGTTATTTACATTATTGGTGGTCCTGAGAGGTTATAGCAACACATTTGACCCATTGTGCTTTTTTTAATTTCAAAAGATAAGATGAAACTATTAATATTTCACTGGAGCATATTTTCAAGTGTCAGTTTTTGTTGTATCAGTAACTGTGAACTCTATTACAGATGCCCTATAAGTGATAAGAGAAAGCTTTGTTTGTGTTAGTAAGAAAATCGGAAGAAAACAATTTTGTTCCAAAAATATTTTTTAAAAAGAGTGAAACCAAGTAAATCTTATATTGGTGTGATTTATTAGACCAGTAAATAGTTTTTTACTTATCTCTTTTAGTTAAACTTTCATAGAGACCAAAGTTGTATTTTAGATTTAGTTATTTTTATTTTAAGAATATTTGAGTCTAGGGCTGGAGGTTTAAAATAGTGATAGCTGAAACTATATGGTAAGAATACACAGTATGGTACAGAGTGATAGTACAGCTGGTAGGGCTGGTAGGATGTTTGCCTTGTACATAGCTGACCCAGGTTCAATTCCCAGCATCCCACAAGTCTCCCATCACTGCCAGGAGTAATCCTGAGTACAGAGCCAGTAGTAACCCCTGAGAATTGCCGGGTGTGACATAAAAAGACAAAAAAAAAGAGAAAAACACCCCAAAGTATTCAGTATTGTTCATCGATTTGCTCGAGCAGGCCCAGTAACGTCTCCATTGGAGACTTTGTTGTTACTGTGTCTGGCATATCGAATACGTCACGGAGAGCTTCCCAGGCTCTGCCGTGCGGGCGAGATACTCTCTGTAGCTTGCCGGGCTCTCCGAGAGGGGCGGAGGAATCGAACTCCGGTCGGCCATGTTGGCTGCATGCAAGGCAAACACTACCACTATGCTATCGATATTAATACAAAAAAGTTTTAATGAATCAAGTTGAATTTTTAAATAAGCCAAATAGACTTTTACAATACAAGTACATATAATGCATGCACCTATATTTTATATTTTTGACATATAGGAATGAAATTGATTTTATTCATGAATATATCCTCTCCTAGTTCTACCACTTATGTCACTATCTTGAAAACCAACAAGAAAAATTACTAATTTTAACAAGATACTCTTAAAAATTAATTTATTGGGACCAGAGAGATAGTGCAGGAGTTAAGGCACATACCTTGTGTTTGGCCAACTCTCTTATCAATCCTTGGCACCACATTATTCATTGAAAACCAGGTCTGGCCCTGGAGATCCTTAGGATGGCATGTGTAAACCCCAGCACTGTGGCTCCTGAGCAATACTGCATCCTTGGGCCCTCGTAATTATCTGCCACATACTGCTGGGTATGGCCCCTGGGTACCTTGAGCACCTTTTGGGAGGGTTTGAAAAGTAAATGAATAAATAATGAAGAGAATGAGTTAATCTTTTTTAATATTTTCTTTTGAACTAAGATATAATTACCATCTTTTCTTTCATAAAAGAAGTAGCTTATACGGAACTGGAGAGTTGGTTTATAGAACTGAATTTGGAGAGTGAAGAGTGGTGTTTAAAAAGGAGGAGCCTTTGGACATTGGTGGAGGAAGTGGGCATTTGGACATCTTGTGATGCATGTGGTGTTATAATGATGTATGACTGAGACCATCATTAATGGTATTCTAATTCACAGTACTTCAATAAATATTAACTAAAAAAGACAGCCTAGGGACTTCCTCAGCTTTGGTCAAGATCAGCGCTATTTAAAATGAATAAATTTAAAGTTGATGCTAGGCGATGCTAGGTGATAACCATTTGTGTAATCTGCTGTTGTAAAAACGTGTTCACTTGTGGGTTGAGAGCCTCACTGTTCACATGGTTCAGTTACAAATGCTTGCTTAAACGTTTTCTTTAGAACAGTATACTATAGAGTTTAAAAAATAATGTGTGGTGTAAATATATGCTTTTTATTGTATAATAATATTATTCTATATTTACTGAGTTTTCTTTATTTGAAAAACATTTAGTTAAAAATAATGGTTTATTGGGGGCTAGAGTGATAGCACAGTGGGTAGGGTGTTTGCCTTGCATGCGGCCAACCTGGGTTTGATTCCCAGCATCCCATATGGTCCCCCAAGCACCACCAGCAGTAATTTCTGAGTGCATGAGCCAGGAGTAATCCCTGAGCATCTCTGGGTGTGACCCAAAAAGAAAAAAATATGGATTCTTATTTTTCAATATTTTTTATGGGGATTATTGTTATTGTCAGACTTCTAAGGTCAAACTTAAGGCTATGAGTTACTGGTGGAAACAATAAATTATCTCTATTTAGACAATCTATTATGAAAACTGCCTAAATTCTGGTAATTATAATACAGTTATTTATGTTTTTGTTAGTATTATGATACCTATAACTCTAAAAATGAATATCTAGGTTCACACTTTTTGTCAGATTATCCAGAAGTTAAAATTGTACCTTTTAGGTTCTTTATGATTATAAAGGATTATATAAACTAAATTGATCTTAGTATGAACATAATGACCACATATGCCATATCACATACATAAAGAAAGTTAATTTATTATATAGTATCTTGCATAATTGGGCTGGAGTGATAGCACAGCAGGTGGGGCCTTTGCCTTGCACACAGCCGACCTGGTTGACCCAGGTTCGATTCTTCTGCCCCTCTCGGAGAACCCGGCAAGCTACTGAGAGTATCTCACCCTCACAGGAAAGCCTGGCAAGCTACCCGTGATATTTTCGATATGTCAAACACAGTAACAAGTGTCACAATGGAGATGTTACTGGGCCTGCTTGAGCAAATCGATGAACAATAGGAGGACAGTGACAGTGCGTAATTATATCTAAAATTAAATTTTAAAGATATCACCTCAGAAACTACATTGTTGATTAATATATGTACGTGGGTTTCCATTTTATTTATTGTAACCTATGTTTTGTGTATCTACTTGTGTATCACTTTCCCATGGTATTTAATGACTTCCAAAGTCAAACTTTACTTGACTTTCTCATTCTAAATGAGGTAAACATTTTATTAATTTAATACTTTTACCTAGATTGATGATTCTGTTTTCATTGAATCACCATGGGATGGAGCGATAGCACAGCGGTAAGGCTTTTGCCTTGCATGCAGCCAACATGGCTGACCCGAGTTCCATTCCTCCGCCCCTCTCGGAGAGCCCGGCAAGCTACCGAGAGTATCTCGCCCGCACGGCAGAGCCTGGCAAGTCACCAGTGATGTATTCGATATGCCAAACACAGTAACAACAAAATCTCCAATGGAGATGTTACTGGGCCCGCTCGAGCACCATGGGGTACAATTACAAAGCTTTTATGATTGAGTTTCAGTCTTACAATGATCAAATACACATCCCTCCACCAGTGTACATTTTCTACCTCCAATGTCCCCAGTATCCCTCCCACCTTCCCCACTTCACCCCACCCCACTGCCTCTGTGGCAGACAGTTTTCTTCTTTCTCTCTCTCTACTTTTGGACATTGTGGTTTGCAATATAGATACTGAGAGGCCATCATGTTTGCTCCTTTATCTGCTTTCAGCACACATCTCCCATCCCAAGTGATCCTTCCAACCAGCATTGACTTAGTGATCCCTTCTCTAACCCAGCTGCCTTCTTCCCCAGCCCATGAGGCAGGTTTCCAATTGTGGAGCATACATAGATGATTTTTTACACTAGAAAGTTAACTATTATTGTTGATATCATTAGGAAATAAATAGAAGCAACTAATCACTATCACTATCACTATCACACCATTGTTCACTGATTTGCTTGAGCGGGCACCAGTAATGTCTCCATTCATTACTGTCATATGTTAGTGTAGCCTGATGGCATATTGGGGCATCTTCAGGCTCAGGGGAATGAGGATCATCGTTGTTACTTTTTTTGGCATAAATCATAAAAATAGAAGGAACTAAAAGTAAATAGTTTTTTTAACTTTGGGGCACACCACATGAGTGGCGGTGCTCAGGGCTTACTCAGGTTTCTGCTCAGGGATCACTCCTGGTGGTACGTGGGGAAACCAAATATAGTACTGGAAACTGAATTAGGATCTACTGTTTGCAAAACAAGTGTCTTAATCCCTATACAGTCACTATTTTTCCTCTAAATAGTCAGTGTTTCATCCAGTAGAAGGATCAGATGGGCATTACATTTTTTTTTTTTTTTTGCTTTTTGCGTCACACCTGGCAATGCACAGGGGTTACTCCTGGCTCTGCACTCAGGAGTTACTCCTGGCCGTGCTCAGGGGACCATATGGGATGCTGGGAATCGAACCCGGGTTGGCTGTGTGCAAGGCAAATGCCCTACCCACTGTACTATCACTTCAGCCCCCAAGTGGGCATTACTTTTAAATAAAAAGATGCTGCTTTGTTAAATACTATAATAATAATGATGATGATGATGATGATGATGATGATGATACTTTATTCCCTTTTCCCTATATATGGTAAAAGGTAAAGGCCCTCCCGTTGATCGTCGATTTGCTCGAGCGGGCCCAGTAACGTCTCTATATATGGAATAGTGAAAATAAGAGAATAAAAAGAATGACATTCTAAAACCTATTCCAACATCAAATGTAAACTTTTTAAAAAAAAATATATATATATACATATATTTTATGTAGGAGTACTGTTATTTATTCAGCCACTGATTAGGCTGATTGAATTGTGCATGAACTCTGCCTTTTTTCCCCCCATTTTTTATAATTTTATTTATTGAATCACTGTGAGAGCAGTTAAAAAGCTTTCGGGTTTAAATCTTGGTCATACAATGAAACACACGTACCTTCACCAGTGCCCATTTATCCACCACCAAAATCCCCAGTATACCCCTATCCCACACCCTCCCCCTACCTGTGGGGCAGATGATTTCCAAATTATTCTCTCTATACTTTGATTACATTCAACATTTCAACACCACACCCACCATTATTATTTGGGATTTTACTCCAATACTCAGATCTGTCGAAAAGGCAAAAGTAGACAATTTGTTTTCTATTGCTGGTAAAATATTTTTCAATATTTAGCTTTCTAATGAAAATAAATGGAGATTTTTTAAAAAAAACTAAATTTCGGTTTAAAGAATCCAGAATTGGATTTCTAAAAAATCATGCAGTACAGTCTTAAAGTAACAATATTGATTATTAAGAATACATTTTGTGGCAATACTGCCTAAAGCATTATACAAATTCAATGTGGTCTCTATCAGGACATTCATGACATTTTTCAAAGAAATAGACAGAACACTCCTGAAATTCATATGGGACAATAAACCCTCATGAATAGCTAAAACAATCCTTGGGAAAAAGAAGAAGGGTGCCTCACCATCCCCAACTTCAAACTGTACTTCAAAGCAGCAGTAATTAAGACAGCATGGTACTGGGCTAGAAACAGACCTGCAGACCAAAGGAATAGAGTTGAATATTCTGTCACAGACCCCCAAATATATGGCCACTTATTCTTTGACAAAGGAGCAAAAAATGTGAAGTGGAACAAGAAAAGCCTCTTCAACAAGTGGTGCTGGGAAAACTGGATAGCTACCTGCAAAAAAATGAACGCTGACCTCTGTCTAATGCCAGGCACAAAAGTCAGATCAAAGCGAATTAAAGACCTCAATATCAGACATGAATCCATAAGGTACATAGAGGAAAATGTAGGCAGAACTCTCCACAATATTGAAGCAAAAACATCTTTAAGGATTAAACATCACTGACCATGCAAGTGGAAGCAAACATAACAAATGGGACTACATCAAACTAAGAAGCTTCTGCACTTCAAAAGAAACAGTGACCAAAATACAGAAAGAGCCCACAGAATGGGAAAGAATATTTGCCCAATACCCATCTGATAAGGGATTAATATTCAGGACATACACGACACTAGTAGAATTGTACAAGAAAGTAATCTACAACCCCATCAAAAAATGGGGAGAAGAAATGAACAGAAGTTTCCTGAATAAAGAAATACAAATGGCCAAAAGGCACATGAAAAAATGCTCCACATCGCTGGCCATCAGGGAGATGCAAATCAATACAACAATGAGATAGCATCTCACACCACAGAGACTGGCACACATTCAAAACAACAAAAGCAAGCAGTGCTGGTGTGGATGTGGGTTAAAAAGAGATACTCTTTCACTGTTGGTCGGAATGCCTATTAGTCCAGCCATTCTGGAGAACAATATGGACTGTCCTTCAAAAACTAGAAATTGAGCTTCTGTGCGACCCCACATTACCACTTCTGGGAATATATCTCGAGGATGCGAAAAAGCATAGTAGAAATGACATCTGTACGTATATGTTCATTACAGCACTGTTCACAGTAGCCAAAATCTGGAAACAACCCAAGTGCCCTAGAACAGATGACTGGTTAAAGAAACTTTGGTACATTTATGCAATGGAATACTATGCAGCTGTCAGGAGAGATGAAGTCATGAACTTTGCTTATAAATGAATTGACATGGAGAGTATCATGCTAAGTGAAATGAGTCAGAAAGAGAGGGACAGACATAGAAGGACTGCACTCATTTGTGGAGTACAAAACAACATAACATGAAGCTGACACCTAAGGATAGTACATGCACAGGACAGATAGATTGCTCCCTAGCTGGAAGCCTGCCTCATGAGCCAAGGGGAAAAGGCAGCTGGAATAGAGAAGGGATCACTAAGAAAACGTTGGCTGGAGGAATCGGTCGGGATGGGAGATGTGTGTAGAAAGTAGATAAAGGACCAAACATGATGACCTCTCAGGCTCTGTATTGCAAACCATAATGCCCAAAAGTAAACAGAGATTATGGGGAATCATGTCTGACATGGAGGCAGGGGGAGGGTGGGAAAGGGGGGGTATACCTGGGATATTGGTGGTGGGGAATGTGCACTGGCGAAGGGATGGGTGTTTGATCATTGTGTGATTGTAACCCAAACATGAATGCTTGTAACTCTCTCATGGTGATTCAATAAAATTAAATAAAAAAAGAATACATTTTGTCTTTGTTAACATAGCTACCTGTTTTTCCTATGTATGTTCTAAATCCATTAGAGATCACTTTTCTACTTATCACTTGTAAAAATGATAAATAGTTTTGTTTTGGTTCACTTTGGCTATGCTCAGGGATCACTCCTATAGGTGAACAGAACTATATGTGGTACCTGGGATTGAACCCATGTTGGCCACATGTAGTGCAAGTATTTTACCTACTATATCATTTCTCTGGCCCCTGCAAAAATCTTTTAAAGTTGATTATATTTTTGTGCATTTCTCTTTTTTTTAACTGATACTGTCTCTTTAAATAATGACTGCGTCTAGTTAGATTGAATAGACTGAGAAAAAATTGATTATCAGCTGGTTTGATATTTAAAGAAAAGAAACTGAGATCCATTGTGGTGCACCTGTCAAATTATATTAGCAGCTACCTGACACTAACTTAATTCATTATTCTTTACTTAAATATGATTGCTCTGTCATCCCAAATCACCAAACTTGTTATCCCATAAGTGTAATTTGATTGTTAATCAACACTTATTATGTTAATACCATTATGCTATATTTTACTTCTACAACATATTTATATATTTATTTACATAAACAAAGTATATAAACATATATATTATAATGCATATTTATGTGATCATTTATAAAATAATTATATACTTATGTGCATTTTTATATCACATACTATAATTCCATTATATAATCATAGTGGAATCTGAGAGCAGAATTTAACATTTAGATGAAATATTTTTATGTTTATAATACTTTCCCTAACATACTCTATTTATTCTAAAATTTCTCATTTGAATACAAAAGCAAAAATCATCTTTTTCCCTCCCTCCTCAAATAGTACCCTGCAGAATCACCTGATGCTTTTGTGGATTTTCCAGTCCCTTTTTCTTTTTCTTGGACACCACAGGTAAGTTTATAAATTTATTTTGAGTATTAGAAAAGTATATCTGATTTCCTCAGAATTGACAATGATAGTTTTTAAGGTGATTTGTTTCTATTTTCTCCATTTATAACCCAGTCTTCTACAGATCTTCTTTCTAGTAATGTCCGTTTTCTCTTTTTCTGGTTCTGTACACAGACCCACACCCATATACACAGCCACATACACCCTATCCATCCTTTCCCCTTTATTTTACATAGGCCTCATGCAATCAAAATGTTCCTGAGGAATTTTTGTTGACAGAAATTTTTCTTTAGGTTTAAGGAAAGAAGCCTTTATAAAGCTGTGAAATTTTAATATTGCTGAACATTTTTAATATTGCTGAAACTTCTAGCATTGATGAAGTAATATTTGAGTTCTACAAGTTAAGAATTTAGTTGAGAAAAAATATGCCCTGGCATTTCCACTTTTTATTCTTTGAAATTGTCCTTCAACTTACACTGCATTCTTTTTGTATGTGCTTGGAAACATTCATGCTGTGTGTTAAAAATAATGGAAATTTTTTTTCTGACTCCTCCCCTTTCTGTTTTCTGCCCCTGTTAATTGAATTTTTAATACAAAAATGATAATCTAAGACAGTATGTTTAGAAGTACATTGTAAGCAGTAATTGTATATAAAGTGATATAATTTTCAGTACTACCATAATCATTACACGTATATGATTCTTAAAGATTTGACAACATTAGTTACATTCCATGAAAGATTTAATAATCATGATTTAAAAAAAGATCTAGTAATGATTTTTTTTGGGGGCGGGGGCTGGAGCGATAGCACAAACAGGTAGGGTGTTTGCCTTGCACTCAGCCAACCTGGGTTTGATTCCTCCACCCGTCTCGGAGAACCTGGCAAGCTACTGAGAGTATCCTGCCTTCATGACAGAGCCTGGCAAAGTCTCCATGGCGTATTTGATATACCATAAATAGTAAATACAATTCTCACAATGGAGAAGTTACTGGGCCCCCTCGAGTGAATCGATGAACAAAGGGAGGACAGTGCTACAGTGCTAATGATTTTTTGAAAATAACCTAGTAAATGCTAAAGTTAGAAAAATGGAAAGTGGTAGCAGAATTCTTATAGAAAGAGAAGAAATTCCTCATGACTTTTTCCAAATACTTTTTAAAGGTACCCATATTCTTATTATTAAGTTTTGATAGTTTCGAGTGAAAATTCATTTCTGCGTAACATTTGATGTTATAAACGCACAGGATAAAGTAATTGGTAAGGTAATTGTTTTATGTACATAATTAGATTTAACAGAAAGAGCCTGACAGAATTCATGATCTTGTTTGTGAAGGTTTAAATATCATATATTTTTTAAATCATACATATATTAAAAATGTTCTTTTCATTTTTTCCTTTAAATACAAAATGAAAAGGAGACCAGCAGGTAAGTACAGTGCTTAGTGAACATTGCAGGGACTGGACCTGGATTCCATAGCCAACAAAACATGGTTCTTCAGGCATTACTGGGTACAGACTTGGAGACCTCTACAAAATCCTGAGTGTGGCCTTGGAGGCTCCAGGCACCGCGAGAATGTCCCAAGTATCCCCAGCACCACAAAGCTTCATCACAGCCATGTGCTTTTCCACTGCACTATCATACAATTGGCCAAGAATCACAGGGGAAACCCCAGCGCTCCTGAATGCTGCTTGGGAGGCCCTCCAAAAAAAAAGTTTTGGGAGACTTCTCCCCAAAATACAGAACAAAACAGTGTTTCTTTCCAGTTTCATAGAAATCAAGACAAGAGTGAAATATAGGAGATGAAATACCTTGTATTTTTTAAAATTTTTATTAGTGAGACACCATGAGGTACAGTTGTAGACTTATAAATTTTATGCTTGGGTTTCAATTATACAATGATCAAATACCCATCCCTCCACCAGTGCCCATTTCCCACCACCACAGATCCCAGTATCCCTCCCACCCTCTATCCCCCACATCCCACCCTGCCTCTGTGGCAGGGCATTCCCCTCTGGTCTGTCTCTCCTATTGGGTGTTGTGGTTTGCAAAAGAGGCAATGAGTGGCAGCCATGTTTGTTCTATAGTCTACTTTCAGCATGCCTTAACATACGAGGTATTTTGATGTATGTTATCAGTATATAAGAACTACTTTTTTAGGGGCTAGATTGATGATACAGCTGGCAGGGTACTTGTCTTGAATGAGGTTGGGGTTCATTCCTAGTTCTCTGTATGGTCTCCCAAGCCCTGCCAGGAGTGATTCTTGGGTACCAGGTATCACCTCAAAATAAACAAACCTACTGAGTTGATTTTTTTTAAGATTTGGAATTACATATAAATTGTACATCTTTTTAAAAAATAAAATTGACTTTGACCGTTTTTTTTTTTAAATGGGAGCTTATGAGATAACATGGTACCTTAGAGTGCAGTATTGTTTGAAGATATATTCTCTCAAATTATATGTTAATATTATAAAAGTTAAGGTTTAAGAATGTATTTTCAATGAGCTTTATTGTTTCTAATGTAGGTAACCATACAACTTCTTCACAGAGTTTAACCTGTGAAAAAGTTTACTTATCCACAACAATTTTTTGAAACACTTCCCATATTCATTCATTTAGAAAAACTAGTTGGTGCCTTTTATTAGACTAGAAAAAAATCTGGGGTGTTGGCACATCCAGCAATGCTCAGGGATTACTCCTGGCTCTGAACTCGAATTATTCCTTGTGGTCTTTAAGCAACCATGTGGGATGCCAGGCATCGAACTCTGGTTAGCACTGTGCATGGTAAAAGCACCCTACCTGTGATACTACTATCTCTCCAGCTCTTAGACTAGAATTTTTTTTTTTTTTTTTTTTTTTTGCTTTTTGGATCACACCCGGCGATGCACAGAGGTTACTCTTGGCTCATGCACTCAGGAATTACTCCTGGCAGTGCTCAGGGGACCATATGGGATGTTGGGAATCGAACCTGGGTCAGCCGCATGCAAGGCAAATGCCCTACCCACTGTGCTATTGCTCCAGCCTAACTAGACAATTTCTTTCAATTTTAGTATCCTATCTCTGCCTAAGGATAGTCAATATCAGCATGGAATAAGTATTTTCCAATTTGATCTTTTTTTCTGTTTCTTCTTTATTAGAATTAGCTACTTCCCTAAAATTTAGGTGTTTGCATACATACTTTTAGCTACATTTATTTATTCCCTATTTAAAACATTTGCAGTCTGGACTTTTTAATACAGTATTGCTTTTGAGCTCTCCCTATATCTGGTAAGTTTATTTTAAATGCTTACGTGAATTACCTGTCAATTTTGTCATTGCCTTACTAATAAACTGGTTCATAGTTCAGTAGTATTTCAGTGACAATTCTTACATATTTTTTATAACGCATATACAAGATTTTTAGTATGGATTATGAATAGAAGTGAAAATTCCAGATTATAGGAATGGGACCTTTTTTAGATTAATGATGTTGCCAAATTACCTTCCCACATTGGTTGTATAAGTTTATACTTCTACCCCAGCAATGCGTTTTGGAATAGTTGTATACCTACCGTCTCAAATTGTTTTTGAATCTGAATTTAATCTGACCTTAATTCTTATTAAGATCATCATTCTTATGTTTGTAATCTTTGTATTTCTACATAGTTTTCTTTCATTTTTAAATACTTATTTTTGTTGTTGTTCTAAGAATGAAAGCATATTTTCCCTTTGAGATAGGTTTTTTCACTTTTCATATGGTAAAATTTGTCAGTTTGTAGGTTTTCTTTTCTTTTTCTTTAATTTTTTAAATTTAGTTCAGGTAACATGGTTACATTATTACTAATGTTCATGCTTTTGTTATAAACTTAACTCCATTATCACCAAAGTGCCACAGACCTCCACCACTATCCTTATGTATCTTATTTTTTTCAGTTTTAATTTTTAGTGTTTAATCTTCTTTAATTATTATCTTTCTTATGATTTTTTGCTTTTATGTGTTTTGAATAAGAAAGTTTTTCATTTCTTTTTCAGCAAAAATACTGTCCGCAAGTTTATTTTATAATTTACACTTAAATAAAGTTGAATACTTGAGTTTTTTTTAAAAAACTTGCATATTTTATATATGCTTATATATCTTAGATTTTGTCTTCATATTATGGAGGTCTGGGAGGAATTTCAAAGTCTTAAACATATGCTGTTAAGTCACAGAATATTTTCAAAGACATTAATTACATATTGTTTTAGACATTATCTTTTCCGGTTTATATATTGTTTAGAGTTTACATATATCATAAAACATTTTGGCAATGCTACTGCTAGTATGAAGTCATATATCTTTTAGTCAGAAGAATGTTAGCATTATTAGTTTGAGAGTAAGAAGCAATTCAGACTCCTTAGCTGTGTATAATATTTTTTTTCATTGACTTTAGGAAACATTTCCGCTGTGGAAGTTCTTCTTTTTCTTTTTTTTTTTTTAAACAATTTTAAACAGTTGAGATTCTTAAGCAACCTAAATGATCCTATTGTAGTGTAGTCCACATTACATTTAAGAGACTGTAAATAGGTTCCAGATAATTGATTTAAAAAAAAAATCCTTGTCTTCTATTGTACATTTCCTCTTTGGTTTAGTGTTTCTGGACTTTAACTTGGAAGATCTTTATTTTCCTTTCTTTCTGTAAAATAATAGACATGGCTTTGTGGCATCCATATTAAAAATGGGTAATTTTCCTTATGGTCCCTGTCTTCCTGCTGGGTTGATAATGTTTTGATGTATTTTTCTTTTGCTCTGATGAGAGGTCTGCTGCTGCTGCTCTGACATATTCATTTGGATGAATAATTATAACTTGCACAATGTCAAGCTGAAGATGGTAGGGTTTTGTGCGTCATGACAAGCCTAGTAGCCAGTGCAGGTGTCTCACAGCATGATCAGCAACAGCCAGTGTATTCTGGCTCAGAGGAGACATTTAGAGTAGTAAGAAATCAGCACCAAGGGCAAGGCTGCTGCTACTACTGCTGCCTTGATATGTGCCAAAGAAACACAAAGTGCTTCTCAAAGACAAGTGACTCTGCACCTTCTCTCAGAAATCTACTATATTTACCCAGTAAATTTTCTTTTCATAGGTCTAGCATATACTATGAGCAACTTATTTTTTTTATCTTATTCTATATCCCAGCATTAAAAAATAAAGTCTTTGACAATCTGCTACCTTTTGGACTTTTACATAGGGTCATATGCTGATGACTAATCATATCATAGAATGCCTTATTAAAGTGCATGATAATAATTATTCTATGGAAGGAAAATTTTTCTAGGTCACTGACAAACCCAAAATGCATAATAAAATCACAATTTTATCCGTAAAGGTGCCACTAATTTCAGATTCAGTGAAGTATACTTGCAACAGTACTTGGAATTTTTAGATTTAGTACAATTAAGTAAATAGTGGTCTTTATATTTTTTATCATAGAAATATCATATTGTTGGAATAATGCCATTGAATGCAAGAAGAACAAAACCAATGATAAAGCCTCTGGCTGACAATTTGATGGTGAATGAAGAATTTGTAATTAAAGGAAACAGTCCTATTACATAGCAGGGAGCATGATCCATTAGTCAGAGCAGCAGACTAGCAGTTGGGTATCCTAGATTCTATTTACAGTTCAGCCATTGACTTAATTATATAATTTCAAACAAGTCACATGAATGTTCCTTGCCTCAGTTCTTATGTATTTGGAAATAATGAATCTTTTATCTTTCATAGAGATGTTAAGAAAATTTAATTTCCTTTAAAACAAACAATGTCAGAAGGAAAAACCCTCAATATCCATTCTAAGGATGCTATGAACGTTCTTATTAGTCCCTCTGGATTATCTTTCTTTCCATTTTTCTTTTTGCTGTCATTGTTGGAGATTTCACTGAATTCTATTTTGGTTCACTCTTAAATATTATATATTCTCTTTACTTCCTGATATTCTTGTTAACACGTGGTATGAATTAAAAGACATCAGAAGGATCAAAATAGAAATTTAATTCATTGTTGAGATTATGCAATTTGGTGTGACATATTGAATCAGTTACTTATTTTAACCACTTTCTTTTTCAGTAATGTTTATTTTGAAAGTACTGTGGACTTTTACTTTAGACGAAGTAAATATAGTGTATTCGCATGTTGATTTTCAATGATGTGTACCTGAAACTTGTATAATTGACAATACACTGATACTTAAGTTAAAAAGAAAAAAAAAAGGCACTCTGCATTGATTTTAGAAAGACAAAATACAGAGAAGCAAAATCAGAAAAAAAAATTGTTTAATGCCTTTGCTTAGAATTTGGATCTCACTAAATAGTGTTGGAACTATGCTGTTATTTAATAAAATGGTTCATTTTTTTAAACCATCATTGATAATGTTGCGAATTTGTTATTCCAGTAATCCCTAGAATCATTTAGTTTAGCAGAATTGGGTTAGGGTTTCTCTACCAAATTAAGAGCTGTTATGGTCTTAATATGGTCTTAACCTTGTAGAACAGGTTACTTAGTAAAGTACCAGTTGTTACTTTTTTTTTCTTTTTTTAAAACTTTTATTAGTGAGACACGATGAGGTACAGTTGTAGACTTACAAATTTTTGTGCTTGGGTTTTAATTATACAATGATCAAATACCCATTCCTCCACCAGTGCCCATTTCCCACCACCACGAATCCCAGTATCCCTCCCACCCTCCAACCCCCTTCCACACAATTGTTTCTTAACCCCATATGTTAATTGTTTGTTACTAACTTTTACATTTTGTTGCTGTTGGTAGTTTTTAAATATTTTCTTGTTTATCATCAGAATATGGGCAAACTGTCAGTTTGTACTTTAATTAGAGGTAAACATATTTCAAAGTCATAGGTATATTTCTAGCTTCCTTTCTACCTTTTTTTTCTCCTTTAAAGAAAATCACTTTTATTTGTTAGCTGATCGTTTTTGTGTTATAATTTGTTGTTACATGATCTTAAAAATATATCCTAGTTTATTTGGGGCATTATCGAGTTATCTTTCTGGTATACATAATGCGTAGTTTATTGTTTTTCTGTCTTTCCCATACCACATATGCATATTTCATATCTTCTGTTTTCTGCCAATTATATACTTGATATATAACTTTCACTACTTACATTATTATGAATATATGTGTAATCT
Organism: Sorex fumeus; assembly: GCF_029834395.1. Taxonomy (NCBI): domain Eukaryota; kingdom Metazoa; phylum Chordata; class Mammalia; order Eulipotyphla; family Soricidae; genus Sorex; species Sorex fumeus. The sequence goes on from NW_026606063.1 coordinate 53,055,308, forward strand.
ATATAATTGTGACAAAGAAAAGCCACAGAGTTAGCTATAATTTTCTTTCCCTAGTGTTTGTTATTTTAAGAGTTTACAATTGTCTTCTATCTTCATGATCATAGATTTCATTTTGGCCTCAATATTTTATCAGTTACTTTCTCATAATTTTCTTTATAAACTGTATTTTCCATGTATCTGATTTTTCTGAGAAGTTTAACAGCTTCTTTGGAGATTTTTTTTTTGGTGTCCATTATGTTAATTTCTAAGAGTTTCTTCATATATATATATATATATATATATATATATTTCTTGTTTCCATTTTGACTAACTTGTTTGAATTGTTTTACCCTAGTATTTTAACCAACTAGTTCATAGTTAAAAATCATGTATGAAAACCTACTTGGAAACTGAGTGTATGAGTTGAATTTGTGACCGTACTTTTCAGTAGGGCTGGAGCGATAGCACAGCAGTAGGGCGTTTGCCTTGCATGCAGCCAACATGACCGACTTGAGTTCGATTCCTCAGCTCCTCTCAGAGAGCCCGGCAAGCTACCGAGAGTATCTCGCCCGCTCGGCAGAGCCTGGCAAGCTATCTGTGACGTACTCGATATGCCAAACACAGTAAAAACAAGTCTCATGATGGAGACATTACTGGACCCGCTAGAGCAAATCGATGAACATCGGGAGGACCGTGACCGTGACTTTTCAGTAAAGTCATCTGATAATCTGTTTATTAGGAATCCCAAATGTTAATATCTTTTCTGTTGTTCCTTCATTGTTGCTGCTGATGTTGTAGTGACGAATGGTTGCACATACACCTGGCTGTTGTGCTCTTGTTTTCAGCTGTGGTGGTTACTAGGGAATAACATATGCTGTGGTGCCTGTGTTCTGACTGCAGTGCTCACAAGGTTTACATTCCACTAGTGGCTGTGCTTGCTTCTAAGGGCACATACATTATGGTAACAGTACTCATGTTGGGAGGAGGGTTGTGCTTCCTGGTTGTGGAATTTGCACATCTTTTGTTAGTTGTGATGTTTGTCCTGGGTCACATTCCTTATTGTGATGTTTATAACTTGCCTGGCTGCCCGGTGTCCAGGAGTCAGTCAATTCGAGTCCTGGGGTACACACAAATATCAAAGTTGACAGGTTCACATGTGGAGCATGGGGTATGCTGGTGACTTGTATTTAGGATCATATATATGCATGCCAGGCAGATGATTCAAGCTACTCTGCCATTTTTCTAGGCCCCAAATATTGCTATCTTGTATCATAGTAATCATAATCACCATAATGGTTTTACCAAGTGTTGATAATAGAGTTTTAGGCATACAGTGTTCCAGCACCAATCCCACTACCAGTGTGAATTTCATTCCACCAATGTGCCCAGGATCACACCCAGCCCCCAGCTTGCCTCCTTGCAGGCACAATTTTAAGTTTAGTTTGGGACTAAGGCTTACAATATTATAGGCTCTGTGTTTAGAGATACACATATAATTTTACACCATGGCTATGCTAGGGGGCCCCAACCCTTGCTCTTGTCTCCTCTCTACCCCTTCTTGTTTCCTCTCATTCTCTTTCTTTTACTTTTCTTCTCATTTTTTTAATCTGTTTCCTTTATAAATTCCCTGATAATGCTTGTTTGGGTTTGATTCCTGGTGCTTCTGACTCAGTCTTGTACCTGTAATCAGTCTTCTCTTTAATTTGCTGTATTTTTATTTTTTATTTCTGTGTGTGTGTGTGTGTGTGGACTACAATATATGGATAGGTAAGAACTAGTTTAAAAGTATGTATTTTCAAACATAGCTTGTTTCCTTTTTCCAAATCTTTTGGGAGGAATTGTTATTATGTTCTATAAAGACTGCACATGAAGTGAATATGCTCCATTTGCTGTTGTTGAGGATATTCTCTTATCATGGCTTAAAAGTAGTAGCAACTCTTTTCAATCATTAGTGGTCAGTTATAGTAAAAAATAATTTTAAGAGGTGATATGATCTCTATGGATTGCTGGGCAGAGAATAGCATTTGATTAAATTGATTTAGTTATAGAAGGAACTCAATATGAGTTTCAGCACATCAGTGAAGCTTGCAAATAAGATCAAATGAGCTGAATATTTAAGAGATTTATCTTCTCTTTAAAGATATCTGATTGGAAATATTACAATTAATATTAAAATTAAATTTCTTTAAAAGTTTAATCTCTTGATACTTCTTTATTCTATTGAAGTCTTTTGAATCCCTCAGATATAAAGATAAAGATGATTATTAGAGGAATTTATCTGCAAGTATTATAGGAAAGTATAAAAAAGATCAGAATGGAAAGCAACTGTTGCAAGTACCAGAAAATTATGCTATTAATTTAAGTGTCATCAGAGCACAAAAGATCACATTCCAGGACTGTAAGAAAATTATTAAAATACTGGAAATAATAGTACTTAAGATGAAGATATTATACTCTAAGATCTAGTTAAGTGACTGACATTATTATATCACTTCAGGTATTATAAAGTAACAAAATGCTTTTAAAGATAATAAGCGTTACATTTTGAGACTGGCAGTGTTCACACTTTTCTGCTTAAGTGCTTTCCTAGTTTAACATAATTTAATAACAGTTATGGAGTACAGCTATCATCTTAGATTCTATATATCTTTTCTTCTTTCTTACCCACTATGTATACATTTTACATATCTAACATAGAAAGATAAAATTTTATTTTCCATATGATTTTCAGACATTGTCCTTGCTATTAGAAATGTTGCTAACTTAATATTTGTTTAACCTACTAATTATTGAGAAATACTCAAAAGTGAATGTGTTGCCCTGAGAATCCATTACTGTCCAGATATCATATTTTTAAAACAGCTTTATTATGATATAATTGATATTATATAATCATGTTATGTATTTATGAAATATAATTTTATCAATTTTCACAAATATTTATACCTGTGAAGTCCCATAATTAAGATAACAACAATTTCTAGTATACCAATTTCCTCCTAATTTTATAATCTTTTCATTTTCTTATTTTAATACCACTGGTTCTGAGTAAATATTGATGTATTCTAGAATAATATATTTTTGTACTTTCTATGTGAGGTTTCTTTCCTCAGCAGAATTAATGACTGATCCATGTTGTGGTAGATATAGTTCATTCCTTATATGTCTGAGTAGTGCTCCATTGTATAGATGTACAGCACAGTATTCAATTACATGTTTCTGGCTTGTTTTCAGTATTTAGTCATTCAAGATAAAGCTGTTAGCATTTTGTAAATGCAGTTATATGAACACATGCTTTCCTTTCTCTTGAATAATAGGATTGATAAAGCTGGATTATATAGGAAGCCTGTGCTTAACTTTTAAGAAATTATAAACAATTTTACAATATGATATGCCATTTTATAATTCCAACAAGTGTTTTAAAATTCCTGTTTCTCTGTATTCTCACTGACATTTGGTATGGCTAAACTTTTTCATTTTAGTCATTCAATAGAGGTGCCCTAGTAGTTTACTTTGATATCAGTTTGCATTTACTTAATGTTGGACATATTTTTATGTGCATTCATAACAGTCTTCAATTTTTTTGCTAATGACCCAGATAAATAGAGGGACATTTCTTATTTAGGGTTTGGAAAACCAGTATTCCTTCCATAAGCAACTGTCCAAATCATACTGATCAGTGCAACTACAATGAAATTTTTTTTAGAGACTGATAGTTATTCATAAAGTTCATATCATATAAAAATGAAAGGACCTAGATATATTCCAGATGGTTTTGAAAAATAGAACTGTCTCACAGTGCAGTACTACTATAAAATTAAGCCAGGAGATCACTGGAATATAGAAAAAAATATAGAAAAAATAAATTATAGATATGCATATCCTTATGACATTCAGCAAAGGTGCAAAGACAATTCAGTGTAGAAAAAAGTCTTCACTAAAAGCATCCTTAAGGATGAAACACCACTGACCAAGAAGTGGAAACAAACATAAACAAATAGGACTACATTAAACTAAGAAGCTTCTGCACCTCAATAGACCAAAATACAGAGAGAGCCCACAAAATGGGAAAGAATATTTACCCAATACCCATCTGATAAGGGGTTAATATCCAGGATATATAAGATACCAGTTGAATTGTACAAGAAAAAAACCTCCAACCCCATCAAAAAAAATGGGGAGAACACAAGCTTCCTCAAAAAAAAAAAAAATACAAAGAGCCAAAAGCACATGAAAAAATGCTCAGCATTGCTAATCATCAGGGAGACACAAATCTAAATAACAATGAGATAGCATCTCACCACAGAGACTGACACACATCAAAAAGAACAAGACAACCAGTGCTGGCATGGATATAGGGAGAAAGGGACTCTCTTTCATTGTTGATGGGAATGCCAGTGGTTCTGCCTTTTTGGAAAACAATATGGGCATTCCTCAGAAAACTAGAAATTGAGCTTCCATATGACCCCGTAATACCACTTCTGGGAATATATCCTGAGGGTGCAAAAAGCACAGTAGAAATGACAGATGCAGCTTAAGTTCACTGCAGCACTGTTCACAATAGCCAGAATCTAGAAACAACTCGAGTGCCTGAGAATAGATGACTGGTTAAAGAAACTTTGGTATATCTACACAGTGGAAACTTTGGTACATCTACACAATGGAATACTATGCAGCTGTTAGGAGAGATGAAGTCATGAAATTTGCCTATAAGTGGATGAACATGGTATCATGCTAATTGAAATGAGTCTGAAAGAGAGGGACAGACATAGGACTGCCTCATTTGTGGAATATAAAATAACATAATCTGAGACTGACACCCAAGTATAGTAGACACAAGGGCCAGGGATATTGTTCCATAGTTGAAAACCTGTCTCATGAGCTGTGGGGAAGACAGCTGGAATAGAGTAGGCATGACTAAGTCAATGATGATTGGAGGGATTGTTCGGGATGGGAGATGTGTGCTGAAAGTAGATAAAGGATCAAGCATGATGGCTCCTCATTATCTGTATTGCATAAGGAGAGAGAGAGAGAGAGAGAGAGAGAGAGAGAGAGAGAGAGAGAGAGAGAGAGAGAGAGAGAGAGGATCCTCTGCCTCATTATCTGTATTGCATAAGTAGAGAGAGAGTAAGAGGGAGAGGTGGAACTTGCAGGGGGGGGGTGTACTGGGGATTTTGGTGGTGGAAAATTGTACACTGGTGAATAGATGGGCATTTGATCATTGTATGAATGAAACTCAAACATGAAAGCTTTGTAAGTGTAGCTCACAGTGATTCAATTAAAAAGAAAAGAAAATGTCTTCAGTAAATGGAGCTGAAAAAGTTACTATGCATAAAATACATAAACTTTAATAGAATTTTAAAGTTATAAATAGAATTTTAAAATTTTAGAATTTTAAATTTTACATAAATTGGATTTTAAAGTGGTCTAAAAGTGGTTAATAAAATTTAGATAATCTATCAATTTCCTGGAAGAAAGTGCAAGGTAAAGCATTTGTGACTTTGCAGTAGTGAAGAGGGGCTGGGTGGAAGAGGCAGACAGGCAGTGACTAGAAACAGTGGTGGAGGGTATTGAGCACTTTGCTAGTGGTGAGATACATTAACTTCATGCATGAAAATCAGAAATGGAGTCTTAAAAGTTAGTATAGTCTAGAGCTTGTCTAGCATGGACCCTATCTGAGTTCTATCCTTTGTACCAATTATTATTCCCCTGAGCACTGCCTGGAGTGATTCCTGAACACAGAGCCAAAATTAAGCCCCAAGCACCACTGGGTGTGACCCCCCCAAACTAAAACTAAAACAAACCATAAACAGTAACACCAAACAAAAAAACAAACGCTGTCCTCCTATTGTTCATCGATTTGTTCTAGTGGGCCCACTAATGTCTCCATTTTTTGAGACTTTTTGTTACTGTGTTTGGCATATTGAATATGTCACGGGTAGCTTGCCAGGCTTTGCGGTGCGGGCGAGATACTCTCAGTAGCTTGCTGGGCTCTCCTAGGGGGGTGGAAGAATCGAACCCGGCTTGGCCGGGCCGGCTGCGCGCAAGGCAAACGCCCTACTGCTGCTGAAGCAGTAACACCATGTTACCTAAAATGTAAAAATAGTTTTAAAAAGCATTTTAAGTAAATTGTCTTTGGCAAATATTTGTGTGAACGAATATTTGCCTAGGCAAATATTTCATTAAAAAAACCCCAAATCCAAAGATCTATATTTATTTATACTCTACAAAGAAACTAGATACAGCTTTGTAGAGTATGAATAAATTGTTTACCATTTCTGTAATCAGTAGTACCATTTTTAAATTTTAGATTTACCATCACAACAGTAGGCTTAACCATTCAAAAGAAGCTAATGTCACTGTAGAAATCAGACCTCTGATTTCTTTAATAAAATATAACTACAGCAGATAGGGCATTTGCCTTGCAAACCTGAGCTTGATCTCAGAACTACATATGGTTTCTTTTTCTTATTTTGGTTTGGGGGCAACATCCGGCGGTTCTTAGGGGTTACTCCTCGCTTTGTGCTCAGAAATTACTACCCTACTACTGGCATTCTCAGGGGTCCATATGGGTGCTGGAGATCGAACCCAGGTCAGCCATGTGCAAGGCAAATCCCGTTTTCGCTGTGCTATTGCTCCAGCCTTCTCACCTGCCATGTGGTCTCTTGAGCCTCAAGGAGTGGTCCCTGAGTGCAGAGCCAAGAGTAAGTGCAATGTGGATCCACCCCCCCACACACACACACACCACCTGCCATAAAAAGTGATACCTTTTTCTGTACTTATAAGAAATTGTCATCCACCTTCCTGTTTATTGACTCATGCTTCATAAGAAACATGACGCCTTTTAAAGTTTTTAGAAGAATGATAAAATATCATTTTCTGATGGTTTATTTATTAAGTATTGAATAAGTGCAACTTCTATACCTGTCCACTTACGTTATTCTCAGGGAATTTGATTTATTGGCAAGCATTGCCAAAATAGATGAACTGTCCTTCAGTGTTGTAAACTAAGTAAGAAACAGAATAAGCCTTTGTGATTTTTATAAGGTAATGACTTAATGACTTATACATAATATTTTCTGTTATAGAAAATCTTTTGACCAGACTAAGTTTATAATGCTTCATGATCTCAAGGTTTAAATACCATATTATTATACTGAAGAGACTAGAAATCTTTTTTTAGTTTTTTTGATCACAAGTTTTCAGTGAATCAGCATAGATTTCTCATAGATAGATCTTTTACTGAGAAAATCTTATGTATAGAACCATCTGGGTATTCTTATATCATTTCAGAGCATTTTAAGGCTCCTTAGCTGAACCTAATATTGAATTAATCTCTCAAAATTTCTACTCTTTTAGACCAATAGCAGAACAGATAAAATCAACCGCTGAAATGTATTGGTATGCTTTCAAGAATGTGGATACTTGGTGCTTATATTTGTGGTAGCTAGAGTAGAACGTAGTTTTCTCATATTGCTTTTTACTTAGTTCCTAATCTATCCAAGATATTCTCTCTTCCTTTATTTCCTCCATACTTCACTTCCTATGTTTTATTGCTTTTGAACACAATTTTTCCCCTGCTAAATTTTAATATCACCTCATTTTTTTATTATCTTTTATCCTTGTTCCTTTATTTCCTTTAATTATATTATGTGCATGTGTAAATAAAATATGGCAGTTTTCTTTTGATTAGCAAATCCACAGTTGTAATCTTCTGGGTATAATTTTTGGACCTTCAGCACACTTAAAATATATAATTGCTTTATTATTTCTGCTAAAAATTTGTGATTCTAGACCTATTTCCTGTACTCAAAAGTTTCAAAAAACTGAAGAAATTCCCAGTATTAAAAAAAAATGATGATAGTTACATGTTGTATCCTTGACTTTTCCCCTAAAATATATAGAAATATACTAAAATATTTTATTCAATGGAGGATGGTTTGGGCCATACTGGTGGTGCTCAAGAGTTATCCTTGGTGGTGCTTGTATGACCATAAGTGGTACTAGGGACTCGAATCCAGGCCTGCTGCTTGCAAGGCAAGTACCCCGTCTCCTGTAGTATCTCTCTGTTCCATTCCATATAACTTAATTTTGATATGTTCCTTTGCTTAAAGAGAAAAATCATTACCATCATACAGTTATCCCAAATGGATAGAGATACAGCAATCTATTTCCAAAGAAATGGAAATTGAAGTGCATTATAATTGGCATCTTGAAAGAAAATGTATGTGGAAACATGGAAAACAGTGCCTGCTTTATGAGTTTGCAGGTAGTTATATTTGAATAACTTGACTGGACTTTTTAAATTGGAAATTAAGTTAGAGCATAACTTCTATGCACTCACATTTACAGATGCAGTGTGAAGTACTAGTGTAATAATTGAACTACAAATAACACTTCATTTAACTTGATAACTGGCCAAAGTAAATGTTAAACTTATCATTATATATAACATTCCTAAGTGTTATAGATACATATGTTTTTATGATTGGTAATTACTATTCCACACATATTATGAAAGTCATCATAAACATAGAGTTATATGTTTTTTTAGTTTTTTTTTCTTTCTTTGGTTTGGGGGGTTTGGGGCCACCTGATGGTGCTCAGGGCTTCCTGCCTCTGCGCTCAGGAATCACTCCTGTGGGGTTCTGAGTACATCTACAGTGCTGGGGATTAAACATGGGTTGGGTGCATGCATGACAAGGTTTATGTGACTGCTATTTCTCTGGCCATAAACATAAGGTTTAAAAACATGATTCTTTATCCACAAGGTGCAAGGTCTTTCTCTACAAGGTGCAGAGTCTAGTGACAAAAATAATTCTTACAATGGTGAAGCAGTGAAGATTTGAATTTTTTTACTGAGTAGTTTTAGCTAATATAAAACTTCAAAATTACTAACTTGAATTAAGTGAAAGGACTATTGCTGATAGTGTTATAAACTCAATTTGGTTTTCATCTTTTCCTAGAGCTCTTTATTAAGTATTCATAGTCAGTTTTTGACAGCATTAGAATCACTGAAGGTATTTTGGGATGTTATGGATGAAATCGATGAGAAGACTTGGGTTCTTGAGCCAGAAAAACCTACACGGAGTGCGAAAGCACGAAGGATTGTCATAGGTAGGGGAAAAGATTGTGAGCTTTTATTTTGTACAACTTATGTTAATGAATCTAAGCATGATATTAGACTGTAAAGTGAGGCTTTTTATTTGCATGAAGTCAACAAAAACTTGGGGATGAACAGTGATTTGTACTATAAATTATAGTGACAGAATATATCAAGATATTTTGCAAATAAAAATATAAATTAAAACCCAAATTGATCTTTGTAATATCTGTCTTCAAAAAGTAGTAGTAGGGGCTGGAGCAGTAGCACAGCGGGTAGGGCATTTGCCTTGCACGTGGCTGACCTGTGTTTGATTCCCAGCATCCCATATGGTACCCCAAGCACTGCTAGGAGTAAATTCCTGAGTGCATGAGGCAGGAGTAACCCCTGAGCATCTCTAGGTGTGACCCAAAAAGCCAAAAAGAAAAAAATAGTAAAATTTCTGAAATTTTTATTATCAGTATACTTATATGTGCAAAATAATATGTATAAAAATCTAATATAGCACTGTTTTCCCATTGTTCATCAATTTGTTCCAGCAGGCACGAGTAACATCTCCATCGTGAGACTTGTTACTGTTTTTGGCATACCGAGTAAGTCACAGTAGCTTGCCAGGCATTGCTGTGCCAGCAGAATACTCTAGGTAGCTTGCCAGCCTCTCTGAGAGGGCAGAGGAATCGAACCTGGGTCAGCCGTGTACAAGGCAAACGCTCTACCAGCTATGTTACCGCTCCAGCCCTAAAAAAATCATAGCACAGAGGGTAGGGCGTGGGTTTGATTCCCCCGTCCCTCTCAGAGAGCCAGGCAAGCTACCGAGAGTATCCCGCCTATACGGCAGAGCCTGGCAAGCTCCCTGTGGTGTATGGGATATGCCAAAAACAGTGACAACACATCTCACAATGGAGATGTAACTTGTGCCCCCTAGAGCAAATTCATGAACAATGGGAGGACAGTGCTACAGTGTTACAATAATCTAACTTTTTTTTTAAATTCTGCAACCTAGGTTTTTAAAAACTAAGTGAATAATCTTCAATTAAATGATGATTGGAATTTTAAACTAGGGAGATAGTACAGCAGGTAGGGCAATTGCCTTGCAAGCAGCCAACCCAGTTTGATCCTTAGGATCCCATATGGTTCCCCAAGTATCACCAGGAGTAATTTCTGAGTGCAGAGCCAGAGGTATCCTCTGAGCATTGCTGGACGTGGCTCCCCAGACAAATTAATGATAATTTGAACTTAAGTTACATGGGAAAGCTTCACATGGAATAAGAGATTATGTTTTTACAAAAGTAGCTATTATCACAGTAATTGATAAATATTTTATAAAAAATTATTTCTAAAATGTGATTAATTTTTCATTGGATGTAAAACGAATATTAAAAAAATCCTTGTTTGATAACTCTTCTACTTTCTAAAATCTTTAATATTGTAGGGAATAATGCTTCAATAAACATTGACGTAGACCCTCGGCATCCGACGATGCTTCCTGAGTGCTGTTTTCTTGGAGCGGATCATGGTATAAAATCTGAGATTGAAGTGTTTTTAATAGATTTAAAAAATTTTACCTGCGTTATTAAAATATGAACATCTTGATGGTGATTAATTTATTGGAAATGTGTTTCAGCTTGGCTTCCTCAGTGGTGGTTGGAGTCCCCTGGCACTTTCTGAGAGCCTGGCAGTGGAGGCCTAATCATTCCTGGGGTCAGCAGGGTTATTCTCACATGGCTGGGGTTTGAACTCAGGCCTCAAATTTGCATGTTAGTTCTTTGAGCTATCTCCCCTGCTCCTAGAGATGACTGTTTTAAATGAAAGTGTTTCATCATTTTAATCTGTCTTCTTTGTGCTTTTTGTAATACTTTTTGCATTCTATTTTCTAATTAATTATGCTGAGTGAAGTGAACTTACTGTGATCCTAAAAGTACTCACAAAATGCAGTGAGAGATAATGAGTACACATACTGATAATTATTTCAAAATATATACATTATATTGTACACCTAAAATTCATGCAGTGTCATATATCAGTCATATCTCAAAAAGAAGTCCTGTGTGAAATATGATTTTAAAAATGAACAGCAAACCTTGTTTAAAATAATAAATTTTTATTAAGGTATTAAACGTTTCCCCTCTTAAATCCTATCTAGTAACAAAACCCTTGGGAATCAAGCTGAGCAGAAACATACATTTATGGTAGGTATCTTTGCAAATAATATTTTGTTACTTTTCTATACTTTACAAATTTAATAATAGTTTTCTCCTGTATGATTTCAGGGATCCAGAAAATACTCTATTACAAAATTTGAAAGATGTTTTAGAAATTGATTTTCCAGCTCGAGCTGTCCTAGAAAAATCAGTAAGTTTTTCAGTTCTTTGATATAACAAACAGAATTACATAATGAAAGATAAGTGTTCTTTTAGGCACCAGAGGAAAAGAAGAGACTGAAAGGGAAGGGGTAGAATACTGCTCAAAGAATTTGGGACTGTAGGCAATAGTTACAAAGAACTTGTTAACCTCTGATTGGTGGTTATAAATGTACTTTTGTGTGACCTTTGTAGCAGTTAAGTGATTTATTAAAAATAAAGGGGAAAGGTCTGAAGTAGTTAATGAGTTGTTTGGATTTTCTATACTGTCTGCTTTCAGATGACTAAAAAAGTTCTAATTAGCTTATACAATGTTTGTGAAGAATGGCAGTCCCATTTTTAAAAAGTAGATTTACTTAAGCTGTGAAAATAATTAATACTTTGCTGGATATGGCAGGATTATATCTGGGTGTACTTGGAACATGCAATGCTGGTATTGACCTTAAGGCTCCAGCACATATAACATTTATGCCACCATTTGAGCTATCTGATGTGGGATTCGAGTTTTTGACAAAACTGCTAAGGCTGTAAACCATTAAAGTGGTTGGGCTGTTTGACTTTTTCCTTTACAAAACTTTTGAAATTTAAACTAATCACTGTCAGTTTCTACCTTTACATATTAATGTATCATTGTATTCATGTACTATATTAGAAAATTATTGGATGAAAAAAATAGCACTAGCTATTCTAAGTTATTTTAATAATGATAGGATCACCTCTATAAAAATTTATATATGTACCAGAGGTTTTTAACGTTTCTGTATCTGCATACTGGAGAGTGAAAACTACTCCATACCATATTTTTTTTTCATATTTTACCTTCATATTTTAGACATCATTTTCTTGGGCAGAAGGAGGCCCACACCTCCTGAGGTGGTGCTCAGAGCTTGCAGTGCTTAAAAGGGACCATGTGTGGTGCTAGGAATTGAACCAGGGTCAACCATATATTCCAGGCAAGTGCCTACAGCCTGATACTATCTCTCTAACCATAAAATCATCATTATTTATTTAAAGGATTTTTCTATGGATTGTGGAATTTGTTATGCCTATCAACTGGATGGTGCCATTCCCGATCAAATGTGTGATAATCCAAAGTGTGGACAACCTTTCCATCAAATATGCTTATATGAGGTAAAAATAAAAGAATATCACCCAAACCTTTCAGCTAACCAAAATATTAAATATGAGTATTGAAAATATACAGTCTAACCTCTGGTCATTAGGGATCCTTTTGCTGTTAAGTTTCTTAACAATTTATCCCACATGCCAATAGCTTAAAGTATCCCAAACTGGGATACATTACATGTGTATGATGAATATGCAAAACTAATGGATGATACATTGGAATCTTTTAGTAAATATCTCATAACCATAATGCAAACTTTATGAATTCATCCAGATGGGAATAATGGTGGCAATAAAGAATCTAGCACTATGGAATAACACCTATCACTTTTGAGGCTAAGTTTAACAGTGTTGATTTAATAGAGTTTAATAGTGTATTTTTACTTTAGTGTGCTTCTACTTTGCTGCTGGGAAGAAGTATTCTATATTCTGAACATATCACAGGATTCAGAGATTTTTTTATTATATAGTATATGTGAAATCTTCAGTAATAGTCACCTTCTGATCTTTTTTGTTTTTTTGATCAGAGATAGTAGTTGGTGCCATCTGTATTTAACATTGGAGAACTTAGTGAATTACCTTATATAAAATCGTGTAACACCAAGCCTAATTAATGAAATAATATTCAGGAAACATACGCTTTCTTTTGCAACAATGGATATTCACTTACTTTTTAAAAAGTGATTTGTTTCATACTTGTCATTCATGGACTGAAATTTAAAACACTATTGGTGATTAACACCTAAATTTTCAAGAGCCTATGGTATCTTTAACAGTAGGAGAGCTTAATATGTATAGAAATCAAAGGGTTGTGAACCCCTTTGATTTGTATACATTAGATTTGTGTCTGTTATGGGGATGGAGAAAGTGCATAGTTTTTGTCAAATTCTTTAATTCTCTAATGGGGCCTAAAATTTGTGCATAAAATGTAGGCATAGGCTTTGAAATCCATTTTGGAACCCCTACCTGCACTCTTGCCAAAGAAAATTTAAAAGGTAAGCCTGAAATATTTGGAATATATGTAAATTGTACTTATGTTGATTTGGAATATGTAAATTGTACTTATGTTGATTCTTCTCCCTCCATCTTTTCTTTTCAAAATTTTCAGTGGTTGAGGGGACTACTGACTAGTAGACAGAGTTTTAACATCATATTTGGTGAATGCCCTTACTGTAGTAAGGTAAGTAATTAAGCACATTTCATAGTACCCCTAATTTTTAGATAAACTTACATAGATATCTAATTTCTAAAATGTTTCTCTGAGCATATGAAAAAGTTAGAAGCAAAGTTTCTGAGAGATAGATATAAAACTATTTATGTTGTGATTGTGGCTTAAATGGTAGAACACATACCTGCATGTGTATGATCCAAGGTTTGATCCACAACAGTGCCAGGAATGGAATGCACAGTAATTTTTTAAAACGATTTTCCAAATTATATAATGAGTCTATTTTGAATGAAAATAATTGCAATTTTTAGAATATTCATAAACAGTATTAAACTGTATTCTCTCTTTTTTATTAGCCAATTACCTTGAAAATGTATGGGAGGAAATCCTGAAAAAAAAAAAAAAGAATATGGCATGCTCATAAAGAACTGGAAATTTGAAAAATTATCTTCAGAAAAAATATATAGCAAACCACACCAATATCAAAAGACAGAAAATGATGGCAAAATAATACATATCTGCCTTTGTCTCTTCACTAAGAGAAAATCTTGTGGAACTTTGTAAGTCTGTGACCTGCATAGCAGTTGTAGAAGTATATGTGTCCCAAGACGGAAATCTTGACTTGTTGAGTCTATATGGACTGGTAAAATCTTGATGAGGTTCATAAAATGAATTTGGCAACTGTGTATTGCTGGATTCTCGTGAAGAACTTTTTACTTCATTGAAAAATTCTTGAGACTGAGAATATTTTTGTCTTCTCCTTGTGCTTTCCTACGGAAAAATACATATGTAGCTTGTTAATAATGGTTTCAATTATTCATGTATTTTGTTAACAAAAATGCTAAATAAAACTTGTTACACAGCAAGATTTTTTTCTGAGAAGTTATTTTTAGGGCCTAGATTTAAAAAGAACTTACCAGTATCAAACTGCCAAATCTGGATGATAGAATCAGCTCTTTTAAAGCAATAAGTGATTCATTAAAATTTGAAGACAATTTAAATTTTACTATGGGGGCTGTTTTAGATATTAAAGGTAAAAAAATAGGTAAACAGGCTACCACCTGAGACTCAGGAGCCAACAAGTAGGAAAGGCAGGTCACAGAAAGGAAATGGTCAGAAGGAAGCTATAGTTGGAAAAAGGTTGAGAAATATTTAAGGAGTGACCTAAGAAGAAATAAGAAAACTGAAATTTTTTTTGAATGGCTCTTGTGCCATATCTGGCAGTGCTCAGATATGGCTCAGATATGCTCAGATACAATGGCAACATCTAAATATATTAGCAAAAAATCCCACAGTGCAGTTGAAGCAACCATTTTACTCAGAGACAAATTACATTAGAGGGCATGCCGGAGACCAGTGTGTCTGTGTGATGTATGGAATTGGCAGTATGGAGGGGGACAGAGATAGAAGGGCTATGTGCCCAACCAAAAGGCATTGTGGAGGAGGGAAAAACAGAGGAAAAAGGTTGAGAAATATTTAAGGAGTTACCTAAGAAGAAATAAGAAAACTGAAAATTTTTTTGAATGGCTCTTGTGCCATATCTGGCAGTGCTCAGATATGGCTCAGATATGGCTTACTCCTGCCTTTATGTTCAGGAATAACTACTGGCAGGCTCAGAGGACCATATGTGGTACTAGGATCAAGCCCAGGTAGACCATGGCAAGAGCCCTATCCTAATTGCTCTGTCCCTCAAAACTGAATCAAAACTGAATTTTCTTAGCAAGACAATAACTCAGTCTACATTGGCAATTAATAATGCAGAGGGCTACTTTACTGATACATAGTATGTTTTTTTGTTTGTTTTGCTTTTTTGGATCACACCCAGGGAAGCACAGTGGCTACTCCTTGCTCTGCACTCAGGAATTACTCCTGGCAGTGCTCAGGGGACCATACAGGATGCTGGGGATTGAACCCAGGATGGCTGCATGCAAGGCAAATGCTCTACCCACTGTGCTATCACTCCAGCCCCTACAGTATAGTATGTTTTTAACACCATTCTTTTAAATCAAAGGTAAAGGTAAAGGTAAAGGCCCTCCCGTTGATCGTCGATTTGCTCGAGCGGGCCCAGTAACGTCTCCATTGGAGACTTTGTTGTTACTGTGTCTGGCATATCCAATACTCTCGGTAGCTTGCCGGGCTCTCCGAGAGGGGCGGAGGAATCGAACTCGGGTCGGCCATGTTGGCCGCTTGTAAGGCGAACGCCCTACCCGCTGTGCTATCGCTCAAAACTCAAAGAAAAGTCAGGCATTGTTTTTTTCTGTTTTACTCTGCTGATCAAGTAATGTGACAAAAAGCAAGAAAAACTACCTAGAATTAAGGGGAAAAGCTATTTGAAGAAAGTGCTTTAATTGTTGACTTGTGGTACTGTTTCAGCTAGTTAGATAAAAATATAGTAAAGAAGAAAATATTATGAATACCGTGAAATTATGGAACATAATTCAGTCCCAACTCTTCCCCCAAAATTGTATCACAATAAAGTTTTAAAGGTCAAACAAAATTCCCACATAAGGTATATAAAAACGGAGATAATTTGAAATTCCTTAGTGGGTATCATACTGAATGAAAGTGATTCAGCAGGAAAAATTTCTCTTTTGTGGGATTTAAAGATAGAGTAAACAACCACAAATGGTCAAAGGCAACAAAACTAAGGAGCTGGTCTACAGAGCTGAGGGAGTTGGAGGGAGGGTAGGGGGAGGTTGTTTGAGTGGGAGAGCCTTGGGGACCAAGGGGAAAAGAAGTGGGTACCCACTATAGTGATGAGTGTATTGGAATAATATATATACAAAACTCATTAACAGCACTGAGGCTGGAGCAATAGTACAATGGATTTTTGCCTTGCACAGGGCCAGCCAACCTAGGTTTGATCCCCAGCATCCTATATGGTCCCCCAAGCATGCTAGGTGTAATTCCTGAGTGCAGAGCCAGGAGTGACCCCTGAGCATCACTGGTTGTGACCTCTCCCCCCACAAAAAACCATTAACAGTACTGTAAATCACAGACCCTCAATAAAGATTAAAAATGATTTTTATTTAAAAAATTACAGAAGATTAAACGGATAACTTAGAAATTAAAATTATATAATACGGGAGAAATGAAAGCTACCTACCTTTCCTGTTCAAAAGAAAGAAGACTTTCCTTATTTCAATTACAATGGCAACATCTAAATATATTAGCAAAAAATCCCACAGTGCAGTTGAAGCAACCATTTTACTCAGAGACAAATTACATTAGAGGGCATGCCGGAGACCAGTGTGTCTGTGTGATGTATGGAATTGGCAGTACGGAGGGGGACAGAGATAGAAAGGCTATGTGCCCAATCAAAAGGCATTGTGGAGGAGGGAAAAACAGAGGAGAGGAAAGCTCTTATCTTTAGGAAAGAACAGAGCCGAAATGCTTTCTCAACTAAAGAGCAGAGCTAAGATGCCTTCTTTGTTGTCTTCTTTGCTAGTGTTAGAGTCAGCAAAGAAAAGAACAGAGAAAATGTTCTATATGACACATTGTCATCACTGGGGATCTGCGACCTTAAAAATGCCACAATGGATAGAATCACATCTGGATCTTAGACTCCAAAAGTGTTGCCATGCACAAACCAGTCTCCCCACATCATCTATGGTAGTAGCTGGTCTAAACCTCTAAGCCCCTCCCTGCACCGGTATTTTTTGACTATCAGTGTGCAGACTAGTTGTGGTCCATAGACATTTCATGCTAGTCTGTGAAAAAGCTGCTGCCAGTTCACACCTGGAACACTTCGACCCCATGCATCAGTATTAGTACAAGGCCCTCCCGTTGATCATCAATTTGCTCAAGCAGGCCCAGTAACGTCTCCATTGGAGACTTTGTTGTTACTGTGTTTGGCATATCGAATATGTCATGGGGAGCTTGCCAGGCTCTGCTGTGTGGGCGAGATACTCTTGGTAGCTTGCCGGGCTCTCCGAGAGGGGTGGAGGAACCGAACTCGGGTTGGCCATGTTGGCTGCATGCAAGGCAAACGCCCTACCGCTGTGCTATTGCTCCAGCCCATTAGTACAAATATCGGTATATAAAAGTCTTAGCGATGCATGAAATATTTCCCTTATTTTCACTTGTCCACAGTTGTAAAAATGTAGAAAACTACTACTTTAGACATCCAGCGTATTTAAAGGCAACTATAACAGACAGCAGTTATAGTTATAAAAAATTAAAAAGAGGGAAAAAAAGCAGTGAAGCACATGCAAAAAAAGTAAACAATAAGTAGTGCAATCCTCAAAATTTTAAAGAAGTCAGTAAAATATAAAAGGTGGTAAAAAATAATCTAATAGTCAGACAGAATAATATAGTACCATGCAACTTGAGACCCCAAGGTACTATGACATCATAAGGAAAAAATAACAACCCTCCATATATTAGAGGGCAGGGGAAGTTTTATCTTCCCAACAGTTCTACCTAAAGGAGAAGTGAACTCAGATAACTATCATGCAGAAACTCAGACTTAAAAAAATCAGAAAAGCATTCATCGAATAAAATTAACAAGCACAAGGATCAAATCTATGAGGTGAAAGAGAAATCTAGATATGATCTAGACAAAAGAGGAAAGAAAAATAAGAAAAAATGAAATGTTAAGATATAACCCAAGCCATTAAGAAAAAAAACACATAGGATTGTCTCAGAAGATGGAGAGAGAAGGAAGCAGAAAGATTATTTAAAGAAATAGTAGTTGAGAACTTCCAAAGCCTCAATATACAAGGTCATGAGCTCAAAGAATATTTAGTTATCTAAATGAAAAAGATCAATACAAAGAGGTTAGAGAAAATAGATAACATATAAATATATTTCTCATCAGGCCTCTTAGCAATAACTGCAGGCCAGAATAGAATAAAAGACATACTATAAAATACTCAAAAACTGATGGCGATAAGTCCCCTGTCCTGTTTAACTATTTTGGATATGGGGAGTGGGGGGAACAGTGGGGGAAAGGTATTCCCACATAAACAAAAATTGAAATTCACCACTACTAGATCCACTTTCTAAGAAAGGTTAAATCTAAGTTTAGAAAAAAAAAAAGTTCAGAAAGTTACACAGGCAATAAATACAGCCCCTCCCCCAACCTCCTAAAAAAAAAAAGAAAGATAAAATTGCACAAGAGACCTCTTATCAGTAGTTACAATGTAAGTTTGGCTGAATTCACCTATCAAATGATTGGATGGAGTAGAAAACAAAACCCAACTATATGCTACAAGAGACTCATTCAAGGTTATAAATCAAAAATAAAAATAGGTACTACAAGCCAGTGGCAAAATTTGAAAGACCCTGCTATTCTTACATAACATAGAAGAGATTTCCAGTCTCAAAAGGTAAAAAAAAGAAAGGATATTATAAAATGATAAAGGAATGTATACAAAAGTAATCATATTAGTATATCCCAACACAGGAAATATAGTAAAAAAAAATTAAAATCCTTCAAAATGTTCAATTAGTATTTGGGGAGGGGATAAACAATTTTATTTTATAGGAGTATAGGAAGGAGTAGCTGAAATGCTCTATAAACTTGTCATTTAAAATCATTATTTCCTTGAAAGTATTCTGCTTGGATAGCCTGTCTATTGCTATGAGTAGGGTATTAGAGTTCCTTAATATTATTATGACATTGTCAGTGTCTGTCTCTCTTTTGGTGTATTAGTATTTTTTTTCTTTTTGTATAAAAATGGACGAATAATCTGAATAGATACTCCTCTAAAGATATTCACACATCTGGTAGGCACATATAAAGATGTTTATCATCTCTTTATTTTTTTTGGTAAATGCAAATCAAAGTAAATAATAGTAAGGTATCATCTCCCATCTGTGAGCATTGTTTAGTAGCCTTAAGACAAATTGGAAAGGATATGGTGAGAAAAAATTCTTGTTCACTGGTTGTTGCAATATAAATTGGTCTAGCCATTAAGTAAAGCAGTATTGATATTCATTAGAAAATAAGAATAGAAATTCAATTGATTATATTACTTCTCTTCTGAGTATCAAAAAATAAATAAGAACACTAAAGATATATGTTTACTCATTTATTGTGCAATATTTATAACAGACAAGAGTTGGAAACAGCCTAAGTGCCTATCAGCAGATGACTAGATGAACAAGATGTGGCACATACACAAATGGACTATTATTCAATTATAATAAAAAAATCTTGGCATACAACTATATAGATGACGTGGAGGGTATTATGCTTTGTGAAATATATCAAGAGTAGAAAAACACATGCTCTATGATTTTATTCATGTGATACATAAGCAAAAATGATCTAAATAAAAATAAGTGTTTGAACATAAGACCAATTGGTTACAGAAGGGGAAGGAGACGGCAGGGTGAACAAATCAGGTAAAAGGGATCAATTGTATGATGAATGGAATTGAACTTTTTGTGATGAACTTAATGTAGTGTATATGTACACTGAAAATTTATAATGATGCATCTGAAACACTGTTAAGAAGCTATGGTATACTTAAGTAACAGCACTATCACTATCACTATCATCCTGTTGTTCATCAATTTGCTCAAGCGGGTGCCAGTAACATCTCCATTCATCCCTGTTACGTGCTAGTATAGCCCGGTGGCATATTGGGGGCTCTTTCAGGGTCAGGGGAATGAGGACCATCATTGTTACTTTTTGGCATATCGAGTACACCATGGGTAGCTTGCCAGGCTCTGCTGTGCGGGCGGGATATTCTTGGTAGCTTGCCGGGCTCTCTAAGAGAAATGGAGGCTTTTGGGGCAGCCTCTAATCCCCTTTACAGGTGTTCCCAGTCAGGCATATATGCGGGCAGGATACTCTCAGTAGCCTGCTGGGTTCTCTGAGAGTGAGAACTAGACAATAAGAGGTCGTGCGATGTGGCCGCATGCTTCAGGGAGTTTGGTTTTATAGTCTCTGGATCTTGGCCGTTGATGGGGTTACACAGCAGTTGGTGGGTGGAAAAGGCAGAGTCCCAAACCGAGCAGGCTTGGATATCTCAGCCCTGGGTCCCGCACACCTGGGTTCCTCCGCCAGTTCCTTCATGTGTGAGGCTCTCCTAGTGTGTGAAGAGTAGTCTCAGCATGGCTGTGACTGGGTCCTGGAGGTCTTCAGCTGCCGGGACTCTGCTCAGGGCGGAGAGGGAAACTCAACACGCCCCCCCTCCAAGGGGCCCCGGTGAGGACAGCCAGGCTCGGGGGCAGGAGACTGCATTGGTCTCTTCCTGAAGCTTGGTTTTATAGTGCCTGGATCTTGGCTATTGATGGGGTTACACAGCAGTTGGTGGGTATAACTGTCTAGCTACTGGAACATGGGGGATCTGAGTGGAGGAGGCCCAGTCCCAATAACATATATATACATATTATATATGTTATATATATCAATAACATATACATACATATTACATATATATGGCAAAGCTAAATTTCAGTAATATGTAATGTGTGTGTCTCTACTAAAATACTTTAAAAGTGCTATAATGAATTTTAAAGTAATTTATTCTGCTTGAGAGCAACCGAATGACATGGCAAAATATTTCTAAAGTTTTGTTAGTTTTTTTTACTTAATTTAAAAGTGAATAGCACTCCCCTTCTGCCCCCAAGAAACTATAAAGCATTATTTTACAACAAAGAATAAAAGAAAAATGTGGGCCAGAGTGATAGTATAGTGTTAGGGTGTTTGTCTTGCACAGGACCAATCTGGGTTCAATCCCTAGAATCCCATACAATCCCCCGAGTACTGCCAGGAGTATTTCCTGACTACAGAGTTAGAAATAACCCTGGACCATTGACAGGTGTTGTCCTCACCCCACCCCACCCCCAAAGAAAAGAAACGTGTTATCAAATATATTTTATTTCTAAAGGCTATGAGAGCCACTGGTACGCTAACCTAAGCAGCATTATGTTAGTTGCTTCCATGTGGAAGATGGATAAAAAGATATCCCCATTCAGGCAAGAATATAAATAAAGCTATTAAAATTTTAAAAGAATTATATATGTGCAATCTGTTTACTTAGTCTCTCCTTAAAAGATAGTGGTAGCAAATTGGATGTTACTCATCAAAAGAATTAACCAACATATGGAACAATAAGCCTCCATGAATAGCTAAAGCAGTTCTTGGGGAAAAAAATGGGAGGAATAAACCTCCCCAACCCCAAACTCTACTACAAAGCAGTAATAATTAAAACAGCATGGTACTGGAACAAAGGCAGAGCCGCAGACCAATGAAACAGGGTTGACTATACTGACACTTCCCCCAAAATATATGATCATCTAATCTTTGATAAGGGAGCAAGAAATGTGAAGTGGAGCTAGGAAAGCCACTTTAACAAATTGTGCTGGAAAAACTGGACAACTATATGGAAAAAAAGGGGGCTCAGATCTCTACCTACCACCATGTACAAAAGTATGATCAAAATGAATTAAAGACCTCAACATCAGACCGGAATCCTTAAGGTACACTGAAGACAAGGTTGGCAAAACCCTCCATGACATTGAAGCTAATGGTATCTTCAAAGATGACATGCCACTGGCCAAGCAAGTGAAAACAGAGATAGACAAATGAGACTATTTTAAACTGAGAAGCTTCTGCACCTCAAAAGAAACAGTGACCAAAAGACAAAGACAGTCTACAGAATGGAAAGGGTATTCACCCAATACCTGTCCAACAAGAGGTTGATACCAAGGATATACAAAGCACTGGTTGAACTCCACAAGAAGAAAACATCCAACCCCATCAAAAAATGGGGCAATGAAATGAACAGAAACTTTCTCAAAGAAGAAATCTGAATGGCAAAATGGCACATGAGAAAATGCTCTACATCACTAATCATCAGGGAGATGCAGATCAAAACAACAATGAGATATCATCTCACACCAAGAGACTGGCCCACATCCAAAAGAACAAAAGCAACCAGTGTTGGTGTGGATGTGGTGAGAAAGGGACCCTTCTTCACGGCTGATGAGAATGCTGACTGGTTCAACCCTTTTGGAAAACAGTATGGACAATTCTCAAAAAACTAGAAATTGAGCTCCCATTTGACCCAGCAATACCACTCCTGGGAACATATCCTGGAGAGGCAAAAAAGTACAGTCAAAATGACCTCTGCAATTCTATGTCCATTGCTGCACTGTTCACAATAGCAAAAATCTGGAAAAAACACCCGAATGCCCGAGAACAGATGACTGGTTAAAGAAACTTTGGTACATCTATACAATGGAATATTATGCAGTTGTTAGAAAAGATGACGTCATGAAATTTGCAAACAAGTGATTCTACATGGAAAGTATGCTAAGTGAAATGAGTCAGAAATAGAGGGACAGACATAGAAAGACTGCACACATCTGGGGAATATAAAGTAACAGAATGGGAGTCGAACACCCAACAAAAGTTGAGATAAGTACCAGGAGGTCTGCTCCACAGCTTGGAAGCTGGCAGCATATGCTGGGGGAAAAGGCAGCTCAGATAGAGAAGGGAAGATCAAGTAATGGATGTTTGGAGGACTTGCTCCGAATGTGAGATACGTGCTAAAAGTAGACTGTAAACCAACATGGTGGCTACTCAATATCTTTATTGCAAAGTACAACACCCTAAAGGAAAAGAGAGAGCAAAAGGGAATGCCCTACAACAGAGGCAGGGTGGGGGGCTGTGTTGGGGGGCTGGAAGGCTACTGGATCACTGGTGGTGGAGAATGGGCACTGGCGGAGGGATGGGTACTCGATCATTTTACAAGTGAAACCCAAGCACGAAAGTTTTTAGGTCTACAACTATATTTCATAGTTTTTCACTAATTAAAAAAAAAGAACCAAGTCTAAAATTGATGGCGATATAATTAAAGGGTTGGAAATGGTGTTCAGATAATGCAGTGGATGACTGGTTTTGCACTACCTTGGCAGAGTTGAAACGTTTTGATTAAGACTTACTCCTGAAGTAAAGGACCTGTACAAAGAAAACTACAAAATGCTACTTCAGGAAATAAAAGAGGACATGAGGAAATGGAAAGATATCCCCTGCTCATGGGTCGGGAGACTTAACATTGTCAAAATGGCAATAGTACCGAAAGCATTGTATAAGTTCAATGCAATCCCTATAAGGATACCCATGACATTCTTCAAAGAATTGGAGCAAACACTCCTGAAATTTATATGGAACAATAAGCCACCACAAATAGCTAAAGCAATTCTTGGGAAAAAGAAAATGGGAGGAATCAACCTCCCGAACTTCAAACTCTACTACAAAGCAGTAATAATTAACAGCATGGTACTGGAACAAAGGCAGAACTACAGACCAATGGAACAGGGTTGAATACACTGACATCTCCCCTCAATCATATGATCATCTAATCTTTGATAAAGGTGCAAGAAATGTGAAGTGGAGTAAGGAAAGCCTCTTTAACAAATTGTGCTGGCATCACTGGACGGCTACATGCAAAAAAATGGGCTCAGAACTCTGCCTACCACAATGTACAAAAGTAAGATAAAAATGGATGAAAGACCTCAACATCAGACCATAAACCATAAGGTACATTGAAGACAAAGTTGGCAAAACCCTCCATGACATTGAAGCTAATGGTATCTTCAAAGATGCCACGCCACTGGCCGAACAAGTGAAAACAGAGATAGATAAATGGGACTCTCTTAAACTAAGAAGCTTCTGCACCTTCAAAGAAACAGTGACCAAAATAGAAAGACAGTCTACAGAATGGGAAAGGATATTCACCAAATACACATCTGACATGGGGTTGATATCCAGGATATACAAAATACTGGTTAAACTCCACAAGAAGAAAACATCCAACCCCATCCAAAAATAGGGCAATGAAATGAACAGAAACTTTCTCAAAGAAGAAATCCAAATGGCAAAAAAGCACATGAGAAAATGCTCTACATCATTAATCATCAGGGAGGTGCAGATCAAAACCACAATGAGATACCATCTCACACCTCAGAGACTGGCCCACATTCAAAAGAACAAAAGCAACCGATGCTGGCGTGGATGTGGCAAGAAAGGGACACTCCTTCACTGTTGGTGGGAATGTCCACTGGTTCAGCCCTTCTGGAAAACAGTATGGACGATTCTCAAAAAATTAGAAATTGAGCTCCCATATGACCCAGCAATACCACTCCTGGGAATATATCCCAGAAAGGCAAAAATGTATAGTCGAAGTGACATCTGCACTTGTTTGTTCATTGCAGCACTCTTTACAATAGCCAGAAACTGGAAGAAACCTGAATGCCCAAGAACAGATGACTGGTTAAAGAAACTTTGGTACATCTACACAATGGAGTACTATGTAGCTGTTAGAAAAGATGAAGTTATGAAATTTACATATAAGTGGTACAACATGGAAAGTATCATGCTAAGCGAAATGAGTCAGAAAAGAGGGATAGACATAGAAAGATTGCATTCATCTGGGGGATATAAATTAATAAAATATGAGATTAATACCCAAGAATAGCTAAGATCAGCACCAGGAGGATTACTCCATAGCTTAGAGGCCAGCCGGGCATTCTAGGGGAAAGGGCAGCTCAGATAGAGAAGGGAGCACCAAATAAAGGGTGTTGGGAGGATCCTCCCAGGAGGGGAGATGCATGTTGAAAATAGACTATGGACTGAACATGTTTGCCACTCAATGCCTCTTTTGCAGACCACAACACCCAAAAGGAGAGAGAGAACACAAGGGATTGCCCTGCCACAGAGGCAGGGTGGGATGGGGGGGATGGGGGTGGGAGGGATATTATCCATGGTGGTGGAAAATGGGCACTGATGGAGGGATGGGTATTTGATCATTGTGTAATAAAAACCCAAGCACAAAAAATTGTAAATCTACAACTGTACCTCATGTTGTTTCACTAATAATAAAATATATATATATATATATATATATTATGATATTTTAAAAAAAGACTCCTGAAATATTACTATATGTTCTTCTAAAGAAAACATTTTTTGTGTCTTTAGTCTACTGTGGTAGATCTAAAGTTACAGAAAGCATACTTTTAAAGATAGTGTCAAAATACAGATCTAAATCTAGGTTCTAAGAGTCTATTTCTTAGAAGCTACAGGTGATGCCAGAGCAAATGCTCTGAACACTGCACTTTTCAGAAGTAAAGGGTTAAGGTATGTATTTTATTCTGCTGGGTTACTGGTTCTCAGCCTGAATTTTTTTTTTTTTACTCACATAAACACAGCAGAAACTGGAGACATTTTATTTTGTCACAACTGAAAAGAAGTACTGTTGGTATCATGAATAACCCAGAGGAAGGGTGAAGATAAATAACGCACTCTAATAGACATGAGTGATGGTGCCAAGAAATCCTGCATTGTGAACAGTTATTATTCTTTAATACACATGATAATCAATTGGAAGCTATGAAACATATCAACACCCTTCTGGTCATAAGAACTCCTCTCCTGTTTTTGAAATCCTATGAAATATAAAACAGTTGAGTTGGATAAAACGAAGTAACTTAGCAGGCATAGAAAACAATCAGTGCTCTGATTCTTGAGAAATACAACACAGACCACTGAGTAGCTACGATTTGGGACTTCTCTAAACCATTCTAAAAAGAAAAAAAAAGAAAGGGAAAAAAACACAGAATCAATCCAAGTTAGTAAAGTTTTGATGATGAACTGCATACATGTCTATGGTCCCAATACACTGGCTATCTCGTAGTGAAAATATTTTGTAGACTATACCATTTAGGTTTGTGTAATCATGCTTTGTGACATCTGCACCATGAAAAAAATCAACTAATGATGCAATTCTCAAAATATATTTTCACAGTTAAGGGATGCATGACTAAATTCTGGAATTTTAAGAATCCGACGTTTAGTGTTTGAGAAGCAAGAAAATATGATCCATATCCAGGAGGGGAAAAAAAAATAGAAACAGACCTAACTATGCCCCAATGGCAAACCTAAAGAAGATCAATAAAACATCTACATAAGTTAATTTAAGGACTTAAAAAAATATTTGCTCGAGCTCGAGCGGGCCCAGTAACGTCTCCATAGGAGACTTTGTTGTTACTGTATTTGGCATATCGAATACGTCACGGGGAACTTGCCAGGCTCTGCCGTGCGGGCGAGATACTCTCGGTAGCTTGCCAGGCTCTCCGAGAGGGGTGGAGGAATCGAACTCGGGTCAGCCATGTTGGCTGCGTGCAAGGCAAATGCCCTACCGCTGTGCTATCTAGTGATTAGAGGATGCAATATTAGCAGAGAAATGGAAAACAAAATGGACTTGTAGAACTGGAAAATACATAAAATGAAAATTTCACCCAGCTAGATTTAAAAGATGGCTTAGTAAAGGCCAGGCCAATGTTTTATATAAAAATAAAATGAGTACTAAACTAAGAAGCTTCTACACATCAAAGAAAATAGGACCAGGATACAAACAGATGTGAAATGGAAAAATTATTTACCCAGCACCTCTCTGATAAGGGGCTAATATCAAAGACAAATAAGGGACTGGTAGAGCTGGGTGTTGGAACACTGTATGACTGAAACCCAATCATGAACAGCTTTGTAACTGTATTTTATGGTGACTTAATTAAACAATAATTAAGATATTTTTTAAAATGGGGAGATGAAATGAACAAAAACTTCCTCAAAGAACAAATAACAAATAACAAAAAAAAATGGAAAAATGTTCTACATCACTAATCGTAAGACAGTATCTCTTCAAATCAATGAGATACCATCTTATGCCACAGAAACTGACACAAATCAAATGGAACAAGAATAACCAGTGCTGGTGCAGACACGGAAAAAAAGGGACTATCCCTAACCCTAAACCTAACCCTAACCCTAATCATTCATTGCTAGTGGACATGCTGACTGGTTCAGTGTTTTTGGAAAACAATATGGGCATTCCTTGAAAAATAAGAAATTAAGTTTCCATATGACCCAGCAATACTGCTCCTGGGAATACACCGTAGGGACACACAATGCAGAAAAACCATCTATGTTCATCGCAGCACTGTTCACAATAGCTATAATCTGGAACCAACCCCAGTACCCAAGAGCAGATGACTGGATAAAGAATCTATTGTACAACTACACAATGGAATACTACACAGCTGCTACAAAAAATGAAATAATATTATTTGCTTATACATGGGTGAGCATCATGCTGAGTTAAATGAGTCAGAGGGAGAATAACAGGCATAGAATGACTGTACTCATTTGCAGGATTATAATAACATATGTAGAGAGAGGAAAATAAGGGACCAGGAAGATTCTTCCATGGATGAAATCTTGCCACAAGTGATGGTGGTAGTGGTGGAGGTGGGGGAGTGCAGTTCCGACAGAGAAGGGACCGCTATGGCAATGATAATTGGAAATGATCACTCTGGACAAGAACTGAGTGCTGGAAGAATATAAATGATATACACGATAAACTTTCAGTACCTGTATTACAAGCCACAATGTCTAAAAGGAAAGAGAGAGGGAAAGAAAGAAGATATTTGTCTGCGATCAGGGCAGGCAGGGAGGTGATGGGGGAGGGAAAACTGGGAACATTGGTGGTGTGAAATGTGCACTGGTGACGTGTGGTGTGTTGAACATTATATGACTGAAACCCATTCATGAACAACTCTGTATCTCACATGATTCAATAAAAAGGGGGAAAATATGGTAAAATGCACATATATATACATATAACAATAAAATTTATCAAGATGAATGATTTGAAAAATTAACAGGAGATAAAGTCTCCTCTTTTGTTCCAACATAAATGGAAGTAGGTGGGGTCATGTTAAGTGAAAAGTCAGGAATAAAATGGTGAAGTCCAGATGATTTCACTTTTAAGACATGGTAGAATAACAAAATGAGGGAATAAACCTGGGCAAATTAAAACATATCCTAAAACTTACAAAACAAGTTTTTGGGGGGAGAGTGGTGGTGTGCAGAGTGCAACTGAAAGGGTTTTATCGGCAGTGTTGAAGAGAAATATGTATTTGGGGACATGGTATGGTAACAGTGTACCCCTAAAAGAATAATTACAGTCTTGTAAGCAAAAATTTCTTGAATTTATGAGTAAAGGTTTTTGTTTTTGTTTTGTTTTGTTTTCAGGCCACATGCAGTTGGTTGAGGGCTTACTCCTGGCTTTGCACTCAGGGATCACCTCCAGGAAGTGCTTGGGGATCTTATGGGGTGGTGGGGATCAAACCCAGGTCTGCCAAGTTTAAGGCATGAATCCTACCAACTGTACTACTGCTTCATCCCCAGGTTTTCACTTTTTGAATTTGAGTATGATGGTAACCCTACACACACAAACACATACACAGAGACATACACACACACGCACACACACAAACACACAATTTTAAAAGGTGTATCTGTCATTGATAAAAGCACACCTAGGCAGAGGGCACAGATGGATTAACAAAAAAAGGAAGGAAAAGAATACAATAAGTAAATATTAATCAAGAATGGCTAGATTTGTTACATACCAAAGACCACTGCCAATCTAAGGAAGATGTTACATAATGATAAACTGTTCACCAGGATAAAATATTCCAAATCTGTATGCAACTAGTAACAGAGCATGACAATTAATGAATGAAAAATTTAACAAACTACACAGAGCAGTGAAGAAATCCAGGATTATAGACTACACAGAGCAGTGAAGAAATCCAGGATTATAGCTAAAGGTTTTAATAGTACTTTGCCATTAGCTGAAGAAAACTAAATACAAATAGTAAGGATATAAAAGATTTGGCTAGTACTATTCAAAGAATTTAAAATAATAATCACAGAATAGAATACTCCAAACTTAGTACTATTCACAAGTATACAAGTACATTCACCAAGATAGGCCTTCTTCAGGGTCATTAAATTGGTCTGGACAAGTTTTGGTTTTAAAGGATTGTGGTAAATCTGGAGATGTTTAGGTGACAAAATTAAATTGGAGGAGGTATGATGCCACCAAAAGGTCAACCTGTACTTGTGGGGTGAGTGCATCAGCAGCCTGATGGTGCCTTCAATCTTCCTGAAAAATGGTGCCTTCAGTCTTCCCCAAAATTGCTGCTGTACTTTTGGCCAACAACTTGGGACCAAGTTTACCAAAAAATTAAATGACCAAAAGTTAGATATGTAGGAGTCATGCCCACAAACCACCTCTGGCTCAGCTACACAAGCTCATTTATTGGCCTTATTTCAGTGACCTATAGATAAATCTCAAAAGAGATCAAAAGTCGCAGTTAATCTCGGACCCGCACATGGCTGAACAGACTGTGGCAAATCGGGGGGGGGGGGGGGGTGGAGGGGCGCAGGTTGGCCTGTGCTTGCACAAGCAGAGTCCCCAGCAGCTGCTTGCTTCCACAATCTAAAATCGCTGCCACACCCCAAGCCTGACTCCACCATCTCTGGACGAACCTCACCAATATGTAATCTTGAAAATTTGGGTATGAGGGTTTTTGTGACTGAAATCTCCAGGCTTTCACGGAGTTGTGGTGGGCTATCTTCCCCCACCTTCCCAATACACATGGAAGCATTGGCACTCACCCCCATGAACCAACTCCAGTACCACCCTGTAAGCTCTATTACTGACCTTGTCTCAGAGACCCATAAATAAATCTCGAAAGAGGTCAAAAGCCAGAGACACAGCAGAGAGTCCCAGAAGACACCACAGAACCTGAGCTCTCTCCAGGCCCCATATCGAGCCAGTTTCACTGGGGCACCCCAGATGGAGCAGGTATACTCTCCCTGCCTACTTCAGAAGGAATCCCAGTGAACAAGAGCTTCCACAAGCAAGACCTAAGTATGTGGATTCCAGGATTAAATCTCCATGCCGCATGGAGGCAGAGGCGCTGGGCTATCCCTCCCCGGCTCCCTGCCTGCTCAACAGCCTGGCTGTCACACCCACAATGTGTCTCCGGGCACCATCTTAGCGCACCAACAGCCCGTGTCCAGAGACACAGCAATGAGTCCTGGAAGATACCACAGAGCCGGAGATCTCTCCTGGACTCATACCAAGCCAGTTTCACCAGGGCACCCCAGATGAAGCAGGTGCAGTCTCCCTGCCAACTCCAGATGGAATCCTGGTGACCAAGATCTTTCACAAGCAAGGCCCAGGCGATGGCCTCAGCAACCCCTTTGGACAAATGAGCCTTAGCCGCCAGGGTTCTATGGAAGCAGCTGACCCCTCCTCATCCCTGTTCCAGCCGTCACATCCCCCTGCACCCTCAGCAAACAAGTTTCATCATGGCTTCTCCAAAACAGCTCCTCCCCATTTCCAACTATCCCACCTCGAGTCACGCACCTCCTACCACCCCAGAGCTACATGCAGCTCCCGCAGCAGATCCAGCTCTCTTACTATCCCCCTGAAGAGTACTCTAACTCCAACCAGCAATACTGACCTCTCTCACATGTGGTGGCCTACAGTCCCCAGCATGGGCAGCAGCTGCCTCAGCATTCCCAGCAGCCTGGTTTACAGCCCATGATGTCTAATCAGCAGCGGGCAGCTTACCAAGGCATGACTGGGGTCCAGCAGTCACAGAACCAGGGTCTGCTCAGCAACCAGAGGAACAGCCTGGGAGCCCAGACCAAGGATGGTGGTTCAGTGCACTCTACTGTCTTCTTACCAAGTACCAGTGGGGAATGACTCACAGAACGTAGTCCAGCCACCTTTCCGGCAACCTATACTGATTCACGTGAGCCAGTCTGTACAAGGGGCCCTTCCTGCAGGTGGCATCCCTGTCTACTACAGCAGGATTTCTCCAGCTCAGCAGAATGGTACCAGCCCTTAGGTGGGATTTCTACAACCTGGCTTTGAGCAGTTTCAGAGGTTTCGGTCTCTTTTTCCCAGCAATCCACCACAGATGCCACAGCACTACTCAGGAGTGTCACCATTTGGACCAGGTTGTGGTGGTCATGCAGCTAAATGTTCTAAATGGAGCCCAGCCCTAACCCCCACCCCCAACCAAAACCCATCCATGGTCCAGTGAGGTCACTGTAAATATGATCGCATGGATCAGTGGGGACAAAACCTGGAGACCTCTACAATCCAGACAGCAGTCCCTTGGCCAGCCCACAACTTAGCAGAAGCCTGTCACATCTCCAACCCAGTCTCCAGCACCCTCTCTTGTCGCCAGCCTCAGTAATGTCTGCACAGGAGTCAGCCCCCTTCCAGTCCTCACACAGTTCCCTCAGCCTGGGGGTCCAGCACAAGGTGATGGGTGCTACTCACTTCTGGGCCAGCCATCACAGTACAACCTGTCCATCTGCTCTCCCCTGCTCCATAGCCAGTCATCTTACACAGTGAACCAGGGGCAGAGTGCGTTGAAGCATAGAAACAGAAACGAGACAAGTGCCCAAACCTGCGCCCACTGACCTGGGGACAACAGACGTTATCCTGGGGCGGGTGCTGGAGGTGACAGATCTTCCTGAGAGTATCACCTGGACCAAGGCCGATAAACTCTTCATGCTGCTCGCCATGTCTGGACGCCAAGATCCAGTGGCTCAAGGAGGCCTAGCAGCTGCCTGGCGTGGGTAGGGGAGACAACAGTGGGACTATCGAAAACGGCCACCATGTGGACCTCACTGTCTTGTACACCACCGTTCCCCAGCCCCCTGGATTCCCAAACTGCCTCCCTTTATCTAAACAACATTGTGAGTTGCTTCAAACTTCGAGTGGCCAAAAAGAACTATGACGTGAAGATCCTGGAGCGAGCCAGCTCCCAATAAAAGGAGAAGGGAACTGCACCGCAGAGCTGGGGCCAGGCGGAGGAGGCGCCTGACACAATGGAGAGAGGCAGGAAGGAAGAACAGACACAGCTGGCTCCTGGCTCCTGGGCGACTATGGAAGCAGAAGCCATGCAGGGTTGGCACTGGACCCCTTGCTCCCCTGCCATAGGTCTCCTCTTTTTCCTTGACCCCTACCCCTGTTTCCCTCCTCTTCCCATCCTCTTCTATAATTTTTTTAAAAATCTCTCCTCCCACCGTGAAATTAATTTCATCCTTTTGGATCAGGTTGAATTGGGAGGGCCCCACACTCTTATTCTCCTGTTTCCTTCTTATCCCAAATTCTCTTTTCTTTTTTGGTCTTTATGAATATATTTATATGGACAGAATTAAGAAAAAAACAAATTGATTTCCCTTTTCTGGTCTTCCTCCATCTTGTCTCCCCAAGCCTCACAGAGTTAAAGCCTCTCCCCATCCCCAGAACACTTGTATATTGTTTGTTTGAGGTTTGTGCCACAGTAACAGAGTATTTAATTGCACATAAAGATGTTTGCTCGGTATATTCACTGCATTTAATTTAATGAGATTTTAAAGTTGAGGGGGTTGTTAGGGGAAGGTTGATTTTGTTTTTAAGTAAAAAAAAGAAAAATTCTGTCACTGGAAAAAAATTAAATTGGAAATATGTAATGAAAATGATGATTATAAAAAACAATTTTAATTAGAAATGACATTGAACATACTTAAAAGCAATAGGTCAAAAATAGTCAAAGAAAATATTTAAAATATAATGAGCAATAATAAAAACATCAAAATTTGTAGAATATTGGGGGTGAGAAGAGTTATAGGACAGATGCAGCCAAATCCAGTTTAATCCCCAAAATTACATTTAAGCCCTCTAGCACTCCTAGGAGTGATCTCTGAGCATCTCTGGATATGGCCCCCAAATCCAGAAAAGGATCAGAACAATTGTATAGAACAATTGTAAAGCCAATTTGATCCGCAGCACCTAATATGGACCCTCTCCCACATCCAGCCCACCAGGAGTTGTCCCTGAGTGCAGATCCAGGAGTAAGCCCTGAGCACTGCTGGGTGCGGTCCCAAACTCAAAAAACAAAATTGAAAAAATTGCAAAGTTCAAGTACTGCTTAAATATTTATAGCATTAATTAATTATGTTTTCTGAGAAAAAGCTAAAAAATTCACAAGTTTACCTTTAACCATATAAAACTTAAAGAGCCAAAAAAAAGCCAAAATACTTAACGTGAAGGAAATGGTAAAGAATGGAAATTAACAAAAGCTTAACAAGATAAAATTCAAAAGTTGCTTCTTTGAAAATATTAATAAAAATAATAAGTTTTTCATTTCATTTTAGCAAAAGACACCCAATATTAACATTGAAAGCAAAGAGAGGCATCATATGACTATTAATGATTCAAAAGGATAAAGTATTATGAATGATGAATTTCACAATTAGGTGAAATGGTTAAGGAGAGTTTATCCCTAGAAAATAAAAAATACTAAATTTATACAAGACAAAATCTAGTGACCAAATTATAGAAAATATATTCATGATTTATACCACTACTCAGGTTTAGCTCCCAGCATCACATGTTCTCATGGGTATGCCCAGGTGCAGCCCTGGAGCCCCAGAACACAACTGGGGTGCATGGGGTATCCCTTGCACTGCAGGGCCTGAGCCTTGCATCCTCAGGTTCTTGCATCTGGAATCACAATGGGACTCCCAGAACCCCTGCCTGGATGTCTACCCTCAGATATTGTTTTTTAAATAAAATAAGTTTCTTTTTCCTGTTCCCCCCCAGGACAAAACTCTAGATACTGACAGGTTTTCTTGCTAAATTTATCAAGCATTTATGAAAGAAAAATCTTACTAAAACATTTTCCAAAAATAGATATTTCCAACTCATAAAACATATAATGGCCTGAAAATAAAATCCATAAATAAAATAAAACGCATCCATATTGAAAGACAATAAATTATAGTCCATTTATCTCATCAATGTAGATCACAAAAATCCTTAATGGAGGGTCCAAAGCAATAGTACAGCTGGTAGGGTGCTTGCCTTGCACATGGCCAAGCTGGGTTTGATCCCTGGAATCCCTAATGATTCTCTGAGCACCACCAAGATTAATTCTTGAGCACAGAGCCAGAAGTAGCCCCTAAGCATTGCTGGGTGTGTCCCCTCCATCCAAAAGCTGTAGCACTGTAGCACTGTCCTCCTGTTGTTCATCAATTTTCTCGAGCGGGCACCAGTAACATCTTCATTGTGAGACTTGTTGTTACTGTTTTTTGACATATCGAATACGTCACAGGGAGCTTGCCAGGCTCTGCTGTGCAGGCAGGATACTCTTGGTAGCTTGCCAGGCTCTCTTGAGAGGGATGGAGAAATTGAACCTAAGTTGGCCACATGCAAGGCAAACACCCTACCTGCTGCTCCATCCAAAAGCTAACAAACAAAAAGAAATCCTTAGTAGAATAATGGCAAACTGCATTAAGCATGAAAACATATCAAGACTAAATGGACTTTATCCCAGAAATAAAAGGTTTGGCCATCTTTTGAAAGTCAATGTAATTAATTATACAAATAAAAGAGAAAAAATTATAGGATCACCTCAATAGAACCCCCAAATACATTTAATACCCATCATGATTTAATTTTTATTAATAAACTATAAATATAATAAAATGTCCTCTGAGAGAGGGCATTTAGAAAATTCTACAATTAGTATAATATTTAATGGTGAAAAAATTAATGCTTTCCCTCTAAGATCAGAAGCAAAGCAAGGATGTCTATCTTCTCTTCTACCCATATAGAACTGGCATGTGTAAAAGGAATGGAAAAAAATAAATAATGCATTTTGGGAAGAGAGAAGTATAAAACTTGTGCCTACATGAGAAAACATAATTGTAGAAAATCCCAAAAATTTGCCCAAAAACTACTAGAAATAATACATGAATTTAGGATAATACCCAAACATAAGGTTCACATATATAATAAGCTGCATTTCTTTTTCTATATAGTATCAACAACTGAAATATGATTTTAAAATAATATTTACAAATAAATTCAAAACCCAAAACATGTAGAGCTAAATACAATGGAATATGTTGAAGATGGTGCTACACATTATGAAAAAGATGTCTGAGTCCACTAAAAATTCAAAACATCGTTGAGAGAAATTAATGAAGATCTACATAAATAAGAAGCACTGGTTCATATACTGCAGTATATCAATGTTGATGAATTTGGTTCTCCCAAACTGATCTTTAAGTTCAGTGCAGTTCAATAAAAATCCATCCATTGTGGTTTTAGTATGTATTTTTTTAATGGGGTGGAGGAGTTCCCCAGAAGTTTTCATGAATCATGAAAAAAGTTTTCACTGAATCATTCCTAGTAATATTTAGCCTAACTCTCAGGTCAAATGGTTAAATGTTGGTTTCAAATCGAGGGTCACTGGTACTGGAGATCAAACCTGGGCTCTTAAACATGCAAAGTACATAGTCCAGTATGTTGAGTATAACCCAAATTTCCCAATTGTGCTTTTCAGTAGAAATTGTAAAACTGGCTTTTAAAATTTATGAAGGCTATCTCTCTAATACCAAAAGGAAACAAAGACACCACAAGAAAAGAAAACTACAGGCCGATATCCCTGATGAACACGGATGCGAAGATTCTCAACAAAATACTAGCCAATAGAATTCAACAACTCATCAAAAAGATCATACATCATGACCAAGTAGGATTCATCCCAGGGATGCAAGGATGGTTCAACATTCGGAAATCAATCAACATAATCCATCATATCAACAAAAGAAAAGATAAAAAGCATATGATCATATCAACAGATGCAGAGAAAGCATTTGACAAGATCCAACACCCATTCATGATGAAAACCCTTGCCAAAATGGGGATAGAGGGGACTTTCCTCAATATAGTTAAAACCATCTACCACAAACCTACAGCAAACATCATCCTCAATGGGGAAAAACTGAGAGCCTTCCCCCTAAGGTCAGGGACGAGACAAGGATGCCCACTCTCTCCACTGCTGTTCAATATAGTACTGGAAGTACTTGCAATAGCGATTAGGCAAGAAAAAGATATTAAGGGCATCCAGATAGGGAAAGAAGAAATTAAGCTCTCACTATTCACAGATGACATGATACTATACTTAGAGAACCCTAAAACCTCTACCAAGAAACTCCTAGAAACAATAGGCTTGTATAGTAAAGTGGCAGGCTATAAAATCAATACCCAAAAATCCATGGCTTTCCTATATGCAAATAGTGAAAGAGAAGAAAGTGACATGAAGAAAACAATTCCATTCACCAGACAATCAAGTACCTAGGAATCGCCTTAACTAAGGAAGTAAAGGATCTGTACAAAGAAAACTACAAAACGCTACTTCGGGAAATAAAAGAGGACACGAGGAAATGGAAAAATATCCCCTGTTCATGGATGGGGAGAATCAACATTGTCAAAATGGCAATACTTCCCAAGGCACTGTACAAATTCAATGCAATCCTTATAAGGATACCCACGACATTCTTCAAAGAAATGGAGCAAACACTCCTGAAATTTATATGGAACAATAAGCCCCCACGAATAGCTAAAGCAATTCTTGGGAAAAAGAAAATGGGAGGAATCAACCTACCTAACTTCAAGCTCTACTACAAAGCAGTAATAATCAAAACAGCATGGTCCTGGAACAAAGGCAGAGTTGCAGACCAATGGAACAGAATTGAATATACTGACATCTCCTCCCAAACATATAATCATCTAATCTTCGATAAGGGGGCAAGAAAAGTGAAATGGAGCAGGGAAAGCCTCTTTAATAAATTGTGCTGGCAAAACTGGACGGCTACATGCAAAAAAGTGGGCTCAGATCTCTGCCTAACGCCATGCACAAAAGTAAGATCGAAATGGATTGATGACCTCAACATCAGACTGGAATCCATAATGTTTATTGAAGACAAAGTTGGCAAAACTCTCCACGTTATTGAAGTTAGTGGTATCTTCAAAGATGTCACGCCACTGGCCGAGCAAGTGAAAACAGAGATAGACAAATGGGACTATCTTAAACTAAGCTTCTACACCTCAAAAGAAACAGTGACCAAAATACAAAGACAGCCTACAGAACGGAAAAGAATATTCACCAAATACACATCTGACAAGGGGTTGATATCAAGGATATACAAGGTACTGGTTAAACTACACAAGAAGAAATCACCCAACCCCATCAAAAAATGGGGCGAGGAAATGAACAGAAACTTTCGCAAAGAAGAAATCTGAATGGCAAAAAGGCACATGAGAAAATGCTCTACATCACTAATCATCAGAGAGATGCAGATCAAAACAACAATGAGATATCATTTCACACCACAGAGACTGGCCCACATCCACAAGAACAAAAGCAACAGGTGCTGGCCCGGATGTGGTGAGAAAGGGACCCTCCTTCACTGCTGGTGGGAATGCCGGCTGGTCCAACCCTTTTGGAAAACAGTATGGACGATTCTCAAAAATTAGAATTTGATCTCCCATTTGACCCAGCTATAGCATTCCTGGGAATATATCCCAGAGAGGCAAAAAGGTATAGTCGAAGTGACATCTGCAATTGTTTGTTCATTGCAGCACTCTTTACAATAGCCAGAATCTGGAAAAAACCTGAGTGCCCGAGAACAGATTACTGGTTAAAGAAACTTTGGTACATTTACATAATGGAGTACTATGTAGCTGTTAGAAAAGATGAAGTTATGAAATTTACATACAAGTGGTACTACATGGAAAGTATCATGTTAAGCGAAATGAGTCAGAAAGAGCGGGATAGACACAGAAAGATTGCATTCATCTGGGGAACATAAAGCAACAAAACGGGAGACTAACACCCAGGAATGGCTCAGATTAGTACCAGGAATTTTGCTCCATGACTTGAAGGCCAGCCACATGTGCTAGGTGAGAAGGAAGCTCAGATAGAGAAGAGAGCACCAAATAAAGGGTGTTGTGAAGACCCTCCAGGGTGGGAGAGACATGCTAAAAGTAGTCTATAGACCAAACATGATTGCCACTCAATGCCTCTCTGGCAAAACACAGTACCCAAAAGAAGAGAGAGAGAACAAGGGGGAATGCCCTGCGACAGCGGCAGGGTGGGATGGGGGCGGGGGTGGGATGCTAGGACCCGTGGTGGGGGAGGGATGCTAGGACCCGTGGTGGGGGAGGATGGGCACTGATGGAGGGATGGGTACTTGATCATTGTATAACTGAAACCCAAGCACAAAAATTTATAAGTCTATAAATGTACTTCATGGTGTTTCACTAATAAAAAAATGATTAAATAAAAAAAATAAAAATGTTAAAAAATTAAAAAAAAAATAAATAGATAAAATTTATGAAGGCAACTATGACATACAATGCAAGCATTCTTGATGTTAAAAAAATGGTTGAAGCACTTGCACTATCTAATTTCATAATTTTCTATAAAGGTACAGTAACTGATGCAATGTGGTATTGGTTTAAGGAGAAATAGAGAGATAAAAGGATTCTAGAAATAGACTCGA
This sequence comes from Sorex fumeus, assembly GCF_029834395.1. Taxonomy (NCBI): domain Eukaryota; kingdom Metazoa; phylum Chordata; class Mammalia; order Eulipotyphla; family Soricidae; genus Sorex; species Sorex fumeus. The sequence continues at coordinate 53,094,280 of NW_026606063.1, forward strand.
CTCTTATCATTAAATGACTTTTGAAAAAGACACTAAAGAAATTTAATTTTTCTTAAAATGAAATAAAAATTTAAAAAGGTAATAAAAATGTTAACAAATGATGCTTAGTGAACTGGTTTTCTCTATGAGAAAAATAACTTAAACTATTTTACATCATGTATAAGAATTGATCTGAAAGGCTCATAGATCCAAACATTAAAGCTGAAGTTAACACTGTCAATAAAAATATATATTGAAAAATAACTTTGTGACCTAACTTAGGCAAATCTCTTTATAGAAAAAGTTGAAGTAATGGATAAATTACCCTTCAGAGAAAAATAACAAAGAAAAATAAGTGAATAGAAAGGTTACACAGTTCACAGCTACAGATGATATCCACAATTCAGATAATGGACAGGAAATATGTATCTGGAATATATAAAGAATTCCTATAGCTCAATAATAAAACTGTAATTATTCAAATAAAAATGGGTCATACACTTTAAAAGATACTTCATGAAAGAAGATAAGTGAATAGACAGCCAGCAAATAAAAAAATTCCTGAAGTTATCAGTCACCCAAGTGAGTGATAATTGGAATCGCTGTGTAATACAAATTTACACACATGGAAATAGTTTTTATAAGCTTTCATCTGTCCTGTGACCCAGAAGTTCTAATTCTCAGGATAAAAAAAACATTTTTCTTGTATCAGAATATTCACACCAGCTCCATTTGTGGTTAGCTAGAGTCAGTAGCAACCTTTGTGTTCATTAAAAGGAGAATGGATATCCAAATTCTGATGGAACTTATGCAATGGAGTACTACTAAACAAATAAGCCAAAATTACTGATATATGTGACAATATGGATAAATCTCAAAAAATTGGTGCCAGACAGATTTAACAGGCTTTAAACTGCCAGCCTTGTATACTGCTGACCCTGGTTTATTCCCCAGCACTGCATACAATCCTCTGAGCACCAGCAGGAGCAAGGATTAAGACCTCAGCACCAGTGATGGTGGCCCCAAAACTGAACAAACAAAAAACTTTCCTGAAAGAAATCAGATACAAAAGAATGGACACTGTAAAACAACATGTATACAAAATTCTAGTACAGAATCAATGATGACATGTCTATTAAATTCTGGAATTAATTCAGTGATGAAAATAAGAGACAATAATGTTAAAACTGGGATAGGTAGATCATTTTCCTTGCATATGTGAGGCCCTGGGTTAGATTCCTGATATACATATATACAGTATGTCTATCTATCTGTAGAGAGATCTAGATATATAACTAAACAGAGAAATATAGAGATATAGTGCTATGGTGCTTATCTGTGAACAGGGAATCAAAGAACAGGGATAAAAAACTTTCTTGAGTAATAAAAAACCTACATTTAGAATCACAACCCTAATTAAAACCTGGACATCTGTCTTTCCTCCTGATATCTATATACATGTGATTCTGTTGCACAGTAAGTATTAAAAAGAACAGTCAAGAATTTCTAAAATTTTGTCACAAGCTTCATTTGTCTTTCATTTTAGAAATGGAAATTATAAAATAAGACCAAAGTAGATTCCTTTATATAAATTTTAAAAAACCTCAAAGCTAATGTTCTTAACAGACTAAATGGAAGAGTTAGTGTTAACCCATTTTGTCCTCTGGATAAACTTGCATGCTTGCTTTCAGGATGAGAAATGCCTAACTAGTATGCCTCTAATTTTTGCTTTGGCTGCCAAAAAGTTCAGAGCCAAATTCAATGCTCTGTTTCGTGATTAACATCCCAGCTGCTTGATATAATAATTTGGGGAGATGGTTGGGGGATAGAAAGTGGGGTCATTAAATTATCCTATTTTACATTGTAAACTACCTCAAGTCATTTAGGGAAAAATGACAGTGTATAAATCATATAAATGTTGAAAAATTTGATAGAAAAAATTTTTGACTGCAAAAGTAAATACTTTGTATGCTTCTTGTCAAAGAAAGTTAGATTAGTAAGGACTTTCTTATAACTAGAATGAGTCATCCTAAAGTTACTACCCAACCAAATTATCAAGTGATATAAGAAAATACAAAATTAAAAATATACTCATGTTGACAAGCATTTTGCTTATATTAGGTCATAAGGGTTAGACTGGAGTAGCCAATATAAAAGTAAGGAATATGTTAAGAGTCCATAAATGTATTAGAGATGGCATAAAACTATAATTGCACTTCATTACATTCCTATGCTATATAAGGAAATTGGATTTGTATGCACATGTGCTACTGTCTGTTTCTGTGATAACGGGTGTTGGGTTGCTCTGATTTTATCAATGAGATAGGGTATTTTCTGTCTCTTTAGATTCAGCTAAATTAGACAACCCTGGCCCTCCAGAGAAAATAAAATATCTTTATTCCCAAAGGACATAATTCTACTATAACATTCAGGGGAGAAAAAAAAATAAATAACCAAAAAATATATACACAGAAACCCTCTCACCTGAGCTGTTTCATTGTTCAGCAATCCAATCGGCTTCTCTTCATTTTGCACTTTTCTCCATGTTGCACAGGACTCAGCACTTCTCTCATTGCGGACATTTTTGTCTGTTAATCTTTTTTGCATCTGATTGGCTTGTTTCATTGTATCTTTCAGCAAATTAACCTGTTGATACAGCATAATTAAATAAATAATAAAAATTCTAGACACATTCCTTTTTTATAAATGCATTCCTTTTTTTCTAATGCATTTTTCTAATGCACTTTTTAAAGTGCATCAATTCAGATTATTGACCAAAATTTACTAAGTCTCAAAAATATATATTAATAAAGAGGAAACCAACAAACAGATGTTTCAGAAAAATATAGATGGCAAGATCCAGACCTTTTCTCATCAATTGGACAAAACCAATTAAAATTAGTGTCATTGTTACACATGCTCTAAAAATGATCTCTACAGAAAATCTGCTTATTGAAAACATTATTTTAACTGATAATTCACATCTTAAAACTGCATATGAATTTATTATTAAACTATGCTGGGAGTAGATCCAGTATTATATTTTAAGTTTAAATTCTTTTTTTTTAATTCTTATTAATTAGAATCCTAGTTGTCTGTCATTAAAGTGAGCTTAATATGAATGATAAAAGAAGCTTGTTATATTGCTTTTTATTTTTATGCAGGTAATTTAACCTTTGAGCAGATGAACAACAGTTCATATCACCAATCCAGTGTACTAGTATCAGAGGTTAAGTTCTAAACAAAGCCTGCTGTCTCTAAAGTTTCTTTTTCACACCATGTGTTATCTGGGAGATGACTGACTTTTCAATAACCTTGAAGTCAACACAGAAATGGAAGGTCAAATCCTGCCATATAGTTGGAAGATTGAAAGCTACAGTGAAGATCCTTATGTGAAGTATTTGTTCAGTAGCTTCATGTTTACATCAGCTGAAAGTCCCATCACCTTTTTTTTCATGAGTTAAATAAGGGGGCAGAAGATACGAACAGTACAAGGGAAAATAATGGAGTATCCAGTGCCAACATAGAGAATGAATAACATTAGCTGGGCAAGCAGTCTTAATTTGTACTCTCTTGATTTTTAGCTTCCACTGCCAAGTGTGTTCCCTTTAAAATATACTGGTGTTTTGTAGCAAGGTCTAAGTAGTCAAAACACCATTTTTATTCTCCCATCCTCCCAGATTCCAGCTTCTTAAATGATAGCAAGGTTATTGCCTATAAGTGACTTGATAATCAGAATTACCTGAAGGAGACGTGACTGGGGCCTGCTCGAGGCAATCTATGAACAACAGGAAGACAGTGAATCACTCAGGGATTAATTCCATATTCTCATCTCTCAAACTATTGGGAAAATTCATGTTTAACTACCACTACCTTTTGAGCCACTCTTCCACTGAAGTCTCCTTTTATTTGTTTTGGAGGGTCACCCCTGGTGATATCTGGGTTTACTCCTGGTTCTGCATTCAATAACCATTCCTGCAGGGCTCAGGGTGGTACCAGAGACCAAACCCAGGTTGTATGTATGCACGGCAAGCATCTAACCACTGTAATATCTCTTGGCCCTGAAGTCTTCTTGATAATAAATGTTCATCATAACTGTAGCATGAAACAAAAGGTTTCCCAAGGCTGGTGAACAATTTTTATCCTAAAAAAATGGGTTGGCCATTCATTACAAAAATGCAGTATGGTATAAATGATTGTATGAAAGACTTAGTTTTCTCATGCCTCCTCTATTCTGGGTACTTCAGGTATAACAGCTTTGGGGAGCCTGTGACATACAAATAAAACATGTTCTGATGTATTATTCAGTCCTCTAAAGCTTCCTGTAAGGGAAGATGCTGCTGGATCTGGTTATCAATTGGTGGGGTGTTTAGTTGTCCTGTCATAGACTACCAGCTAGTAAAATTATATCCAAAATAAGGAAATTGATATTTCTAAGAAAACTTTTTAAAAGGTAAGAGTAAAGAATAATGAATAAGTTTAAGCTGAAGAGAGTAAAATTTTTCTTGAAGATAAAAAGATACAGAAAACACACTGTAATTCCACATAACTAAATTGAAGGTGACTACACAAATGTATCATTCCCAAGAAAGCAGATACTTGTAATTTTTCCACCATCTTTATTTTTTTATTTTATTATTATTATTATATTATTATTATTATTATTTGCTTTTTGGGTCATACCAGCAATGCACAGGGGTTACTCTTAGCTCTGCACTCAGGAATTACTCCTGGCAGTGCTCAGGAGACCATATGGGATGCTGGGAATCGAACCTGGGTCAGCCGCATGCAAGGTAAATGCCCTACCCACTGAGCTATTGCTCCAGCCCCCCCCATTGTCTTTATTATACTATGCAATTAGGAATACTTATGGACTTTTCTTAAATGTGAAAATCTGTTTGATACAATTATTTTGAGAATTAAAGCCCCCAAAATTGTATGCTTTTAAGCTCACTACAAAAATTACTACTATTGGAAATAATATACTCACCTCTGGATTTGCTAACATAACCTCAAAACATGATGAATGAAGTAACAAACATTTATTATTTGAAATACAGGATAATATGAACATTTTAGCTCTTACATAACTACTTTTCTGTCTAAGTAAAACATTTAGGAACATGGGTGGAGGTGGTTCATTATCCTGGGTAGATAAACTATTAAAATCATAATTCACAGGCATCATAATATGGACAAAAGATATTAATCAAATGATGTATTATAAAGCTTATTCCAGAGATTAATTCAATGTACAGGTCAATACACAACCAATAAGTTGGTTTCAGCATTCTTATCTGAAGTTTAGTTCATTTCAATAAATATTCTTATTAAAATATGGTTTCTTTCACTGAACTTTGGATCTTAAATCTCAGTTGATGACACAGTAGACTGTAGTAGCCTTAACTATACATTCCTTTAATTTTACAGTGCTACCTAGGAGCCATCAAGAATTGTCAAACAAACAAACACTGTCCTCCCATTGTTCATCGATTTGCTCAAGTGGGCCCAGTAACGTCTCCATTTTTGAGACTTGTTACTGTGTTTGGCATATTGAATACATCATGAGGAGCTTGCCAGGCTTTTGCTGTGAGGGAGAGATACTCTCAGTAGCTTGCCGGGCTCTCCGAGAGGGTCAGAGGAATAGAACCTGGCATGGTTGGGCTGGCTGCGTACAAGGCAAATGCTCTACCGCTGTGCTATCGCTCCATCAAGAATTACTACAGAGTAATTTCAACTATATTTTCATCATTTTAATCTAGCAATTTTAGGGAAAAAAGTTTTTTTTAAAAAAAAATTTTTCTTTTCCACTGTGGTCTCTATTATCTTATTTTTAATTGAGGCATGATGATCTACAGTTATTCATGATTGAATTTCAGTCAGGCAATGTTTCAACATCAATTCTTTTACCACTTTTCATTTCCATGAGTGTCTCCAGAAGTTTCTTCCCATCTCCCAGCCTGCCTCTATGGCAGACATATTTCCCCGTCTAGTCACTGGGGTTTACAGTACTGCTACTGATAAGAGTTTCATGCATAACAACACTGTACCACCCTACCTCAACCTCCCCTTCTTCATTCTGAGTGACCACTTCCCTCCACCACTGTCATCTGTCATAGTATTCCATACCATGTCCTATCTCCCCACTCCCTGTGTCCAGTCTCCACTGTCTTGACAAGGATACCTTTTAGTGTCATATTGTTACATGGCTTCCATGGTTCTGTTTACAGGGAGCAATTTATGATGTCAATATCAAATTTAAAAGTTATAGCACACATACTGAGAAAAGCAACATTAAAAAAATTGAACATTCACAATTTTATTTTGAATGTGAATCACAGAAAAAGTTTACATATTTTACTTAAGTAAAATTCTTGTTCTATTGGCTACTTTTTAAGTATTGTTATTCCATATTACAAGTACAGAGGTTCATCTAGTTAAATAACTACAGTGGCTACAAGAATAGTCTCAAGAAATATTTTTAGTTACATATAAGGAGAGCCTCCAATGTGACTAAAAATAAAAGTTTGTGGCCACATTATTGATATTCATTCTAGACTTCAAGTGATTTCTGTTTTAGAAGCAATCAATTGTGGAAACTATCCATACTTGTATCATTCCGGAAAACTGAATTTAGTAGAGTACTTTCAATTTTGTTTTTTGCAACATTACAAAATTGGTAAATTTTAAAATAAAAAGCTAAAATAGTTAAGATTTAAACTACATAAAGTAATCTACCTCTTAGATTTTAGTAAATATACATATGCATTTAAAAAACTAGAGAAAATCATTAGTCAGTAAATCTTACTTTCTGTGAAATACAATCATAAATCATCTTACTGTCTATATACTAAGGCTGATTAATAGAAATTAACTAAAGCCTTAAAATGCCCATTAGTCTTGGTTGTGTTTTTACTCATAATCAAAGTGCTTTAATCACAAGGAAAGAATAAAATATTTCTGATGGCAGCTCATTAGAAAAAAAAATGTTTTATGTTCTATTCTCTGCATATAAAAATAGTTTCACAACAAGTCACATCCTTTGAATTTGATGAAACTGAAAATTCTGGTGGATAATAATTAGAATTTTATATCAGAGAATATAGCTATCTGCTTCAAAATGGTTTCTTTTATATTTCAATTAAGTTTATGAAACTGAAAAACTACCAAAAAGGGGGAGGGAGGATCTACTTAAATTAGTGTAGATTAAGTGGTGACCATTATTGCAAGGGAAATACTATGTCAAGGAAATGTCTCTTTGTTTTGTTGCAAAAGTGATAAAAACACAAAAGTCAATAAAACTGTTAAAATAAGTCTTCGTAATTACCAAGATCAAAATCCAGTGGCTTTTTATTAAACATGAACTTTTGTTCTGCCTTCTGCAATACGTAAATAGTGCTGACAATTGGTTTGTGAGGCACTTGCTACAATAAAATGTAATTGTATCATGAGAGAAAGGTGACAATCAGGAGATCATGAAAAAATTACATATTCTCACTGGTAGTTAATTAGCCATGCAAAACCTCCTCAAACAGATATTCTCTTCTATTAGGAATGATTACTATGCAGGCCTACAGATGTCAATACCACAGTCATTCAAATACTTCTTTCCCTACTAATTGAAGGTTGTAAAGCTCTGGTGCCAAGGCTTTGCTTCCAAAGAGCTAATTTATGACTAGAAGGATATTTTATGTCTTCAGTTGCAGCAGCTACAAAATTCAGCAAATCAGAACCATCTGTGCGCTGATACTTGACTCACCATTCATCTAGCAGCCTATCAGTCACATTAGTTTGCATCCTGCACTTTTGGCTCATGAACACTTGTGATGATCCAAAGTTCATAAGAAATATTAAAAATGAGTGGCATACTGACCCTAAGTTACTGTACACACATCAAGAGAAAAAGCCCTCTGTGCTCTAGTTTTACATATGGTTAGTTAAAGGAAGACATGGACACATAGTTGCCACCCTAGTTACAATGCCTGCTTGCAGTAGTCTGAAGTTCCACCCCATTCTTAAAATGTATTTTAAATTCTGTTTATTTAAGTTGGTATGTGGGAGTCAACTGGTGAAAGCAGAGAAGCTGTAAATTTTAAAAAAGAATAACTTTTTAAAAACAGTTTCTACAGATATAAATATATTAGTACATACAAATAATCTGGTTAAATCCAAGAATAGTATTACTGTCACCAAATTATGACCTCATAAAGCCATATTAAACTTTAATCTTACCCAAGGTGTAAGCTTAAGACATCAGTGCATATTTATTTCTTTAGTAGTGTGCAATAGACCACAAATCTCACTCTAAGAGATAATGAGCAAAATTAACTTTCTCTAAGAGACAATGGGTTAAAAGAACTTCCAATAAATTCCTTATTGCTAGTTATGGAAATCGGAATTGAATATAAGAAAACAGACTGCCTGACTTATTTTGGAACTTAAAACTCTTCAATCATGAGAAAAATCTTCACAGAAAGTGATCCTAGGGCCTTAAACACTACAATACTTACTTGTTGGTTTCTTGGAGTATGCACATGTACACGCTCTTCTTTAGTGGAAAAGTCCAGTGGTCCTAAAGATATTCCACCAGGGTTTAGAATTTTCTTGAGCATCCGATAGTTTGGCTTCTCATCATATGCTAAACTATGAGCACAGGCTAAATATTCGGCTATTTCACCTGTGAAATATTAAATGTTTTGTCATTCAGCTTAGCAAGAATTGTCAAGACACCAATAGCCTCAGAATCTCTGTTTTTTCTCTCTAAACACACACGAGTACTAGCACACATACCAATCTCTACCTGCTGTACTATCAGTCTAGACCCTATAATGCAAGAAATGTATGTGCAACCACAGATACACAAGTATATAAAATAGACAAATGAAACATTTACAATAGTAATCCATACCAACACTTATCCTAAAACACATTTAAAAAATAGTTTTGCAACTTTTACATTCAATTATGTGACCCATATGGAATCACAAACTATAATTAAAAAATTTAGAATTTAGACTCTATCACTTTATAGTAAACCCGATTTAAATCAAAAGGGAAAAAGTTGGTAGCATTTATATTTTCTCTTGTAAATTATTCCTTAGAACAATATACCAACTCATTTCCCACACTCCCAATAAAGTTATGAACTACAAACTAAGCACAAGGAAAATTAGTAACCAACAGTTACACAACCACAAATTCAATTAAAATGAATGTTAGTTTGCATTTTTGTTTCAGGTGGAAGTTGAATCTGAAACTGATATAAGTAAATGGTAACAGTATTTATTGTTTAAAAACTGATAGGTTTTCATTTGTTCACAAAGGAGTGTTGATATCACAAAACCTAATTTTTCAGTTCTTTCTCCTTCAAAAACATAAGTATCACTGACCCAGACAAAAATATTTCTTATTTTCTCACTAAGTTGTTTCTATCCCTTGGCTGGAAAATCTGGGAAACTTCCTGAGTTGGCAGGAGTCACTTCCTAAGCCTTCACTTCCCTTTCATTCAAGTGGCGAATTAGAGAAATAGTGGGTTTCACTACCTATGGGAATTAATTCCAACAGGACTAGTCATCATCATCTCTCTGCCCTTAGGAAAGGCAGAATGTAACCACTTTGCTCCACACTGTGCGTGGCTATATTGTAGGAATTCATGAGCCTTTTGTGGTAGGAAGGAAAACTCTCAGCTCTGGATTTTGGATTCTGTGAAAATGATGCAGCCTACTTTTTCCTCTATAGTGTGTAAGACAAATGCAATTCTCTTAACTAGTATTTGATCAACCACATTACTATTAACGAGCCAGTAGTATCACAGCCTCATCACCATATTTATAACTGATGATTTCAAGAGCCCTTTGGGGCATCCAATTACTAAAGGAACAATCAAAAAGAAAAAAGATTAAATTATATTTACTATCATTTTCAATAAATATTCTGTTGTTCTTTAGCCCTTTCAAGAAGAGTAAACTAAGTTTGGTATATGCCACAATTCTATTATACAAAATATCCCAAATGAAGAAGAGAGTTGAATATTGGGAACATTTTCCACAAATCACTATTAGAAGACAATAGAATACTCCTGGCAGTTCCCCAACTGATGGCAGCTGTGCTGAAAAGTCTCCATGGGTCTGGGGTTGAAAAAAACGAAGTACAAGTGAGGTAGATAAGGGTGAAAAATAAAAGAGCAACTGCCTTTATAAACTGATTATTATATATCAGAAACTAAAGTAGTATGTAACTGAAATTGAATAAATACCGGCTTAAAATCAGCTTTTCAAGATAGATTGATTAAATACATGCTTTATTTACTAACATCAGTGCTATAAAACAAAATTATTTGATTAGTATGAAGTTATTATAATATTGAATCATCTGATTTGTAAACTAGGGTAACACTGAGTAACATAGCTATTGCTTCGTGAGACAGAAACCTTTAAACTATTATTATTACACTGAATTGGAAATGTATGCAGCAAACCTTGAGGGTATTTTATTACACAACATATCTTACTAATAAACCTTCTGAAAAGTGGTTTAATTTTTTTATTGAAAAATCCACTGTATGTCTACTATGACTTGGAACTGTCAGTTAATATTAAATTTCAATATACTGTGCTTTAAAACACAAATCTACATTTAATGAAATTATAATAATATAGCTTCTCAACCTATTTCCAACTGTAGCCCCCTTCGAAGCTTTCTTTTTGTGACTCCTGTTCTACCAGTTGGGACCTAGGCACATGTCATGGCACTCCATTTGCACAATTTTCACCTGTGGTCCCCTTGGAACAAGTGGTTGGACCATAGGGTATTGTAACATGCAGCACCAGCTGAAAAATACCGGTGTAGACCAATTAGGTTTTACTGTAAACCCAGAGCTCCTCATTTCTCCCATGATTTAAACCCTTTAATCTCTAGTAAAAGAAGCATCATGAAATATACTGTAGCCCACGAGCATTTTTCTTCGTATGGAGCATTGTGCTTTCTTTCCTACTTCTAAACTGAACTGCAATCTTTTATTTACTATTTTTAAAAGGATATTCTCTCTCTCCCTCTCTCTTTCCCTCTCTCTTTTTCTCGCTCTCTGCCCCCCCCCACCCCCGCACCCACATTTCCCCTTCCCTTCACTGTCCTATTAAGAACATAAACTGTTGATTTGGTAAAAATGAGACCAAGATTTTAGTGTTAATACGGAAGTGAAAACCTGTATTCCTCTAGTCCATTCTCATCCCCTAAATGAGAATAACCTGCTCTTTGTTCCCTCCATCAGAAGGAAAGGAACTACAGAAAGTGGGTCAGCAAAAAAAACAGTCCTAAGTCACTGAAACAGACTTAGGAAACCTGGGAAATGGAGGTAAGAAAGTAAAACTGGTTTTCTCCTGTTTGTTTAATTCCTATGAAAACAAAACTTTCAACTCCTTATGAGAGCCATGATATAAATTTAAGATGACTTAAGTTTACTTTCCAACTCTCATATGGAAACTCATACTATTCAGCCTTAGCCAAAGCATCAGTATATCTTTCTACTCTAATAAGTAAATAGCTAAAAGCTAATTTTAAGAATGTACAATATAAATAGCATACAAGATCACTGTGCTTATGTGTCTCTGAGACAAATCTGGTAGCAGGAGAGAACCTCTACTATAAGACAATCAAATTCAGTTATATTAGTGCTAGACAATGTACCTGCATGCATATGCACATGATGAATTTGGGTAATTTCAAAGCAACTTACTATTTATAGCAGTAATGCTGTAAAAGAATTCCATAACACTCTACACTAAGTTGAAAGAAACCCATTTAATTAAATATATATCTAATCTCCAATAGGCCTTGCCAAAGAATATTTTTGCTGACTGTTGATAATATAATTCACATCTAAATAGCATCCAAGCACTAAAAATTTTGTTTGTTTTTCCATTTCTGATTGAAAGTAGTCTTTCTTAGACCAACTATCTTCTTTCAGTAATATACAGAAAAACAAAGTCAACTCTGGAAATATTTGATATTTAAGTCTGTTACATACTCAAGGAATATGTATATTCTGAAGAATACAGTCAGTGAGGACCAGGGAAATAGTTAAATTAAGGCCCTCAGGTTGATGCTTGGCACCAAATGGCCCAGGAAATACCCCCAAGTACCTCCAGAGTAGAAGTCTACCAAGCCTAAGCACTAAACTAACAGAGCAGCACAGTTGAGTCAAATGCAGCCATAGTATTCCTCTCTGCCCCAACTCAGCCAGAATGCTGCCTAAATATTTCCTTTTAGTGTCATGTTTTCTAAATTTCAAGTAAGATCTAATCATCTTTTCTAGCAATAAGTTGGTCAGAGGCCCCAAATAATTTTTCCTCCCACTCCTGTGGCATAGTAAAGGTTGGGTTAGAAACCCAAAAGAGTGACAAATGTGTTAGTAAATCATAAATTAGAATTATCTTTGACTTACAGCAACTGCTTCCAGAAGGAGCCCATTTAAGCACTGAATCAGGTAGTTCATCCAAAAGACTAAAACAAAAACGAGTAAAGTACACAGTGAATTTGTTTTAATCTGGTAACTATTTTAATTACAAGAGAATAAAAAAAAAATATGTTGCCGAATCATCAACAACATGATTTTCAATGCTTTTTTTAACCTACCTTTAACTGGATAGAGGGTAAGTGGAAGTAAGGGAGGGTCCCTCAATTCTTATTGACCAATATATATTAATACCTAGAAACTAAATCATGAATAATTAAAGAATAAGGGATTTAATTCAAAGTTTATACATGGAGAAATATCAGAAACAGAAATATATAACAGGTATACATCTTAAATATAATAAAAAATCATAGAAAAAACTATGATTTTTCTGTGTATTTTTTTTAATTATTATTATTCTCTATTGGATTGTTTTTATTTTTTGTTTTTGTTTTCCAGCTTGGGGGCCACACCCAGAAATGTTCTGTGGTTATTCCTGGCTCTACACTCAGTGATCACTTGAACACTCTTGGAGGTGCTCAGGGGGACCAGTGGATGTCAGCGATCAAATCCAGATTGGCTACATGCAAGGAAAGCACTCTACCCACTGTATTTATTTCCAGCCCTCACTATTAGAAAGTTTTTTATAATGAACTGGAATTTAAAAAGTTAGCAAGAAATACCCAAAAACAAAATAACTTTTCAAATACTTTTCAATATTTTAGATGAGACAAGTATACAATTATCTTCTTTCAGTCACAAACATGTACACATTTAACTGAAATTACTGATAATGACTGCCTGATTTACAAACTCAGGCAGAACTGCAATAATAAATATGCTGATCTTATATCATACTGTGTCAGGAAAATAAAGGGCATAAAGGATGGTATAGTATTATGGCTGCATGTGCAAGCATGTCCTTATGGAAAAATTCAGTGTTATGCTATCTCAGCAAATTGAATAAATTATGATTATGTACTATATGCTATAAGAAGTTTGAAAATGTGTTTAATTTAAATTATAAACTTCAGAATATGTTCTAAGCATTATAGACCTACAGGTTTATATTATGAGTCAAACGAGATGAATATATTAACATATGTAAGGGTTCTCATAATGTAAACATAGGTTATGCTTATAAGTATTATATATTTTTTAAATTCCCCTATTCTTATATTTAAATACACATATATAGTTACAATCACTATAGTTACATGCAGTGAAAGCATCTCTACATACATACATATTGACAATACTAAAACAAATTATGTCTTAAAAACATATCATCATTATAATTAAGATACTAATTATACTATTCAAAATTAGGTAAACTGAGTTAGAAAATTGGATACCAAGGGGGGTATATATATATATACTCATTACTAAACTTTTCTTTGACCCACCTACATACTGAAAAACACATTCCATTAGGGTTACTATGGATATACCAGATACTATAGTTATTTAACTGTTTATATCTATCTATATATATATAGATATATATTTGTTATCTGTGGGAAAGGGAGTAGGATAATCGTGATTCTAATATGTGCCAGTATTTACATAAAAAATTATTCTGAGTCTGTAGCATAGTCTTTCTATAGTAAGAGCTGACATTACACTGAATTAGAAGACTGAGTCTGTGAATCAGCTTCCCCTTCAATAAACTTCTTGTGATTTGTTCCACTTAAAACATAGTTCCCTTTTTAATTGCAATTATAAAGTCTCTGGAGTACTGTTGAGCATGCCTTGGTATCTAACAAAAAATTGCTATTCTGTGCTATATACAATTGACTTTTTTTTTTAAGTCTGGTCAGTAAGAAAAGAGTAAAATACTGATACATTCTGTTCTTAGTCTAATCTAATTCTTTTGCTAACAGATTTTAGGTGACAAAAGTTAAGTGAAGAATTTTAAAAATTTTTGTGGCTACAATATTGTTTTATATAAATGACCACATATTTTTCCTATGTTCTGTTTTTTCCTAAAAAGCATAGCATATTGCCTCCAAGACACCAGATTAAGAAAGAGACATGCTACTCTCACTAATAATACATAAGTTTTATTTGTCCATTCCCCCTTATTGCTTTGCAGTTAATATCAATCACATTAAACTTAGACCACTTCCACATATTTTTAAAATGCTAATATAAAAATTTGACAACATAAAACCTTAATTTTAGAAAACAACATGTAAAGAAACAAGTATTTTAATTCACACTGTGTACTGCAACTTGTGAACATATGATTTCATATGTGCTATTTTAATGAATTTTATGTCTGTTAACTGCATAGTTTTTAAAAAGATATTTTTCAAATTAAAGGAATTTGCTTTGCTATCAAATGAGGATGGTAATCTCTGCTATTAGCTCATTTATTATTATCCCTTAAGATCTATTGCAGTATATGATAGAATATTTGAAACTCTACTTTGTTTTAGCAGTCTGCACAGCCATAGGGTCCTTCAGGTTCCGTTCCCAAGGCAGTTTCCCACAGAACCAACGCAGCAGGCAGTAGCCAAGGATTTCAAGGTCACTACGTCTGGACAGGGCTATAGGAGAAAGCATTAAGGGGAAAAAAAGATGAGGAATAAGCAAATTTTGAGAAATTGAAATTTTTGAATGAACTATTATTGATGAAATATGAAAAAAACCAAACGGGTAGTGTGTTTTGTTTGTTCAGCTGGAATAAAACTTAAATCGCCCAGGATTTGGCCCCAGTCCACAGACAGGTAATGACTTGTTGCTGTTGAAAGCAAGGGTCAATCTTTTCACCTCCTCCAACTTCATCCTTCCTTAGTCTGGCCTGTCACATGAACTTGATCTCCATGGCCTCTGACATGATCCAGACAACCCATAACCTGGCACCAACACTTTCTCAAAGAGCCAGGCAGTAAAACAAAGAAATAAATGTCTGCAGCTAAATTGCTAACATATGTTCCAGGAAGTCCATGGGGTCTGTATTGGTCATGCAGAGAGCCTTTGAGTGCAGACTAAACATTGATGGCCTTTCCTGTTCCACTAACACTAGTAGCATTAGCGCAATATGTGAAATTGGAAGAATATGACAAAACTGCCATCTAGTGTGCAGTATTAAAACCAGGTCTCTCTCAAGATTTTTCAATTACATGGATGTACAAAATAATATAAACCTACTCTGGGGGAGCTTACAACATGTCTAAAGTTTTACGAACACTATTTTCAGATATATAAGCAATAAAAACAAAATTGAAATTATAGTCCTACATTCTGATAAAAAAAAATAAAGGTAAAGGTTACAGGGGCAGAAATAAGGAAGGTCTAGGTATTGCAGCCAGTAGCTTTGCTACAATTTATTTGTAATTTTATTTTTAAATGCCCTATTTTCAATAATGGAAAATAAAAATCTAAGAAACATGTCAAATATAACTAAAACTTACTAACAAATCACTAAAAATAAGAATTAGATATTAGTAAAGCCCCCAAACAAATTCATTTTATAACTATTCTAAATTATAAAACCATAGGTAGTCATTTTAAATTTCTACCATTATTTGAAAGTTCATCTATAAAGGGATGTATAATCTCCTAAATGCAATATGTGACTATTAAATCTGCTATAAACAGAAACTTATTTTATTGTCTTACATTAAATAAACTCTGAAAAGTCAATAAGTAAACTTAGTTTTTAATTTAAAAAGTCATCTACTAAGAACAATGCTGCTAACACATCATAGCAACATTTGGTTTCCATATATGTTATTATAAAAGAAGACAAGATTAGTTCTTGCACATACCCTATCTTAACAGCTATTAGAGTATTGGAGTATTAAAGACTTCAATCTAGCACAATGCTAGAGTCCCATGGGTGCCATTTACTTTCTGCACAAGCTTGAACAATGTCCTAATGCAAGACTTGGCTCTCCTATTAAAAGAAAAAAACACAATCTCTACCACACTATTGCGTAGTAATTTTTTTTTCAGTAATAAATCTCCCATTAATAATGGAATGGTTCCATTTGTACAGATGTGTTCACAAGTCCCCTTTCCATTAAAGCAATTCCTATTACCATTACTTTTAAAAATTCACATCCTCTAATTTTTGAAAAATGAAATTTTGGCACCTGTTTGGACAACACAGGCTATATATAAGAGGACTGTCAAGAAAAAATAATCAGAATTAAGACAAAATAACTCATCCCATCTCTATGCACAACCCTTCAACTGAAGAACTGACAAAAAGCTGTACGACAAATAATTTAGATTTCTGAAGCCAATCATTCATAAACTGATCTTCATATAAAATAACCCTTGGCGACTTCACTTTTCTTCACTATTATAGCTTTTCTTACCTAATTAAAATACATTAGCTTTTAAATTACTTATTTTCTTTCACTATACATTAATAACTACAGTTAGGTATACATTTCAGCTACAGATTCAACTGAGTTCTATAGATAAAATATTTTTAAAAATCATAAAAACTATAGTCATTTTTTCCGCCATTACTTAGATAAAAGTATTAAAAATTCTTCTAAGAAGTCAATTTTACTAGAAATTTCCTTCCAGAGAACAAATGGAAAAATTTAATGTATTTTAGTAAGAAAATCTTGGACTCTATCAATGATTATATTTTATTTCCATCATCCAAACAAAGTGAAATTTTAAGAATTGCTTAATTAACTAAAAATATTCTAGCTCATAATAGCATATATGTTTATGTATAATTAACACAAAGAATTAGCCATATCTTTCACTGACTTGAAAACACATCATCAAAATATAGGTGCTAAAAATGGAAATAATTGTTAAATCTGAAAATTAAATGTTTTTATTTACTACATATTTTTCTTTGTCATTTCCTCTATATTTGAAAAATAAAGTGCTGAAAAAATAAAAATCAACCATAATTGAAAAGGATTTTTATCTGTCTTACCCTATCATGTATGGCTAAAAACCAGATCCCTATAATCTCTTATCATCTGAAACTTGAAATATATTGATTATAATTTATCATAATGCATGAAGTTCCTTAATTATATTTAATAAATAGCATAATTATATTTTTATGTCAACTTCTTAGAGTACCAAATTTCACTAATAATTTTACTGTGCATAAATTTAGTATTTAGTTATTATTAATACTTTTGCTCAAACACTCCAAAGTTAGTTTCTAAATATAAATTAGAATCTGATTTTTTTCAATTTATTAATATGGAACAATGTAAATGGATCTTGAAAGCTTGAAAAGCTTTTAACCACACAATGCTGCTAAGTTATGAACTATCGCCAAGAGTAAACAACAAGAAAAATGCTTAGTGTGACTTTTTCCCCATTTTCGGGGGTTGGGGGTGGAGTTATTGGGTCATATCCAGCAGCCCTCAGTGCATACTCCTGGCTAGTTGCTCAGGGATTATACCTGGCAGTGGTTGGGATCATATATGATGCTGAGATCAAACGGGGGTGGCTGGCATAAAAGGCACTTGCAGATTCCTGAAAAGCCGACACTACAAAAGCATACAAAAATAAAACAATGTGATTTCGGAGCCAAAGTGAGGGTAGAGTGGGTAGGCAGTTTGCTTTGTATGCAAGGAACCCAAGTTTGATCCCCAATATCACATGTCCCCAGGAATGATCCCCTAGCATATAGCCAGGGGTAAACCATGACCACCACCAGATGTGGACCCTTCCCACCAAAAAAATCGTGATTTTATAGAGCTACAATTATGCTAGACACTCTCTTTTATATGATCATATTTAATGGTTATCATTAAAATACGAGAATTATTACCAATGTTGAATACAGCTGCAGAAAGTTTGAAGAACTTGCTCTATAATATAGAGCAAAAATCAACAAAATCTCAGGGTTGAAATCCAGATCTGTCAGAATCCAAAGCCCATACTGAACTTAAAAATCATTTTACCTCAATGGGCTGGAGCTATAGCACAGTGGGTAGGGTGGTTGCCTTGCACGCAGCCGACCTGGGTTCAATTGCTCCGTCCCTCTCATAGAGCCTGGCAAGCTACCAAGAGTAAACTGCCCACATGGCAGAGCCTAGCAAGCTCCCTGTGGCGTATTCAACATGCCCAAAACAACAACAAGTCTCACAATGGAGCCTTTACTGGTGCCCACTTAAGCAAATCAATGAACAACGGGAGGACAGTGTTACAGTGCTTTACCTCAACACTGTTAGTTTTAACAGCATTCAAATAACATCCATTATATTTACTACTATATCATATATGGTATTATATATATATATATATATTGAGCAAAGTCTTATAGGTAGGCATTTTAACTTAAAACACCAAAGAATGCACTGAGGCAAAAACAGTTGTTTTGGCAAAGAAGAAACAAGCAGAAGATTCTAAGTTCTAAGCTGCAGCACTAGTAACATTTTCTATGTGTCTTTAGTTTCAAAAACGATTTCTTCCAAATATTTCACTCTGGTGAAGAGCAGTTTCTGTTATGCATTAAAACATTTAATATACAGGAGAAAGAGAGTAGCTCAAGACTGATCACATTCCTTGCATGAAAGAAGCCCAGGCTCCACCTCCAGCCCCTGTACTACATTGTTCTCCAAGAGTATGGAAGAATTCCTGTGATTAGTTCTTGTGTGTCTCTGGATAAGACCCCAAAACCAAACCTACACAAACAAACAAAAATTAATATATAAAAAGTGTTAAATAGCCCTTCCAAGCTGGAATGCATTGTCTGGATTTTATTCATCAAATGATATCATAGAGGACTTGAGATCATGTGTAATTGTTAATTGGAAACAGATATGATTATTTGTCTATAGTGTTTTCAGTTTAGGTTATGAAAAAAACAGGGCTTGGGACAGATAAACTTGAAAACATGTCTAAAGCACATATAATTTAATTGTTCAAAGTTTTTATAAGCCCAGAAATTAAAATAAAAAGCAGAAAACATCAGAATGGGACACTCACCTGGAAAAGTGGTGGAAACTACCTACAGAGCAAATTTTAAATTTGTTCTTTTATTTCTAAAGGGAGAAGGCTTGGGGATCATACCTGACTGGCTTTGTGCTCAATAGTCACTTCTAGTGGTACTTAGGCAACCATATGTGGGGCCAGGGATGGAACCAAGATTGGAAATTGCAAGGCAATCATCTTACATCCTTTGTACTGTTCCTGTGTACCTATACATTATTCTTATGCTTTGAACTAACAACCTATTTCATTAATTTTATCAATTCAGATGTATAACTAGAAAATGTTACGGTGGTGGCAACCCATTGTAATTGAAAGTAGAATGCACCATGTCTTACTTTAAATAAAATACTGGACTTAGGTTTTCTTTTGTTGTTGTTGTTTGCTTGCTTGCTTGGTTCTGGGCCACACCTGTAGTGCTCAGGGCTTACTCCTGACTCTGTGCACATAGATCATTACTGATGGTGCTCAGGGGGGGTCCATGTGGGATGCCAGGAATCAAACCCGTGTCAGCCATATACAAGACAAACACCATCCCCAGAGTTCTCTCTCTGTACTCTTAAGTTTCCTTTTCTAAAGTACATTTTAAAATTTAAATTCAAGCTTTAGGTTTTGTACAAAACTTCTGTGTAAGGCTTAAGTGGTAAAAAAATCATTAAACAAGGCAAAAGTATCTTACACTTGGGGTACGTATCTTTTTAACCCAATCAAATTATTTCAAAAGCATGTTGAAACTTTAAAAGTTATATCTAATGTCAAAAATCAGGTTATCCATATAGAAAGAATTGTGTCCCATTATTATTTAATTATACATGACTTCTTATAGCAGCCAAGTAGATCTAAAAATATCAACAGTATGTTTTTATGAAATACTAATAGATTCAACAGTTAATCGGTAACTTCAAGGTTTACCTCGGTATCTTACCACAACTGATGAATAGGTTCCCTTTTTAAATTGCTGTGTAATAAAACGAATATTGTATAAACCATGTCACTTCCCAAGTTTTATAGTATGAAATATAATCTCAACTTATTTCATATATATTCTGTAAGTTGAAGTGCTATGTCAGAGCAAAATGAAGTCATGCAAGAAATAGAAATAACATGACTTGAATTTCATATACTGGAGCAATGTCAAACATAAAAAATGCAGTATATCTCAATACTGAATATATTTCATAAACAAATGAACATTTAAAATGCAATTAAAATATATTTTATGGTCATCAATGATATCAAATTAAAACAGGTATTATACACTCAATGCACAGGTTTAAAGTATTTTAAAAAGCTCAATATGTTAAACGCAGTATATCTCTAGAGAAATTAGGTATTGACTGCATGCCTCAGTGAGTAGAAAAATCTACAAAAATCCATACTACACATTGATCCAAAGATTGCTTTTTAGCATTACTAAGAATGTAACAAATTTTAAAATAGTATATTTGACACAGATATAATTCTCATTAATTATCAGTCAACCAAGCCAAAAATATGTCAATGTTCATACATGTTAGTTTTTATGAAGAATAAAAATTAGCCCTAGAAGAAATAAACCGAACGGGTATCACTCTAATTTTACACTAAATGAAGCACTTCAGTCACTCAGAAAATACCTTTAGGTAACTTAAGAGAATTGACTTTGGAAGAATAATTGCAATTCTCAAAAAAATGCAAATATATATATATGTATATATAAAACAGTTCCAAGAATAGTTATCTATCTAGTCAACCATCTGTGCACCTATCCATCCATCTCTCTATACAGTTATTCATATTTAGCTACTTTCCTGTTAAATTAAATTGAATTTGAAAATTCTTAGGTTAAACTGTTGATTGGAACATAATGAAAGATATTTTATCATTAAAAAACTCAACTAATCCACAGGAAAGTGAAAATCACCTTTGGTTTCTGAAAAAGCACTACAAAAAAGTAACTGAAAAATCTGATCAGCTAGTCTAATCAGTTAACAGTCTATGTTACGTAGTTAATTAGAATGCCAGTTTTATATTAAAGTCTGAATATTTCTCTGTATCTGACCAAACACTGATAATTTAACAACTAGAGGTTCTATCCTACTTATCCTACTTTGTCTTCCTTTGCATTATCTTTCTCAAAATCTTTCTCTGTATTTGATCTCATAGCTAGATTGCTATAGAAAAGATTTTTCTGATATTAAACTATATAGTGATGGTATTAAAAGTCAGCACATGAACATTTATGAATCTGACCTTCTGCATTTACCCACAGGATTTATAACCCTGTTTATTGTGGTTCCTAGATATCATTAAAAGATATCATTTCTGGTAAAATCCAAAAAGGAAATGTTTTCTTTTTGAAATTAAATGCAAAATATTAAGAATGAATAGTATTCAAACATTTTAGATATAAAAATTCCTTTATTTTTATTAATTTTAGGAGGTTTGGGGCTACACCTGGATTTGCTCAGGGCTTACTACTGACTCTGTGCTCTGGGATTTCTCAAGGTGCTTAGGGTCCCATATAAGTATAAATATTTATATATATATACAATTGTAGCTATATGTATATTCACAGATTTTAATATGTGTATGATGCATATATATAAACACATGTATATCCAGTTGTATACATAGATATTTCTAAATGTTTAAATCCTATTTAAAATATCTAAAATAATTTACCTTTTACATAAATCCTATGAAACATGATAAAAGTGAATTTTATTCCTAAAAATAATTTGCTACTAAATACCAAGACATTCTAATTAGATTTCCCATTGCCTTGTCTTCACAAGGAAATAATATATTTTTAACATAATTCTCAGTTTATCCTCTCCCCAAAGACCTGGCATGGCAAAATATATCCAACTCATAAACATGTATTATTAAGAAGGAAAAAAACATCTCAGTGAACAACAGAATAAAAACATGTTCAAATAGTGTATGAAGCTAGCAGAATAAAATCAATGTCCTAAATTATTGACTATTTATAATGGACCTTCACATTTCTCATGGTCTGATCATTGACTAAGCCAACATATAACAAACTTTATATCCCACTGCACAATCAACTCAACTATTTATTACTCAACTATTTTAGACATAACAAGATTGAATTATTATTAAAGCAGTTGAAACGAGTGCCCCAATCATAAGATAATATCATCATTAACATAACTGAATCAATATGTTTGATTAATTTCCAGTATATAGCACTACCAAGAAAATACGTTTAGGTATCTGATAATTTTTCATAGTAATAAATCTGGTAAAAGTGAACAACAAAGTTTAATTAGAATAAAAAACCTTAAAGTGGAAAATGGAAAACCCCTCTCAGTGAGGATTTAACTTTTATAATTCTTAATTTCATTAAAGCTTTCCCTTTTATATCCTTAAATGCTCACTGATTCATTAACAACATAAATGATAAAAATTATACTATATTGCTAAATTTCTGTGTGAGCATTACTTTCGTAACCAGACCACCCTGGGGAAAAAAAAGATGAAGTGGTTTCTTTCATTCTAGCTGGGAATATTGAAACTTATTTATTTTTATTTCAGAAAATGTTATCTATGGATTTTATGAAAGCAAAATATATAAATAACATATTTGCATCACTTTTTTATTTGGCCTACCTTAAACTAGTGTGGATTTTAATTGCTCTGCAAAATGATCAAGCCCCTCTCCATTACATGGTCAATGGTCCTTTTAATAGAAGAGGCAATAATATACAGTTTGCACCAACTAAAACTCGTTAGAAACTATCAGTTTAGGGTAACAGTTCAACAGCCATTAACAAGTGCAAATGTCTAATTGTCTTTTAGTGAAAATGCAGTCCTTTCAAAGTCGCAAAAAAATATCTGTATGGTTTAACAGATTTGGAAATACTTTAATAAACAAAGTTTATAAAGAATATAATTTTGAGAGCAAAAGTTTTTCAATAATCACTATTTTTTCACTAGCAAAACATTAGAATTGACTTTTTGTCTTGCTGACAGAGCAACTAAGAAAGTACAGTTGCATTGACCGTATTGATTATGAACAAAGCAACCATCAGTGGGACTCTGCACCATATATTTTCAATATTGACCTCCTACTTCCTTTTCCATGGCTTTCTGGGTCGGCTATTGGATTTAGACTGCAGTGTAATAAACAGCTAAGGTTTAATTAATGGTAAATGAATACAAGACATAGGTTATGACTTTAACTAATTAGGGAATTGTTGAATTAAGTCTGCCTTGGAATGCAAGGCAGTACAATCAATATCCAATAAAAGGACTATGTATGTAATTTACCTGCAAATGTGTTTCCAATACCATCAAAGTGAGTTTAAATAAGTAAGATATATGAAAGGCGACTAGTAGAGATTTCCACAAGTTAACACTTTATAGTTTCAGAAAAATTACCTTACTGTTGATAGTTTCTTCTAAAGCCCTGATAAAGGAAAAATTAAAAGCAGGAATAATTCTTTACAAATGCATATTTACCAAACTGTGGTAAGTCAGTGCAGCATAAAAATGCAATTGCTGACCATCGGGTTTAAACTATGCAAACTAGGAATATCCTACCTAAAATGAGCATCAAACTTTTCTTAGTTGACATCCTTCTGCACCTTTCTCACATGCCACTGTCTATATTTCTATTCCTCTATTAGAAGAAATATTCTTTGGCATACAAAAATTCACTACTTTTGATAAAAATCTCACCAGTGCTCTCCTTCTTCTAGCTAACATGCAAAGGTCGCTTCTCTTATTATACTTTAGTCATTCTTCTGAAATAAACATTAAAAATGGAAAAGCCTTACCAACTCCCTTATGGGCATCCAAGCTGGTAAACTCTATTGTCCCATTATGACCTTTTCTAGGATTTTCCTGATACTGTTTGTGGTTCCCATTGGGACAATATCTGTAGGAAAGTCCATAATCTGCAAGATAAACCTGGAAGACATGAATAGACAAATGAATAATGCTTTTGTCCTCTGAAAACATAACCTTTATAATTAAGTTCTTACTAAACTGATAGGTTAAGAACAGCCTCTTTTTATTAAACCAAATGGCTCCTTAGGATAAATTATATACAATTGGGAGTCATAACAAGTAACTTTCTAACTTAAATCCTTACTGTTTCATAGGCTTTTTTTTTTCCCTGAGTGAGTAAAATTTTCAATCTTTTTTATTTTGCTGCTAAATTCCCTTCACTCTAGGTGGGCATATATAGACATCATAAACCAAAATGTGTCTTTTCATCTGTATTTATAAGGCTTGGGATACTCTCTGCCTTTTCCTATAACTCCTGCTTACAACTTAAAATTACTTCAGGTAGGCAGAGTAACAAGAGTAAAATGTAAAAGTATAAACCTAATGTTAAAGTAGTATCTATTAACGTAAAGTACAAAAATAGTGAAGAGACAGTAAGAGGTAATGATTCAAAAAAGCAAAACAAAAAATACCCCAAACATCATCCCTTTGTCTGTATTTTAGAACAGAACATCAATGTAGCACCTTTGACCTTTCAAATCGATCTATATCATCACTGTTATCTTTATAAGTCAGCCAGAATTGCAAGCAGGGTCTCCAAACAATATAAATTCACATAGCAGATCAAGCGGATTTTTTTCCATAGTATGTTTTTAAGAGAGAGTGGGAAAAAAACGGTGGGAGACATGAAGCAATTTTATAGATAGAGCACACACTGAACAGGAACTTGCATATCTAGACTTCCAGTCTAAGATGTAGTCAGAATATACTCATTCCAAAATGTATGCTGTCACCCTCTAATACACTGCCAAAGTATTTCAAGTTTTAAAATTTTATTTGACATGGATTTCTTTAAAATTAACGAACTCCCTAAATTTTTAGAAATTTTACAAAACAAAGGAAACAATTTAAACTGTAATTTCAAGACTATTGTAATACAATTTCTGATTAAAAAGATAATGTCTATAGACATTTTCATTTCCTTAAGGTTTGGCTTGGATAAGCTTAAGAAGGAGAATTTTGAATCTTTAAAGTTCAAAAATTGGGCCAGAGCAGGGCATTTGCCTTGCACATGGCTGACTTGGGTTCAATTTCTGGCATCCCATATGATCCCCCAAGCACCGCCAGTAGTAATTCCTGAGTGCAGAGCCCAGAGTAATCCTGAGCACCGCTGGGTATGACCCAAAAAGCAAAAGGAAAAAGTTCAAAAATTATTTCATTCAACCAAGATCATTTCATTTGTTGAAGGACACAGCTTGTGAGAGTATCTGAAAACATAATATTAGAGTGTTTCTCTAGCCCCTCACTTCTTAAACTACTGGTATCAATCCAATATTGGGGTCACATTTTAAAATGTTTGAAAATAAGGGATTTTACGATTCACTGTCAATAAATTTTACAAAACAAAGGAAACAATTTAAACTGTTGTTCATATATTTTATACCCTGTATGCCTGAAGTTACATAAAAAAAATTCTTGGGCGAAAGGGGTCACAGTAGAAAAAGTTTTAGAAGCCTTGTCTAGTCCATAAATGCTGTTTTTAACATGGCCTCAGAAGAAACTGATTTCTGTGTCCTAAGTAACTAGACTTCTGGATAAGAGAGATAACTGGGCTCTTGATTTCACTCCTTATGATGCATCTCGTCTTTATTCCAAGAATATTAAATTGACTTTTCTTCACAAAACTAATTATCTGAAGATGTACATACTGATAACATCAAATGGAAACAGTTTTCAGAGGGAGAGCCACATACAGGGGTATTTGGAGGATGCTTCTGGCTGTGTTTGGGGATCACTGCCTATAAGTGCTGAGAGGACCATGGGTCCCAGGATAGGCTGCATACACACCAAGTGCCTTACCCCATAGGATATATTCTTTCTAGTCCAACATTTTAAATACCCAATAGATTATAGTACATTACATTTTTTTAAAAAGTATCCATAAAAAAGCTATTAATGTAATTACTAACCAGAAAAAAGAACTAAAATTTAAATCTTTAATATGAACAATATATTCATTGACACACTACGTCCTCACAGAAATCATGCAGGTAGGTAAAATTCTGTCCATTTAATTTATATGAAAACTGAAGCTTTGTGAGGCTGTAGAAACTGTGGTGAAAATATAAGTAGGATTCTACTATAGTCCTGAATTTAGAGTTTTCCCTCTTGATTACTATCAGAGGGAAACTGCACTGAGCAAGTTAAATAGATAAGGAAAATTCTATTCAACCCTATTGCAATAGATGGGGGATGACCTTGCAAAAGGGTGGAGAGACTAAACTCAACAGTACAGAGAGGAAAGTCCAGGAAGTTTTTAGGTTTTGGGAGTGAGCCAGTGGGAAAATACTAGTGTAAAAAATCTTCTGAGGGGCTACGGCCAGGGAGTGGTGCTGAAGGCTCTTCCCCTGGCAGCCCAGGTTCTGGGTGGGCCCGGGCTGCTCCCCCAGGCCCTGGGGCAGATGTACAAAACAAGGGCAAAGCTGGTTGAATGCTACATCTGGCGCCCATCTACTTAAGTTCCCACACGGCCATGATCCAGAGACACACAAAAGAATCTCGGACCCAAGCAACTTACAGCAGCGATCTCTTCAGACCCAAATTATTAAAATTTTAGAATTCCTAGAGCACCTGGCCACTCTTGCGGCCACATGACATTATAATGTATCCATAATAAGCAATACAAAACAAGTTGTCTAGCATTGCCTTTTTGGCAGGTATGAGCAGTGGTGGGACTGTTTTTGAAATATCAAAGGTAACTAAAGTAGAGAGAGAGAGTATTGTGAAAATTGTCTGCTACACAGGTGTAAGGTCCCTTGGGACCCCAGGGAGATTCCAGAGTTAAAATTCTACTTAGTAGTAACTCTCCCTTTCCTGCCCCCTCCCTAGTAGAACTTTAGAGTGAAACCATTCCTCTGCCCTTCCTTATTGGGATGTAAATTCTGAAACCATTTGTTGACTCTTCCTTGCTGGGATGTAAATTCTGAAACCATTTGTTGAAGTATAAAGGTAAAGGTAAAGGCCCTCCCGCTGTTTGTGGATTTGCTCAAGCAGGCCCAGTAAAGTCTCCATTGGAGACTTTGTTGTTACTGTGTTTGGCATATCGAATACTTCACAGGGAGCTTGCCAGGCTCTGCCGTGCTGGCGAGAAACTCTCTGTAGCTTGCCGGGCTCTCCAAGAGGGGCGGAGGAACCGAACTCGGGTCGGGCATGTTGGCTGCGTGCAAGGCAAACGCCCTACTGCTGTGTTATCGCTCCAGTATATGTTGTTACAAATCTATTGGCTATGAAATGCACAGGCTTTGCTGTAAGGGCCAGTGAAGGCCTATATAAGATCCCCTTTGAAGAAGTTCTGGGTCTTGCCTCACCTATCTGACCTGCATGTCTGTGTAGGTGGCTCGACCCTGGCTAGCCAGTCTTACAATTAAACCTTGCTTGCTGTTTTCAGTCTCTGGAGTATCTTTGTGGTTAAAGGGAGATCACGATCTGATCTGCGTCCTAACACAGGCAGGTGGATGTGTGGGATGAGTGGGGTGGAAGGAATACTGGGTATTTTGGAGGTGGGAAACGTGCACTGGTGAAGGAATGGGTGTTTGATGGCTATATGATCGAAGCTCAAACATGAAAGCTTTGTTAGTGTACCTCACAGTGAATCAATAAAAAAATACAAATAAAAATAAATTAATAAATAAAATTACACACACACACACACTAAAAAAATTATATCTTAAAACAATGACTCCCGGGTTATTGTGGTCCTTGAGAAAGACATTCAAGAATGGCAGAATGGGAGAATGAGAGATGAGGAGATAATTAACATCTCAAGGGTCAGGAAGAAAAAGGATTTACAATTTCAAATTTTCTTAAGTAAATTTTCTAAGAAAAATGGAAGATTGGGGCTTACAGTCAGGAAGAAAGCAGTCTAAAGTTTAGCCAAGTTAAAACTTTCTTGGTCACTTCTGAGTTACAGACCTCTAGGTTTTTGCTGGCTTACTCAAACTCTGAAGGACAATACAGGGCTTATCTCTAATATAAAGAAAAGAATATTACAATATAAACCAAAAATCGATCATTAGTCATTTATGATTATTTTAATTAACATAGCAAAACAAAATAACTTGACATCTCAAGGTGCATTTACTTTTAAAAAGTAAAAACAAACTTATCTTGGATGGAACTAGAAAATGCCATGATAAATAAGTCAAAAGACAACAAAGAACAAACACAGAATGATCTCAATTATCTGCAAAAGAATAACTAGACAAAGAATGTAAGATATTAAAGGGTGGATAACTTACTCACCTTCACACCAGAATATAGAAAGGACGAAAAGAGAAAGAAAACAAAGAAGTTAGCAAGAAGCAGATGTAAAGTTACAGGGGGGCAGGAATTGAGGGCTTCGGGTATAAAGGTGATATAGAGGTAGAATATATCTCTATATCCAAACTGAAGAGTCAGGAGAAACACTAAAAGCAGGAGACCCAAACCACAGCAGCCAAACTTTAAAATGTGCCTGTCAAAGAGGCAGGCTGAGAGGGGAATCTGAGGACACTGACACTGGTAGAGGTGAAGGGAAGTTGACATTGGTGTCAGGACTGATGCTGGAACACAGTATGCTCAAAAATTAATTATGAATGACTTTGTAACTCACAGTGTCTTAATAAAAGATATTAAAAAATAAAAAATAAAAAAATAAAGAAACAAATGACTTGCAAACAGTACTAGGTGCTATGCAATACAGCCAGAAATACTCTTTGGAGTCTTACTGAGAATGTTTTATCCTCTTAAGAAATTTCAGTTATGAAAGAGTACTATCAAATATAGTCACCTAGTTATACATTAGATCCTTAGGGCTTATCTTATACTTGAACATTTATACATTTTAATCCATTTTTTAGCATATCTCCTACTCCCATGATACCATTCTACTTCTCTTACATTCAACTTCATTTTTAGATTCAAATGTTAATGACACCATGCTATATTTGCAAAAAAATTGCATGGAAGTTTTAATTTCTTGAGGGACTTGCATACTGTTTTATATAAGGTCTCTCACAGTTAACACTCCCACCAATACCATTCGATTACCATTTTTACCCACATTCTCTCCATCTTAATCTCTTCTTCTTGCTATCAGCCACCCTAAGTGATATCTCCTCCCATTTTTGTGTTTCTCTGATAATTAAGTACTGTTAAGTCAATTCTCATTTAACTGTTGGTCATTTAAACAGTTTCTTCAGATAAATGTTTATCCAGATCCTTTTCTCACAATAAAGTGTTGTTCTGCTACTAAGCCATACACGCACACGTGCGCACACACACACATACACACAATTTAGAGGGAGGGAGGAGCCACACCCAGCAGTGTTCATGACTTACTCCTGGCTCTGTGCTGAGGTTACTATGTACATAAATTGAATACATATATATGGGATTTTTCCAAGTTCTTTATTGTTTCATTCATTTGTGTTTGTATGTAAATGTCATAGTATTTGTGTATTTTCATTTATTTTTTATGCCAATATCATAGTATTTGAATACTATAGCTATGTAATATAGTTTCAATCAAGAAAGTATGTTACTTGGAACGTTCTCCAAGATAGACCACATGCTGAGCCACAAAACATGCCTCCATAAAATTAAGAAGATAGAGATTATATCAACAATCTTCTCAGACCATAATGCGCTGAAATTAGAAGTAAATCACACACAAAAACAGAAAACTAAATTAAACACATGGAAATTAAACAGTGCGCTATTAAACAACGAGTGGCTTAGACAGGAAATTAAAGAGGAAATCAAAAGATTCCTAGAAACGAATGAAAATGAGGACACGAGTTACCAAAACTTATGGGACACAGCAAAAGCAGTCTTAAGAGGAAAGTTTATAGCTCTACAAGCATTCCTCAGAAAGGAGGAGCGAGCCCACATAAATAAACTAACCTCACAGCTTAAGAACTTGGAGAAGGACCAACAAAAGGAGCACAACCCTAACAGGAGGAAGGAAATAATAAAACTCAGAGCAGAGATTAACGAGATGGAAACCCAGAAAACAATCCGAAAGATCAATGAAACCAAGAGCTGGTTCTTTGAGAAAATTAACAAAATCGATAAGCCCCTAGCAAAACTCACAAAGAAAGGGAGAGAGAAAACCCTAATAAACCGAATCAGAAATGAAAAGGGGGTCATTACAACAGAAACTACAGAAATTCAAAGGATCCTCAGGGAGTACTTTGAAAAGCTTTATGCCACAGAACATCAAAACCTCAAGGAAATGGATAAATTCCTAGACTCCTACAGACTCCCAAGGCTGAACCAAGAAGACCTGGAATACCTGAACAGACCTATCACCATCAAGGAAATTGAAATGGTAATAAAAAGTCTCCCCAAGCACAAAAGCCCTGGCCCGGATGGATTCACCAGTGAATTCTTCCAAATCTTTAAAGAGGACTTACTCCCAATGCTCTTTAAGCTTTTCCACGAAATTGAAATATCAAAAACACTTCCGAACAGTTTCTACGAAGCAAATATCACACTGATACCAAAAGCAGACAGAGATACCACAAAGAAAGAGAATTACAGGCCGATATCCCTGATGAACACAGATGCAAAGATCCTCAACAAACTGCTAGCAAATAGAATCCAACTACTCATCAAAAAGATCATACACCATGACCAAGTAGGATTTATCCCAGGGATGCAAGGATGGTTCAACATTCGGAAATCAATCAACATAATCCATCATATCAACAAAAGAAAAGATAAAAAGCATATGATCATATCAATAGATGCAGAGAAAGCATTTGACAAGATCCAGCACCCCTTTATGATGAAAACCCTAGCCAAAATGGGCATAGAGGGGACTTTCCTCAACATAGTTAAAGCCATCTACCACAAGCCTACAGCAAGCATCATCCTCAATGGGGAAAAACTGAGAGCCTTCCCTCTAAGATCAGGGACGAGACAAGGATGCCCACTCTCTCCACTGCTGTTCAATATAGTACTGGAAGTACTTGCAATAGCAATTAGGCAAGAAAAAGACATTAAGGGCATTCAGGTAGGAAAGGAAGAAATAAAGCTCTCACTATTTGCAGATGATATGATACTATACTTAGAGAACCCAATAACCTCCACCAAAAAACTCCTAGAAACAATAGACTTGTATAGTAAAGTTGCAGATTATAAAATCAATACCCAAAAGTCCATGGCTTTCCTATACGCAAACAGTGAGAGAGAGGAAAGCTATATGAAAAAATCAATCCCGTTCACAATTGTACCCCAGAAAATCAAGTACCTAGGAATCAGCTTTACTAAGGAAGTAAAGGACCTGTACAAAGAAAACTACAAAACGCTACTTCAGGAAATAAAAGAGGACATGAGGAAATGGAAAGACATCCCCTGCTCATGGGTCGGAAGACTTAACATTGTCAAAATGGCAATACTACCGAAAGCACTGTACAAATTCAATGCAATTCCTATAAGGATACCCATGACATTCTTCAAAGAAATGGAGAAAACACTCCTGAAATTTATATGGAACAATAAACCCCCACAAATAGCTAAAGCAATTCTGGGGAAAAAGAAAATGGGAGGAATCAACCTCCCTAACTTCAAACTTTACTACAAAGCAGTAATAATCAAAACAGCATGGTACTGGAACAAAGGCAGAATTGCAGACCAATGGAACAGAGTTGAATACACTGACATCTCCCCCCAATCATATGATCATCTAATCTTTGATAAAGGTGCAAGAAATGTGAAGTGGAGTAAGGAAAGCCTCTTTAACAAATTGTGCTGGCATCACTGGACGGCTACATGCAAAAAAATGGGCTCAGAACTCTGCCTAACACCATGTACAAAGGTAAGATCAAAATGGATTAAAGACCTCAACATCAGACCAGAAACCATAAGATACATTGAAGACAAAGTTGGCAAAACCCTCCATGACATTGAGGCTAATGGTATGTTCAAAGATGACACGCCACTGGCTGAGCAAGTGAAAACAGAGATAGATAAATGGGACTATCTTAAACTAAGAAGCTTCTGTACCTCCAAAGAAACAGTGACCAAAATACAAAGACAGTCTACAGAATGGGAAAGAATATTCGCCGAATACACATCTGACAAGGGGTTGATATCAAGGATATACAAAATACTGGTTGAACTCCACAAGAAGAAAACATCCAACCCCATCCAAAAATGGGGCAATGAAATGAACAGAAACTTTCTCAAAGAAGAAATCCGAGTGGCAAAAAAGCACATGAGAAAATGCTCTACATCATTAATCATCAGGGAGATGCAGATCAAAACCACAATGAGATACCATCTCACACCTCAGAGACTGGCCCACATTCAAAAGAACAAAAGCAACCGTTGCTGGCGCGGATGTGGCGAGAAAGGGACACTCCTTCACTGTTGGTGGGAATGCCGACTGGTTTAGCCCTTTTGGAAAACAGTATGGATGTTCCTCAAAAAATTAGAAATTGAGCTCCCATTTGACCCAGCAATACCACTCCTGGGAATATATCCCAGAGAGGCAAAAATGTGTAGCCGAAGTGACATCTGCACTTGTTTGTTCATTGCAGCACTCTTTACAGTAGCCAGAAACTGGAAGAGACCTGAGTGCCCAAGAACAGATGACTGGTTAAAGAAACTTTGGTACATCTACACAATGGAGTACTATGTGGCTCTTAGAAAAGATGAAGTCATGAACTTTACATACAAGTGGTACAATATGGAAAGTATCATGCTAAGCGAAATGAGTCAGAAAGAGAGGGATAGACATAGAAAGATAGCATTCATCTGGGGGATATAAAATAATAAAATATGAGATTAATACCCAAGAATAGCTGAGAGCAACACCAGGAGAATTACTCCATAACTTAGAGGCCAGCTGGGTATTCTAGGGGAAAGGACAATTCAGATAGAAAGGGGAACACCAAGTGGAGGGTGTTTGGAGGATCCTCCCAGGAGGGGAGATGCAGGTTGAAAGTAGACTGGACTGAACATGTTCGCCACTCAATGCCTCTTTGGCTGATCACAACACCCAGGAGGAGACCGAAAACAAAAGGGAATGCCCTGCCACAGTGGCAGGGGGAGATGGGGGGATGGGAGGATGGGGGAGGAGGGATATTATCCTGGTGGTGGAAAATGGGCACTGGTGGAGGGATGGGTATGATTTGATTGTGGTATGACCGAGATCCAAGCACAAAAATTTGTAAATCTAAAAAAAAAAAAAAGTATGTTACTCCAGATATTTTTTTTTCTGTCTTAAAAAACTTTTTACTAGCCAGGACCTTTGTAGTTCTACATAAATTTTAGGAATGCTTTTCTATTTCTGTAAGAATTATGACTGAAATCTTAATAGGGTTTGAGTTGTACCTGTAGTTTGCTTTGGACAATACATTTTAGCAGCATAAATTTTTCTAATTTGTATGCTTTCCATGTATTTGCATTTCTGTTTTTAATGCTATATAAAATTAAATGAATACATTTAAATTATCACAAAATTCATTTCTAATTCTTATGCTCTTTTTTGATTCTGTTATAAATGAACTGCTTTCCTATTTTTCATTATCTCATGTTAATGTGTATAAATGAACTAATTTTTGTATATTTGTTTTGGATCCTACAACTTTTCTGAATTTATTAATCGAAAGTATTTTTAAGGATTTTCTTTAGTATTGCGTCACTGCAAAAGGAAGTGTCACTGCATCCTTCCTGATTTGCATGTCTTTTAATTCTTTTTCTTATCTAATTGCTCTGGCTATGTATTCCAGTATAATGAAACAAAAGTGAAGAAGACTGAATATCCTTTATTATGTTCCTCTTCACAGAAGAAAAGAAAAGTTTCCACTTTTCACTGTTTAATATGAAGAATAAGAATGATGACTGACATTAAATATGGTATTGGCTATGAGCTTATCAAAACAATTATGATGAGGAATGTTCCTTCAATTTTGATCAAATTTAAGATGAATGAATGAATTCTGCCAAATTCTTTTTCTACATCTACTGACAATCAAAAGATGCTTATTCTTCACTTTGCTAATGAAGCTTATCAAACTGACCAATTTGCAAATGTCAAATCATTCTAACATTCACGGAATAAATCCCACTTGATTGTGGTGTATGATGCTTTAATATATTGTTGAAGTCCACTGCTAATATATTAAGAATCTCTTCATTCATAATCATCAATAATAATGCTCTGTAATTTTCTTCTTCTGTAATATCTCTATATGGTTTTGGTACCACTTAATGAGCTTAAAATCATTGCCTCCTCTTGTATTTTTTGGTAAAGTTTTTAATGTATTGATATTAAATGTTCAAATATTTGTTAAAATTCACCAATGAAGCCATTTGTTCCTAGAAAAATTTTGATCACTTCTTAGCAACACTGGTCCAAATAGATTTTCTCTCTTTTTATGACTCAATCTTTTATAATTCAACCTATATTTCTAATGATTTGTGCTGGTCTTCTAGGCAATTTAATAAATTGGCAAATAACTGTTCAAAATTTATGAGTAATTCCATATATAAATTATGTTTCCTCTTTCATTTCTGAGTTTTACTTTTCATTCAATTAAAGGTTTGTCAATTTTATCTCTTAAGTTGTTAGGCCAGAGAGATAGTATAGCAGGTAAGACACTTGTTTTCCATACAGCTAACCTGCGTTCAATCCACAACACAAACTCTTATTCCCCAACAGTATAGTCTCTGAGCACAAAAAAAGAAGAAAGAACTAAGTATTACCAGATGCAATAAAAAAACAAGCAAAATGTTGCTCATTAATCTTCACTATTGACTAGTTTCTATATCATTTCTATTCTAAAATTCCTATTTTTTTTTCCTTCTAACTTTGCACTTAGTTTTTTCTTTTCCTAGTTGCTTAGGATGTTCAATTTCTTTTATTATACAAGTATTTACCATTATAAAATTCCCTTTAGACTGCTTTTGCTGCACCTTTAAGTGTTGGTATGTTGTGTTTCCATTCTCATTTAACTCAAAATATATATATATTTTTTGCTGCTTTTGTGGTGCTGGGGAAAAAAAAGGTTTCAAAGATGTAAGACATATGCGTTAGCACCATGTCATATCCCTAGCCAACAATGTTTTTTAAAATGCATATATATATAATTTTTTTTCTTTCATTTTCTTCTTTACTGCATTGGCTGTCTGATGGCATGATACCCTAATTCTAATTATTTATAAAATTTCCTGTTTTCTAGTTTTATATTATTATGGTAATAAAAATACTTAATATATAAGTATTTTTTAAGTTTATTGAACTTGCTTTGTAATATAATGTATTATCTATCTGGAGAATACTCCATGTGCAGAAGAGAGAGTATATTCAGTTGCTGTTAGTTGGAATGCTTTGAATATATCTGCTAAGTACATCTGCTCTAGCTGAGTACAATGTTTCCTGATTGATTTTCTGTCTAGATGATCTATTCATTGTTCAAAGTTGGGTACTAAAGTCATTGTTCAAAGATGGGCATTACTATATTGCATTTCTCCTTTCAAATCTGTTAATATATACCTTAAATATTCAGTTCTCTGGTACTGGGTATATAATCGGTGGTCTTAGTGAGATCTGCTGGAAGAATTCAAATAATTATAAGAGGTCACTAACCGAAAAAAAAAAGTGTGTATTCTCACCCTTCTATATAATTGAATGGTGGATTTTTTATCTGCTAGCATAACATGTAGTTGAAAAATTATTTTTGTACAAATTGTATAAGATTTAGTTGTATTTTCTAAAATTGTCAAAAATGTTCTACTATTATCAATTTATTTAAAGCTTTAAGAAATAAATTACAGGTCACTACTGAAAAAGAAAGAGTGACTGTATCTAGTAAAAAAGATAATTAAGGTAAAAAGAAGTAAAGTCAATATTCTGTGCCAAGTAATCAGAATGCTGACAAATTACTTTAACTCAAATTAGTTGAAAGTTAGTTTTTATTAAAATAATTTAGTAGACACACAAGGTATAGAATTTTGCTAGAACTATGCTATGCTGAGAACTTTCAAACAAGACTACAAGGAGAAAAGGAGTAACACTTGATATATTTTGTGCTATATCATCAAGGCAAGGCACCTTCACAAATTATTTCATTGAATCCAAGCAATCACACAGCCATATAGCAATTTACAGAGCCAGGTTTCATTTTACATAGAAGCTGAATTTCCCAGTTGCTACAGTGAGCTGGTCCAGGTCACAGAGCTTGTGTTTAAATGAATAGATACAAGTGTAAGCCCCATGAAAATATGACATTATATATAATTTGAAGCTCTGTCCATTTATCAATTTTTGTTAAATTAAAATGTTTGGTCAAAACTACCTACAGTAGAAATACAGTGTAGGTCCTGATTTTGCATTTCTTCCAGTTAAATGATTTTTACATGTTTATAGGATTTTTATAAAAGAAAAAAAATGCAATAGAGACTCATATTATAGCCACAAGACAGACAAAAAAATTAATTTTTTATTATTAGGGTCTTTAGAAAAAAAGCTAACTCTTAAAGTAAAACTGATTTAACAGTAGAAATATTTTCATCTACCTAACTGTCCATCACTGAAATACAGCCACAGTTTTAAAACTGATCTTTTGTGAAAGCAAATAAATTAGTCAATAATTTTTATTATAAATATAATTTAGACACTAATTTTAGGACATATAATATAGCCAGTGATTTCAAGACACATCTTATTTTAGATACACTGTATTTAAGGAAGTTCAAAATCACCAAGTATGTATTTGTGTGTCTGTGTTTGTGTGTTGGGGTTGGGGTAGGGCGATAAATGGAATGAAGAGTGGCCATAAGGATAGATATCTAGATCCCTAATGAACTTAAATTACTTTTTAAATGCAACTTTTCTAAATTTGCTAACCATTTCCCTTAATCTGCAAATAAAAGGACAGCCTGGGTTGATTCACTTTACCTTAATCCCAGATTAAGAGAACTTTTTATTGCAGTTTCTCACATTTTTACATGGAATTCTTTTTTCCTTTCTATTCATTCAGGTATGTAATATATATATATTTATGCACATATATATTTATGTATATATTTATGTATATATAAAACAATGTTATGAAGTAGACAGTGCAAATAAAACAAGTCACCCAATACTGAGTTGAATTATTTTAAAAAGTTTTTTGCTTTAGAAAAAGTTCTCTTCTGACTGCCCTCCAAAAGAAAACATCAAATCTTATGTCTTTCAAAGACTTCTAATTTAAATATTTTATAGTTGAAACTGGAGCCATAGCACAGCAGGTAGGGTATTTGCCTTGCGCACGGCTGACCTGGGTTCCTCCATCCCTCTCCGAGAGTCCAGCAAGCTACCGAGAGTATCCCGCCCGCACGGTAGAGCCTGGCAAGCTCTCCTTGGCGTATTCGAAATGCCACAAACAGTAACAACAAGTCTCACAATGAAGACGTTACTGGTGCCTGCTCAAGCAAATTGATGAACAATGGGAGAACAGAGCTACAGTGCATAGTTGAAAAGGAGTTACTGCAGCCACTGAGATGTAATCCATCAAAAAGAACTGCCCCTTACCTGAGAATAAGGTACCAACATAACCACCACCAACATCAGGGCCTTCAAGAACCACCACAGCACATAGCTCATGGTCTCTCTTCTTGCCCATCAATAAACAGTCCTGGTGCGATACTACATAGCTATTTCTATCCAATCAGAGACTCTTCTTGGATATTCTTTGGTCCTAAGGGGTTCCTTGAGACTGTCAGAAGGGTATAATCATTGTCTGAGCTTTTTCTGCCAAATCTTTCTTGTCCCTCTTTTATTTCACTGTTGTCATACAGATCCCACTTCTTTTTTTTTTTTTTTTTTTTTTTTTTTTTTTTTTTTGCTTTTTTTTTTTTCCCCTTTATTTTATTTTATTTTTTTTAAAGTTGTAGATTTACAATTTTTTGTGCTTTGGTTTCAATTATACAATGATCAGATACCCATCCCTCCACCAGTGCCCATTTTCCACCACCATGGATAATATCCCTCCCACC
Source organism: Sorex fumeus (assembly GCF_029834395.1). Taxonomy (NCBI): domain Eukaryota; kingdom Metazoa; phylum Chordata; class Mammalia; order Eulipotyphla; family Soricidae; genus Sorex; species Sorex fumeus. The sequence continues at coordinate 53,132,636 of NW_026606063.1, forward strand.
CCCATCCCCCCATCCCCCCGTCTCTGTGGCAGGGAAATCCCCTGTGTTCTCTCTCTCCTTTTGGGTGTTGTGGACAGATCCCACTTCTTATCCAATTCTAATTCTGCTTCTTTTAACTCATATGTTACACATGGTCTTCCCTCAATAAAGTTTGTGCATCCCTAATCCAATCAGCATATATGTGAAAACCAGATCTGACATGGTTTGTCAGTTAATAAAGGTCTTGATTAAAAGCATTAAACACATAAAGGGAAAAAATAGCCCTTGATGATGACAAACATGGCTTTCTTATACTAGTTGTGCCATAAATTGAGTATTCTACCTCAGCAGCTCTGCGTAATGTTTACCACATTCTCATTTTCTACACTTAAGTTTAGCTTTTACTTCCCATCTCCTTTATATCTCACATATTTGTAAATTCTTTACCCTGTTTTATTTTTTCCCAGAAAGATGGAACACATTAACAAAGAGCATCCTGTGTTAGATAATTCTTCCTAAAGAATTCCATGGGAAAGGTCTTTGTTTTCAAAGGATACCCCCCTGGGTATACTCTAAACACACTTCTCTATTTCCTCCCACATTTCCTGAATTGATACATACATCCTCTTTGGATTTGCAACACATACCTCAATCCTATTCTAGTATGTGGATCCCTTTAAACACTGCAACCTAATAAATGACGTATGCCCTACAACCTGATAGAGATATCCATCAGTCTATAAACCTAAAGGAAACTACATTTATTAAATCTGATTCATTACTGCTTCTTAACTTCTTTTAGATTATGTCTCAAATCTACATACTTCTTATAGATTTAGATTTTCTTATAGATTTCAATTTAGAAAATCTTGTAGATTTTCTCCATTTTCTAATGTGAAAATAAAACATTATTTTAATGTTTGTTTATATTGAGGGCACACCCAAAAGAGTCCAGGGCAGGCTCTGAGTTCATAGATCATCCTGATGGGCACAAGGGACCATTTGTGCTGCCAATCATCAAACCTGGGTCAGACACATGCAAGGCAAGCACCCTAGTGGCTATATTATCTCTCCAGGCCCAAGACATAGTACTTTAGAAGAAACTCTTAAAGGAGAACATACAGATTTGCTCAGCCATTTTATAGATCATTATAGGGACAAACTTCATCATATTTGAATAAGGCGCAATTTCAAGATACCTTAATTTGAAACTCTTTGCAGTAAATTGTTTACTGACAACTGAAAGTCACTATATACTAAAAGGAAAATGAAGCACGCAATAAATATACAAAATATTTATAATCACAAAATGTCTATTAAAAACCTACATGTAGTCTCAGAGATACTACTACATTTAATATAAAAATGCTTTTAATATTATTATAAAGTATTTTTCTGAGACTTGATTTTGCCAGTAATGAAATACTATAAATTAAACCTGTATATTACACCATTATTTAGCCTAGACAAAAAAAAGCAGCCTCAAAAAGGCAATTTACTTTTCAAACATGATGTTTATAAAAATAAACAGGAAGATAGAGTTTTCATAAATATAGTTTGACCTTATCATTAGTGAGCTGTGAAAAGTATGCAGTTTCTATTTTCTGCTTTATGCAACATGTTCTTAATCTTTAAAAAAATTGTTTTATGTATTGGGTCTATTTTCTTATCCTAAATCTTATAAGTAGCTACTATTATTTTAAATTTAGGATATTATCCTTTTTAATTTATATCTAATATTCACTGAAAGTGAAAGAAAGACACACCCATCATATAAGGTGCGCCTTTGAATATCTATCTCTTCATTTTATCTACTATACCATCAGATCCAGTCTCATTCTCTTAAATAGTGCCATGAATTCAAACAGCATAACAAAACATGAAAGAATAAAATATTTTAATGACATTAGCATTCTGACACTATGACCTGCATTTCTCTTCCCTACACTGTAATGAATAGTGAATTGCCTAAAACCTCAGAAGCTATCAGTATATATCTGAGAAAAACTATATTTATTAAATCTAATCCATGACCATTTCTTAAATTCTAGAATGTGTCCTAAATCTATATAATTCTTGGTGAGAAAATAAGATACAGGGTATTCTTTTGTCATTAACATATTAAAATATTATTTTCCATATTATTACTAATTATTGTGTGCCTGATATTGATCTAAGCTGCTAACATTCAAATCATCTGATTCTTATTATATCAATTAGAGTCCTACCTGCAGTACTATCTCTCCAGCTCTGAGGGAGGTACTGATATTCTTGTTTTTGGAGACAGAAATGGAAGCACAGAGGGGTAAAATAATGTGGTGGTTAAGAATACAAAGCTAACAAGATAAAAGCAAAAACTAAAAATCCAGGGAGTCTGATTTCAGAGTTCATACCTTAAATATTTTACAGAGAATTCCTAACATAATTGAAAGATGTACAAATGGTTACAATTTTATTCTATGATATTTTTATTTGGAATCAGGAGAAATTAGATATGTTCACCTTTATATGTTTTCTTTCTGATTCTTACCAAGGAAATTAAAATAATAATAAACAAATAGAACATAATGAAATAGAGATACTACCACTAACTGCTCAGAGGTTCTATGTGTAAAATAAGTCATGTTAGAAATGAAATGAGAAGCTCTAGTGATAGTACAGCAGGTAGGGTATTTGCCTTGCATGCAGCTGGCCTGGGTTCGATCCACAGTATTGCATATGGGCCCCCAAGTACCACCAGGAGTAATTCCTAATTGTAGTGCCAGGAGTAAGACCTGAGATCGCTGGGCGTGTCCAACCCCCTCCAAAAAAATAAAAAACGAACATGGACTTCTCGCTGGAGTGTGGTGGCAGGTGTAATATATTAAAGAAAAAGAAAAAAAAATCTTTTTTTTTTTTTTTGCTTTTTGGGTCACACCCAGTGGTACCTAGGGGTTGCTCCTGGCTCTGTACTCAGGAACTACTCTTGGTGGTGCTTGGGGAACCATATGGGATGCTGGGGATTGAACCTGGGTTGGCCGTGTGCAAGGCAAATGCCCTACCCGCTGTACTATCATTTCAGCCCCAGAAAAGTCCATATTCTTATAGCTAGCATATTTGCACAGTATTCTGATACTCTTTTTACATTTTACAAGGATCTAATCTGATTTTAAATCAGTCTTCTTAATAAACCAACATTAATAATACATTTTCATAACAGAACACTATTAAGTATGCTCGAGCAGCCCCAGTAACATTGTGAGACTTATTACTGTGTTTGGCATATCAAATACGTCACGGGGAGCTTGCCAGGCTTTGCCATGTGGGCGAGATACTCTCAATAGCTTGCCAGGCTCTCAGAGAGGGGCAGGGGTGGAGGAATCGAACTTGGGTTGGCCATGTTGGCTGTGTGCAAGGCAAACACCCTACCTGCTGTGCTATCGCTCCATCCCACTATTAAGTATATGTAACATAAATTATATATACAATTTCAAATTTATTTATTAAAGTGGAGTATAATTAAAAAAAAACAATGTAGTACTAACACATTACAGAATGACAACTAAAGAACCAGGAAGATAGTACTGCACATACGGTGCTTGCCTTGCATGCAGCCAACCCAGGTTTGTTCCCAGGCACCATATACAGTTCCCAAAACCCTGAAAGGAGTGATCCCTGAATGCAGAATAACAGATGGAAATGAAAGTTGAGGCTGACTATTTTTACATGACAAACTGAAAGAATCTCAAAACAATGTCTGTAGAACTAATCTAGGATTACCAGATACACATGCAAGCTATTAAACCCCAAAATATTTATATGGATAAATTAGACTGAGACAATTCAGTGAAAGTGTTACTATGAAATATTAACATATTTCATAATTAATAACATAATATTAAAATATTAACATTCTAAAATATTAATTTTAGAAGTTTAGCAACTATAAATAGGAATTTTTTCAGTCTATTTAACTGAAAATAGACAGCACAACCTCACTAGGTAGAAGGGGTAAATGTGCATGTTATGGTGTGTGAAAAGGGAATACAAATATACATGGTTTAATCCACAGTATATGCCTATCAAGATGAACCAAAACACTTTAGTCTTAGCAGCTCTTTTCCATCTAGAAATACTATGGCATCATCAAACTAGACATATAATACTACTATGAAATAGTTTGAGAGGTATGTTACTAGAACTAATTAGATCTATATTCTTTTCAGTGAAGGAAACGCTTAAAATAGTAACTACATCATTTGCACATACCATACAAAATTCTTATACAAATTCACATTCCCTCTTACAAGTAACTGTGATTGATAAATGGATTATGTTAGAATTCCCTCTAGCAAACAGTGAACAAGGAGCTTTAATGAGGCTTATGACCTTACCCTATGGATATCCCAGAGAATCTGAATGCAAGTATTTTGCCACCAGACAGATGTGTCACAAACTGCTCCCAGATCATTACATTATTTTTTTTTGCCCTGTTTAAACTTTTTGATGTCCTTAGTTATGTAACAAAAAAATAAGAAACTTTGAAGACATTTTAAGAAATACTACTTTGCCCCAATACCAGAACGAGTTTCCAAAGAGCTGAGAGGATAGGGTGCAGTGTGGGTTACCCTCCCCAGAATCCCTGCCCCCAGCTATGGGACTACAACTCTCTGCTGCTTTGGTTTAAAGTCTCTGCCTTTAGAGCAGTCCTTTACCAGATACACGGGACTGCTATATTTTTAATCAAATAAACTGGAGATGAGACCATGAAACATTTTTTAAAAAAAAAAAATACTACTTGGTCAAAAAGAATTAGGTATTTGGAAATAGGGTTTTTATAACAGATTTTTGGAGTTAGAAATAATTTTTGAGATTACTAACTCAAGACTCATGTTTTATAGATTAGAAAGCTAAAACCTACACAGGCTAAATGATTTCCAGAAGGCTGGAATTCTCAAAGTGAGAGCTGAAACTGAAACCTGGTCTCATAACTTTCAGTTCACCAATAACCCCCAGAAGTCAAACAAATGTTCTTAAAAATCACAGGTTTCCTAAGTCCACTTATCACTTAGATGTTGAAATGAAGAACTGCTCTTCTAGCAGTGAGAGCTATCCTCTTCAATTTCACAGGCAGCTTTGGGGCAAAAACACATGGAACTTGGTAGTGTCAAGCAGGTGAACCACCAAGGTATTTCTGGCACTAAGTGAGATGACAGATATTTTATCAAGATTGGCCTCACTTCTTGGAAGGCCAATAAAGCATTTCTTGAAGAGTTATTACAAAAGCAATACTAACCTCAGAGCTGTGACGAAAGTAAGGAAGGGAGAGAGTACAGCTATTATATTATATGGAGTTCAGTCTAGATCAGAACATAGAACAACATTAAGTACGACATGCATGCTTACGTGCTTGAAAATCAGAAACTAAAGGAATTCAGATAAGGAACTCAGTACAGACCAAGACCTTCAAAATTAGCTTCATGAAAGAGCAAGGGTATAACTAGAACATTAAAATTTAAAAAAAAATTTTTTTTGTTTACACTGTGCTTCTTATCAACAAAAAGGTTGTCATTCATAAATGAGGAAGGCATTTGCACCACCAAAACAGATGTGTACAAACTACATTCACTAGTGACACGGCAGATAGAGTCAAATGGGTAACACTAAAAGGCAAAACTATCAATTAATCTATTGCCTCTGTGAAGACAATCTATCACTTCTGTTAAGACCATAATAAGACTCATTCACTTTCCAAATATTGTATCAGCACTCATAAACCTAACTTTCTAGCAATCTATTGTACATTACCATGTGAATTTCAAAGTCAGTGAGGTTTTAAACAGAATTTCAAAAAGATAGTTTGTTTAAGAGTATGTGTTTACTTATCTATACTTATATTAACTAATATTATCTATGAAATATAAATTCTTTGTTTGTTTTGGGACAATACCCAGCAGGGTAAGACAACAACCCTATAAATATAAAATTTTTATTTAAAAAATAATACATAGAACAAAGTAGGCCCCTAAAAATAAAGATAATAAAAATCATATTTTTAAAAATTAGGGGCTGGAGCAATAGTACAGCGGGTAGGGCATTTGCCTTGAACACGGCCGACCCAGGTTCTATTCCCAGCATTCCATACGGTCCCCCAAGTACCGCCAGGAGTAACTCTTGAGTGCAAAGCCAGGAGTAACCCCTGTGCATAACTGGGTATGACTCAAAAAAAGCAAAAACAAACAAACAAACAAAAATTAATGAGGTACACAGAGGTGTCTTTGAGATGTCACAGACCACTGTCACTGTCACTATCACTGTCCTTTCGTTGTTCATCGATTTGCTCGAGCAGGCCCAGTAACATTGTGAGACTTGTTACTGTGTTTGGAATATCGAATACTCCATGGGTAGCTTGCCAGGCTTTACCGTGCGGGTGAAATACTCTCGGTAGCTTGCCGGGCTCTCTGAGAGGGGCGGAGAAATCGAACTTAGGTCGACCATGTTGGTTGCGTGCAAGGCAAACGCCCTACCCGCTGTGCTATCGCTCCAGCCCACAGAAGGAATGAAAAAAAAAATAAGAAAAGACTACATTAAATTAAAAGATTGCTGTTCATCAAAATAAATTCAAGCTAAATTAAAAGACACGCTACTGAATGGGAGAAAATATGTGCACACAATACACTAGATAAAGAATTAAAATCCAAGATCTCAAAGCAGTAACAAAATTCAACAATAAAAAAAAACAAACAACCCTTAAAAATTGAACTGAAAGAGTATAATAAAACAAAATCAAGAGTGCAATGGGGGATGGAGCAATAGCACAGCGAGATAGGGCATTTGCTTTGCATGCAGCCGACCTGGAATTGATTCCCAGCATCCTATATGGTCCCCTGAGCACTACAAGGAGTAATTCCTGAGTGCAGAGTCAGGAGTAACCCCTGAGCATCACTGGGTGTGACCCAAAAAGAAAAAAAAAGAGTGTAACAATATAGGAAAGAATACATAATGTATATGTATATATATACACAAATATATATACACACATACAAACATATATATAATTGCCAAAGTATCTATACCTAATACAAAATTTAAGATTTTTGAAAGAAAAAAATTACACAAAATTAGACCTTCATCAAGGCATAAAAATATAAGGCAAAATTAAATAAAAATTAACTGTAAGAAAACAACCACTGAAGTAGAAGAAAATTTAGAAGAACTAAGAGACACAAAAATGCAGATCACAACACCAACACTTGTGAAAAACTAGAATGATGGTAACTTCTTACATTTATCTGGCCATAGATGAATAAGCTTAGATAATCAATTTCATGTAGAGAGTTAAAGAAAACTACTTCAGGGAAAAGCAGCAGAATCAATGCTTTCACATACAAAACCCAAACTGTATCAATGTTACTATAGAGCATTAAAAAAGTAAAATAAAAAAATTAATACAGCTTCCAAATTCTTTTCATGAACCGAAAGACTACTAAGTATAAAAATTACATCCATAAGGTACATTTAAGACAAGATCAGCAAAACCCTCCACGACATTGAAGCTAACGGTATCTTCAAAGATGACACGCCAATAGCCAAGCAAGTAAAAACAGAGATAAAAAACAAATGGGAATATCTTAAACTAGAAAGCTTCTGAACCTCAAAAGAAACAGTGACCAAAATACAAAGACAGTCTACAGAATGGGAAAGGATATTCACCCAATATTCATCTGATAAGGGGTTGATATCAAGGATATACAAGGCACTGGTTGAAGTCCACAAGAAGAAAACATCCAACCCCAACAAAAAATAAGGTGATGAAATGAACAGTATTTTTCTCAAAGAAGAAATCTGAATGGCTAAAAGGCACACGAGAAAATGCTCTACATCACTAATCATCAGGGAGATGCAGATCAAAATAACAATGAGATATCATCTCACACCACAGAGACTGGCCCACATCCAAAAGAACAAAAGCAACCAGTGTTGGCATGGATGTGGCAAGAAAAGGACCCTCCTTCACTGTCGGTGGGAATGCCGACTGGTTCAGCCCTTTTGGAAAACAGTATGGACGATTCTCAAAAAATTAGAAATTGAGCTCCCATTTGACCCAGCAATAGCACTCGTGGGAATATATCCCAGAGAGGCAAAAAAGTATAGTCGAAATGACATCTGCACTTCTATGTTCATTGCTGCACTGTTTACAATAGCCAAAATCTGGAAAAAACCCTAGTGCCCCAGAACAGATAACAGATTAAAGAAACTATGGTACATCTATACAATGGAATACTATGCAGCTGTTAGAAAAGATGAAGTCATGAAATTTGCAAATAAGTGGTTCTACATTGAAAGTATCATGCTAAGTGAAATGAGTCAGAAATAGAGGGAAAGACATAGAAAGAGACTGCACTCATCTGGGGAATATAAAGTGACAGAATGGGAGTCGAACACCCAAGAATAGCTGAGATAAGTACCCGGAGGTTTGCTCCACATCTTGGAAGCTGGCAGCACATGCTTGGGGAAAAAGCAGCTCAAATAGAGAAGGGAACACCAAGTAAAGGATGTTTGGAGGACCTGCTCAGGATAGGGGATGCATGCTAAAAGTAGACTGTAGACGGGCATGATGGCCACTCAATACCTCTATTGCAAACCACAACACCCTAAAGAAAAGAGAGAGCAAAAGGGAATGCCTTTCCACAGAGGTGGATTGGGGTGGATGTGGGATGGGAGGGTTACTGGGATCACTGGTGGTGGAGAATGGGCACTGGTAGAGGATCAGTGCTTGATCATTGTATAACTGAAACCCAAGCACAAAAGTTTGTAAGTCTACTATTGTACCTCATAGTGTTTCACTAATAAAAATTAAATTTAAAAAAAAGTTACAGACCACCATTACTTACAATTAACGATATGAAGGTGCTATATATTTGTGAACATATTTTAAACTATATTTAAAACTATATGACATAATAAATTGGGATATAATGATCCAATGTTAGAGGCACTCAGATATATCTGAGGGAAAGATTATATTCAAGAAAAATATATAAGATTTTGACAGAATATTCAGTTCATGAAGTTAAAAAACACATAGAAATTGATGATTATGTCATGAACATGAATATAAACATAGACATTTGCATATAATTCATACATGTAAGCAACACCATAATCCCAAAGCTAACACCACATTTAATGGGATATTGCCACTAAGATGAGCAGAAGGTAATGATGACCATTAATTCCAATACAGCTGTTCAATTAATAGGCACACTAGACAATGCAGTTAGAAAAAAACAGTTAATATAAGAACTGGAAAATAAGAAAAACTGTACCTATTTGTTTATTGTATGTAAGTCTCCTAAGAAATATCTAGAAAGTTATTACAAATAATTCAGTAAATAGGAAATAAAAAGTCACAGAAATTAACAAACTTTATATACATATAATCATTAAGAAGATAAGATGGTAAAACAAAACTGAACTCACAAAATCAATTAGAATAGATTAATATTTAGGAATAAGCAAAAAATACAAAAACTATGTGTGAGACTAGAGAGAGAAACCTTTTCCTGTAGTCAACCCAAATTCAATCTCTGGCTCCCCATGCATCAATGCATCCCCCATGCATCAATCATGGTCCCCCATGCATCGCAATTGTGCGCTGGAGACCCAATGCATTGCTAGTGTGGCCCAAGCAATGCCTGGCATAGCAAGGACCAAGCAGCACCACATTCGTGGCCCCTCACATTGAACCTCTAGCCTGGTTATCTGATAATCACTGGGAGAGGTTCCCAGGTCTCCTGAGTACCACTTGGGAGACCCCCAACCCCACCTCATGAAAAGAAAAACTATTTATGAGAAAAGGTCTAAATATTCCAGAAGACACAAATGTAAAGCTGATAAAATTGGAAAATACTCCTTGCTCTTGATTAGGATATTTTAGCATTATAAAGATTCCAGATTTTCTCTAAAGAAAATGCCCAGTATTTTTTTAAATAATCCTCAACAAAAATACATAAAAAATGTGACTAAGAGAATATACATAGAAAAATATTTCTATATATTTTATATACTTTTATATAAAGATAAAAAAGTGCTGAAAAAAGAAGCAACAAAGTTTACTAAAACTACAATTTTTAACAGCTACATTAACACGCATTACAAAGTCTTAGAAATTAACACAATATGGCATCAAAGTGTAAGCAGGCCAACCAATATTTCTTATATATTTCTATTTCTATAGGAATATATGAGAAATACAGAAATAAACTCAGGTACATGTGGCAATTTAAACTGTGATAATATGGCACTGAATCTCAATGAAGAAAAGACTTTAAAAAAAAAAGCAATGAGACCAGAGCGATGTTCCCAAAGCAAAGTATTATCTGCATTGCATGTAGCCAACCCAGGTTCAATCACCAGCATATCATCTGGTCTCATGAGCACCTTCAGGAATAATTCCTGAGCTCAGAGCCGGGAGTAATCCCTGAACACAGCCGGGTGTGGCCCTAAAGAAACAAAAAATAAATAGTGTGGGAAAAACCATTTAGAAAACAGAAAATTTGGTCTGTTCTCCTGTAATGCAAAATATTATAAGTAAATAAAATGAAAATGTAAAAATGAAATCTTAAAACAACTCACATAAACCTAAGGACAGGGTTATGATTCATAACCGTGGTTATGAACTGTGACTCAATATCCATAGTAAACAAAAATTTATCAATTTGTACTGAATTTTTTAAATTTACATTTCAACTGAAAATAAAACATCACAGACACAATCAAAAGAAAGAATATATTTCCCAGTTTCTCAGTTACCTTTCATAAAATTTTTATATACATACATTTGAAATTTATCAAATTTTTCTATTAGTGTTATATCTTCTAAATAATTTTATCTAGAAATTTTCTTCCTTGAGACAAGAGAGAAAACACAGAGCTTAAGGGATCTGCCTTGCATGCAGCCAAACCTGCAATCTCTGAAATCAGCTATTTTCACTTATTAGTATTTATTTACTGTTTCTCTATTTCTTTTCATGGCTTGACAGTTTTTAAGGTAAATAAAATTTCATTGTCCAGATGTACCACAGTTTATTTATTCATCCATCCACCCACTGCAGAATATCTTGGTTGTCTCCAAGTTTTTGCACTTAAGAACAGTGTTGCTATAAAAACCTGCGCATAGATTTTTCTATGGATACAAGGGTTTTTTTTTTTTTAATTAGTTCGGTGGTTTACAATACATTAATAATGGTTTCTCATTTTGTGGATATAAGTTTTCAGTGATTATCCAAATATGCATTCTCACTAGCAATGAGTTTCTTTTGCTCCACATCCTCATCAGCTTTTGAGGGTATACTAGCCACAATTCAAGTCTGAATAGTCACATGTAGCAAAGGGCTACTATTCTGCTTAGTAACATATGGAAGCTTTTCACCATCACAGAAAATACTATTAAGAAATGCTTTCTTATCCAAAACTTAACTGTTTACACAGAGAAAGATGAACTAATGTGACAAACTTTATTTCCCAATAATCAATACCTCTCCCATTAGATTCTGATGAATCTTTATATTTGCGCAAAAATTCAAATTCTTCCCACCCACTTCTCAATTATGTCTTTTAAATGATTTAACACCTTTGATTTTCAGTTTCCTTATCCTAATTAATTGTTAATTTACTGAAAATACTGGAGCAACAGCACAGCGGTAGGGCGTTTTCCTTGCTCGTGGCTGGCTGGGCCAAGCCGGATTTGATTTCTCCGCCCCTCTCGGAAAGCACGGCAAGGCACAGAGAGTATTTTGCCCGCACAGGAAAGCCTGGCAAGATACCTATGACGTATTCGATATGCCAAACACAGTAACAACAAGTCTCAAAATGGAGACATTACTGGGCTCGCTCAAGCAAATCGATGAGCAATGGGAGGACAGTGCTACAGTGCTATCGCAAAGATTTAATCAGATACAAAATATAAAATAAATGACAAAAGTCTTTAGGTTAAGTCCTGATTTGTATATTTTTCTGAGTTACAAAATAGAGTTTTGAATGTCTAATTGAACATTCTTGATGCATGCAAGAGCTTAGTAATATATTTACCCGATCTGGATTTTTATAACCCAAAAGTAGATTTGCTGCTTTTATATCTCCGTGAACATACTCATTTTCATGTATATATTCCAGTACATCCAACTGTAAAAGGAAATACATAATATTATAGTTAAATTAATGTTTATGTAGCACTCATGATCTTGAACATCCTGAATAAAGATTTATATAATAATGACAAAAGTTTTTCACAATCATGGATCTATTCTAAAATATGACAAGGACTGGCCACTCATCCTAGGGAAGTTAATCTTAGCTGAATGAATTAATCCCCAAGACTCATGTTTTAATTCAACCTCAAATGGAAAGAAACAAAAGTTGAACAATGCCTATGATCCTGACAATCTAATAGCCAATTCATACCTATGAATTGAGAAAAGAGAAAAAAAAATCACAGTTAGAGATGATTGTAAAAGAATCATAAAATTCACTCTGAAGTTTCTTACCAAACAATAATTACAAATCAGTTTTAGAGAATCTTAATATAAAACACCAAGTCCAGTGCACGGAGGAACGCATTTTACCCCACGTAATACTTCTTAACTTCATTTTTGAAGCCCTTGAGCATATAACTTATACCGTGTGCTCAAAAAACATTTGCTGGCTGGCTAGATGAATGAATGGAAGAATGAGAATATTAATGGGTTCTATTTGCCACATACCAACCTGGCACGAGTAGTTTTATTCTACTTAAAATGGAAAAAATAAAACGGAACTTAGGCAAATGAAACACAAACAAGATAAGACAAATATGTGGTATAAACAAAGTGTGTGCATGGGTGCTATTAAGATTTTATTGCTTCTTATTTGGCAAAGTATGTATTATTCATTACCACACTAATTATTGCCACTATCCCAAACTCACTATAAAAACTTTATAGTACCCCCATACCATCACATGTTTAGTATAAAAAATAACATATTTTGCTGTAGTTTACATTGCTAAAAAATATAAATGATAAAGAGTTTACTTACATAATGCACACTTGATCTGATACATAAAAATGCTGGGAGGAAAAATATCAAACTGTAGAACCAATGCCTAATGGAGTTTGTAGTGCCAAACACAGTACATTCTGTCACTTACAGAGCCCACTGTTATCAATTTTGCCAAAATAGCCTCTATTTTCAATAACTGACATTTTCAGGGCAATAATCCTTCATTTTCTCATAATTGTACAAAGGGAAAAGATTTGTATATTGTAATAGGCAAATAATCTGAAAATGGAGCATGTGAAAATCAGTTATTTCTTCTTACCATTCGAATACCGAGCTGCAGGACAGTAGACTTTTTAAAAGTGCCATTCCGGTCTGAAATCTTCTGTAAATCTATTCCTAGTCTTTCCATTACCATAAATCTGTAACTGTAAGAGACAGCAAAAGGATCTTAAGATAGCAATGCACGAAATGATTAACAAATTTGATTCATGAAAAAATATTCCAAACCTAACAACAACTTATGATGCAATCTGACCCATTGAATGAATATGCATTAATCTTACTATTCTTTTACTCAGTATTTACTTTATAATTAGTTTTCAGTAGAAAAGAATGTTGGGCCAGGGGCTGGAGTGATAAGCACAGCGGGTAGGGCGTTTGCCTTGCATGTGGCCAACCTGGGTTCGATTCCCAGCATCCCATATGGTCTCCTGAGCACCACCAGGAGTAATTCCTGAGTGCAAAGCCAGGAGTAATCCCTGTGCATCGCCAGGTGTGACCCGAAATGCAAAAAAAAAAAAAGGAAAAAAAAGTCAGACCAAAGAACTAGTCTTTAATAACAAAAAAGTACTCTTTCTAAATTAAATATCTACTGATAAATAATCTAATTTATCTTTACTCCATCATCTTTCTCATCTTTTGGGATTAAACAAATCATTGTCCATACAATTTCGTGTTTGTGTATTTCTTGAGCTTTTAGAATTATATATACTTTATACATTTCAACATGTCTGTTTTTTAATGCATCACTTGCTTTTCTTGTTTGCCTCTTCACTTACCTGTCACTGTCACGGTCCTCCCGTTGTTCATCGATTTGCTCGAGCGGGCCCAGTAACATTGTGAGACTTGTTATTGTGTTTGGCATATCCCATACATGACGGGGAGCTTGCCAGGCTTTGCTGCGCGGGCGAGAAACTCTCAGTAGCTTGCCGGGCTCTCCAAGAGGGGCGGAGGAATCCAACTCGGCTCAGCTGTGTTGGCCACATGTGAGGCAAACGCCCTACCTGCTGTGCTATCGCTCCAACCCTTTCACTTACCAGCCACAATTATTTATCTATACACATACAATTTAGTTTTGACTTTGTTTTTAAAAAGCCTGGTCTTTTCTAGATGTATTTTTCTTCAACATACTTTTCCCAATAATCTATAATTTAAATATTTTCTTTTCGTTTGTAACATTTAAAGAACATATGCAAAAACACTGACCTGGGAGTTAATCTACTTACCTACAAAATAAATAGATCATCTAGATTTAAAAGGTTATTGAAGAGAAAAAATGGATAACTAACAGACTGATTTACATGCAATAACTAGTCATATTTGGTAGCTTTAAAAGCAGTTGTAGAAAGTCATTGTTGTGTGTGAAATTTCCTCTCGTGGGCTGTGAAAACTCCTCTCCAACTCTCTCTAACTTGCTCTACAATGCTCTCCGTGACTCCTTTCCAATCTCCCCAGCCACTCTTACTCTCAGCTCTCAGCCTTCTCTCTAACTCGCAACCTTCTCCTATAACTCTGTGTCTCTTCTCTCTGTCTCTGTCTCTTCCCTCAATTTTCCTCGAGCTCTCTCAATCTATTCCTGTCTCCTGTCTCTCTCTGTGTCTCCTCTCTTCTCCTGTCCTCTCTGTCTCTATGTCTTCCTCGGTCAATCCCTCCTTTCTCCCAGCAACCACTTTTATTTCTTCTCTCTCATACCTCCCCAATTACGCCTGCCCGTGGGAAGTGCAATCAAAATGTTTTCCCAGTCTTCCCGACCACCTGCAGCCCACAAGGGCAAAACAGCCCTTAAGTTGTGTTTCTCTTCACCCTAGACCTGCAACTTGATTAACATCTTTAATTCTCCTTCCTAATATTTACCATTCTGTACTGACACAGTAACAACTTTTTTAAAAAGTAACAACTTTTAGGGTTTCAGGTGACTCTCCTGGAGATATCTCACCACAGACTCAGACTACAGTGCTCAAGCCGGATCAATCATTCTTAACCCCCGCAGGGTCCAAATCTGGTTATTTCTTTTGGATCATGACAGAATTTGTCCAAGACCGAGCTTTTAACTTATAGTTAAGCATTATGGCACTTTGGCCAGGTCCATTTCAATGCCAGGGTAGCTACCTCAGAGCTTGCCCTGGGTCCATCCAGTCCCTTGTTGGGACACTGCTTGGGGGATCTAGGAAGTAAGACTTAAGTCAAGAGCAGATGTCCAGGAGGTACTATTATCTGGAGTCAATCAACTCCCAATCCACAGCCTTGTCTTTTTAACTGTCTTCCTGTGCCCATACAAAAGCAATTGCTCTGAAATAACTAACATGCAAAGGACATTAAGGAGAAGAGAAAGATAATATTTGTAAGTCAGAGTCCGATCAGGAGACAAAGCCAACAACGGTCAAGTTGGGGGGTCAATTAACAAACACAAACCCCCAGCAGTCAGGGAGGAAGGACAAACCAATATTATCCTACAGTTGTGTTTCTCCCCAAGAGAGAGTTTAGTAAATTCTCTCCTCTTTAAGGACTCCTAGCTAAGAGTACAATAAAAATATGGGGATATTAATTCTGATTTAAACTATAAAAACTGATCTTGAATGCAGGTATGTGTTCTTATTCTCCCTACCTTCCCCATTTCCCTCCTATTCCCACAACCCTCTCACTGCCACCACTTTTTCTTCTAGAGGAAACAAACCATCATGTCTTTAAACATTCATGTTGTCTATGGAAAGACTCACCTGATAAGGATTTGAAACCTGTGGACAATCACATGAGTAAATTTAGAAGCATATTTTATTGGGTGTGCCAACAGCCACATGACATGAGTGACCCTGAAAGCAAATCCTTCCCTAGTTGAACCCTGGCATAACTTTAGCCTCACAGACACAGACGCAGACTACACCACTTCAGGAGAAGTCCTGAGATAGAACTCAGTAAATTAATTATGGATTCCTGATGCATGAAAATTGGAAATTTTCAAGGTATTTTGCAACACTTATGTTTAGGGTAATTTGTTATATGTCAACATATACCCAAAAGACCACATAAATGATAGTCATAGGACATATTTTATATAATAATTCCACTTTACCTTCTTCCCTTAAATTCAGTAATACCAGATCCATAAAATAAAGGAATTCCTAAGTAATCAAGTTGTTTCAGTTCTATCCATCTTTTCACTGCAAAGATAAATTTAACATTATTTTAGAAAAATACTTCCCACTTTCCCAGAGATACTTCCTT
Organism: Sorex fumeus; assembly: GCF_029834395.1. Taxonomy (NCBI): domain Eukaryota; kingdom Metazoa; phylum Chordata; class Mammalia; order Eulipotyphla; family Soricidae; genus Sorex; species Sorex fumeus. Next base: position 53,149,136 of record NW_026606063.1, read on the forward strand.
ATTGAGCTAATATCCTTAATCAAAATTAAAGCTTTCTAGAAAATTTAAAAGATAAACATTTATATAAAACATTTACATATAAATATATAAAAAACTTTTATATGGAAAACACTATATATAATACAAAAATATATCCAGCAATTTAAAAATGAAATAAATAATAAACAAAGTATCACAATCTCATAAAATTCATGAATGTTTCTATTCATTAAAAAAAATATTCTTTTGTACACTTGTTAAATTTTTAACTAACCATATACTACCAAACAATCAGTATGGAAATGTCTTCTTTTCCTGTTAAAAATCTAAAGCCATAATATTAAAAAAATAGAAATCAGACATGAAAACGATTTTATTCTGAATTTGTTATATGGAACTTTTTAATTAAACTTTGTTTAAAACATCAAATATACTTAAATTACCAGGTACCGTACTTAGTTTTTCACTTTTCTACCATATATGTCTAATGTTTAAGACAACCCAACTGATAAACAATAAAATTTTATGGATTGTATTTGTTACTATGACATAGTTGAAACAGTAAAGACCATAATCAATGTTTAGATGGTGTTATTAAGGAATATGCGTTAAGTATTGATTCTAGACATCATTCTTTCTCCTAACCATAAAGGACCTTGAAAGTGCTAGTCATATCAATCTCCTTTATGTAGTCCATCCACACATATAGTATTTATAAAATATTTTTATTCTTTCTTGACTCTGTTCATACTCATTTCACATTCAAATTGTCTTACTAATAGTTCTTACCTCTTATTAGATTATAGCTCCAATTCCCCAACATTCAATTTTTTAACACTTTAATTTTATTTTCTAATTAATCCAAATGTTTAATCACTTTTATATATTTTACTTAATTCATTCTATAATCAAATCTTTTATTTTTACACCTACTACCCATTTTAGTATCTTTCCCTTACATCTTACCTATACAGATGCTTTTTTATAAATGAAAGCATTTCATCTTTTAAATTTATAGAACTCTTGGACCTTAGCTTTATAAAATAAAGGTAACGACTCTGATTTTAAATATATATATATATATATATATATATATATATATATATATGCCGACTGGTTCAGTTCTTTTGGAACACAGTATGGACAATTCTCAAAAAATTAGAAATTGAGCTCCCAATTGACCCAGCAATACCATTCCTGGGAATATATGCCAGAGAGCCAAAAAAGTACAGTCGAAATGACATTTGTACTTCTATGTTCATTGCTGCACTGTTTACAATAGCCAAAATCTGGGAAAAAACCCGAGTGCCCGAGAACAGACGAATGGTTAAAGAAACTTTGGTACATCTACACAATGGAATACTATGCAGCTGTTAGAAAAGATGAAGTCATGAAATTTACATACAACTGATTCTACATGGAAAATATCATGCTAAAGTGAAATGAGCCAAAAGGAGAGGGACAGACATAGAAAGACTGCACTCAACTGGGGAATATAAAGTAACAGAATGGGAGTCGAACACCCAACAATAGTTGAGATAAGTACCAGGAGGTCTACTCCAGGGCTTGGAAGCTGGCAGCACATGCTGGGGAAAAAGGCAGCTCAGATAGAGAAGGGAATACCAAGTAAAGGATGTTTGGAGGACTTGCTTAGGATGTGAGATGCATGCTGAAAGTAGTCTATAAACCGAACACAATGGCCACTCAATACCTCTATTGCAAACTACAACACCCTAAAGGAAAGACTGAGCAAAAGGGAATGCCCTGCTACAGAGGTGGGGTGGGGTGGGAGGTTTGGGGTGGGGGGTGGGAAGGCTACTGAGATCATTGGTGGTGGAGAATGGACACTGGTAGAGGGATGGGTACTTGATCATTGTATAACTGAAACCCAAGCACCAGTTTATAAGTCTACAACTGTACCTCATGATGTTTCACTAATAATTATAATAATGATATAATAATAATAATTATTTTCACTAAAAAAATAAAAATGCAAAATCAAAGTTGTCTATGTTATCAGAGTTAACTACCATTGTACAATAAAATTTCTAATTAAAAGTTTTTTTCTAGAGATCCAAAGAAACATAACAACACTCACATTAGGAAGCACATATACATATACAGAAGTAGTTTGGTTTACTAATTGTACTTACTACACTCTTTTTTTGCAGCTCTTTGATAAAATTTAAGTTCTGAAAATAATGGACCATTTTCTTGATATTCCTATAAAATAATTAAATTTCATTAGTTATTAAGAAAATTTACATTAAAGATAAAATTAGTTATTCACCTGTGAAAATGTTACTACAAATAAACATAATACTACTTGAATTATTATTTATAAACACTGGTACCATATTTCTACTATATGACCTCAACACTAAACTTGAAGAACTTCATTAAAATTTCAATGTATAATACCATGTCTACAAAGTTTAATACATGAAAAAAATTTCTTTTGAAAAGAACATACTAAAAGCAATGAGAATTGCAAACATACATGACATATGTACCAATATGAGCACCAGAGTGTAAACAATGCAAACTGAGGTATTTCAGTAACACACAATAACTTCACTAAGTGTATTCTGTATTTAATTCACTGAAGCATTAAGTTCACTGAGGCACAAGAAATATTAAGAAATGTAGGACCTCAACTCTGCCTTTAAAGATATTATAATATAGAGTAAGGAAGATAGAAATCAGATAAGGAGTCCAAGAGATAGCTGGCTAGAAAAGTTGAAAGGATGGTAGGTGAATGCCATGCCTGGTCCTCTTCCCCTCCCAGGTCAGTACATATCCCAATCCAGGATTCTGCTTTCCCCATGCATGCGCCCCAGACATCCTCTGGGACCCTGGGCTGCCCACCATCACTGAGCCTCTTCCTGTTCATCCCCATCCCCGTGCCCGGTCTTCTTCCCCTCCCAGGTTGTACTCCCCACATATATCAGGTACCCAGAGGGGGCGTGGCCTCTCCAGAAGTGGACGTGGCCTAGTTCTGGGCCTAGCTGCAGGTAATTACTCATACTCAGCAATCTTGTGTAACATCTCAGTCTCCATACCACCACACCAACATGAAGAAACAACGTAAATCCCCACCCCGAGGAGAGGACGATAAAAAGAGTCCAGAATCATCATTAGGTGTTACTCACTTAAGGAAGCTCTCTGAGAAAGAATTCAGATATGAAGTAATGTTCAATGAACTCAATGAAAAAGTGAGACAGATATCCAGTAAATTAAAGGAGGACATGAAAGAAACCACCAAGAAAATGAGAGCAGAAATTGGAAAGCTACGCACAGAAATGTCACAAATAAAAGATTTGGTAGATGAAATAAAAAACTCAGTGTGTGCCGTCAACAGTATAATGGCTACAGCTGAAGACAGAATCAGTGAGCAGGAAGATGAGATGCAGGAAGCCTAGAGGCAACAAAAAACAATGGCCAGAGGCCTCAAAATAGCTCTAGAGCGAATTAGAGTTCTAGGGGATGATTCCAAGAGGAACAACATTAGAATCATTGGAGTACGAGAAAGTCAGGGAAACAGTCTCATTGAAAAAGCCACGGTTAAACAGATCACTGTTGAAAAGTTTCCAGAGCTGGACAATGCAGGCATCCAGAGTCAAGGAGCCTGAAGGGTGCCAGCTAAAAGAGTCCCTAACACTCCAAGACATATCATAGTTAAAATGATGGATGCCACTGATAGAGACACAATACTGCAAGCAGCAAGATCAAAGAAGGAACTCTCATACAAAGGAGCACCTCTTAGATTCATAGCAGACCTATCAGAGGAAATCCTTCAAGCCCGAAGGCAATGGTGGGATATAGTGAAAAAAACTCACTGAAATGAATGCTTCACCAAGAATACTTTATCCAGGGGATGGAGTGATAGCACAGTGGGTAGGGCATTTGCCTTGCATGCAGCCAACATGGCCAACCCGGGTTCGATTCCCAGCATCCCATATGGTCCCCTGAGCACCGCCAGGAGTAATTCCTGAGTGCATGAGCCAGGAGTAACCCCTGAGCATCTCCGAGTGTGACCCAAATAGCAAAAAAAAAAAAAAAAAAAAAGAATATCCGGCTAAATTCTCACTCAAACTTGAAGGAATGGTACACTATTTTATGGATAAACAACAGCTAAGAAACTTCATAGACTCAAAAACAAACCTTAAAGAAGGGCTAAAGGGGCTACTATAAGACTAGAAAAACCCCTACAAGCACAACAAACCCTTACAGAAAGATGATACAAAACCCGATAAAAATAATTTCTCTCAATATCAATGGTCTAAATTCACCAATTAAGAGACACAGAGTGGCAAAATGGACTCAGAGACAGAACCCAACAAACAAGTAACATCTGAACAATCACAACAAACATAGACTCAAAGTCAAAGAATGGAAAACAACACTGCAAACAAATAAATCCCTCAACAAAGCTGGAGTGGCCTTACAAATATCGGACAACATAGATTTCAGGTTGAAAAAGATTAGAAGGGACAGTGAAGGTCATTTTTTTTTATACGTAAGGTAAGACAAGTTTGGCAAAACCCTCCACGACATTGACGAGAATGGTATTTTCAAAGATGACATGCCACTGGCCACGCAAGTGAAAACAGAGATAAACAAAAGGGACTATCTTAAACTAAGAAGCTCCTGCAACTCAAAAGAAACAGTGACCAAAATACAAAGACAATATACAGAATGGGAAAAGATATTCACCCAATACCCATCTGACAAGGGGTCAATATCAAGGATATACAAACCACTGGTTGAACTCCACAAGAAGAAAACATCCAAGCCCATCAAAAAGTGGGATGATGAAATGAACAGAAAATTTCTCAAAGAAAAAATCCAAATGCCAAAAAAGGCACATAAGAAAATGCTTTACATAACTAATCATCAGGGAGATGCAGATCAAAACAACAATGAGATATCATCTCACACCACAGAGACTGGCCCACATCCAAAAGAACAAAAGCAACCAGTGTTGGCGCAGATGTGGCGAGAAAGGGACCCTCCTTCACTGCTGGTGGGAATGACGACTGGTTCAGCCCTTTTGGAAAACAGTATGGACAATTCTCAAAAAATTAGAAATTGAGCTCCCATTTGACCCAGAAATATCCACTCCTGGGAATATATCCCGAAGAGGCAAAAAAGTACAATTGAAATGACATCTATGTTCATTGCTAAACTGTTCAAAATCTAGAAAAAACCCAAATGCCCGAGAACAGACAACTGGTTAAAGAAACTTTAGTACATCTACACAATGGAATACAATGCAGCTGTTAGAAAAGATGAAGTCATGAAATTTACATACAACTGGTTCTACATGGAAAATATCATGCTAAGTGAAATGAGCCAGAAAGAGAGGGACAGACATAGAAAGACTGCACTCATCTGGGGAATATAAAGTAACAGAATGGGAGTCGAACATCCAACAATAATTAAGTACCAGGAGGTCTGCTCCACGGCTTGGAAGCTGGCAGCACATGCTGGGGGAAAAGGCAGCTCAGATAGAGAAGGAAACACCAAGTAAAGGTGTTTGGAGGACTCGCTTGAGATGTGAGATGCATGCTGAAACTAGTCTATAAACCGAACACAATGGCCACTCAATATCTCTATTGCAAACTACAACACCCTAAAGGAAAGAGTGAGCAAAAGGAAAAGCCCTGCCACAGAGGTGGGGTGGGGTGGGAGGGTTGGGGTGGGGGGTGGGAGAGCTACTGGGATCATTGGTGAAGGGATGAGTCATTGTATAACTGATATAATTGTATACATTGTATAACTGAAACCCAACCAACCAAGTTTGTAAGTCTACAACTGTACCTCAGGTGTTTCCCTAATAAAAATATAAATAAAAAAACTTAAAAAGGATGGTAGGTATCAATACCAAATAGGTTAATTTAAAATATTAAAATTAGGATGAGAAATATTACAAAAATAAAGAATAAAAGATAAAGTATATTGAAATCAAATTTGAGATCAATACATACCACTTTTATGACATGCTTTGCATCATTATCTGGTTTATTTGTAGGGAAAGCTGCAGAACAAAACACAAGGTAAAAAATAGTTTTCAATTACTAGACAGCTATTATAGCCTCAATAGTAATTAGCAGTTTTTATATACTAATTTATTATATCCTCCCAAAAACCTCTTATGTTAGGTATCATCTCCACTTTACTTAAGATTCTACTAGGAGCTAAGTAGTTGAGTAATTTTCTCACTAAACTATAGCATACTAAGGAAAAAGCCTCAAATTTGTCTGACACTACAGCCCACACTTTACTACAAACCTTATTAAAACATGGAAACCAACAGATGATATTTAATTACATAAATTCAAAAGTAGAAAAATATTTTCTAGACATCTCGATTTAAAACAACAAAATTTATAGTATAACCTGCACTGTAGCACTATCCTCCCATTATTCTATTTATTCGAGCGGGCCTAGTAATGTCTCTAATTTGATACTTGTTGTTAGTGTGTTTGGCATATTGAATACATCATGGGTAGCTTTGCTGTGCAGGCGAGATACTCTCGGTAGCTTGCAGGGCTCTCCGAGAGGGGCGGAGGAATCGAACCCGGCTCAGCTGGGCTAGCTGCGTGCAAGGCAAATGCCCTACTACTGTGCTATTGCTCCAGCCCAATACAGCATTTGACTGCAATAAGTATAACCTACTGATTCAATTTTTCTAAATTAAAATCTATGATAATATAGAAATGAAATAGTTTCATTTTTAGAGTTCTGAACTATTTTACAGTGCAAAATTCTAAAATAAAGTTCAAATAATATCAATGTCTGAATTGTCTTCTCAGCCTACAATTATTCTTATATTGAAATATATATCTCATCATGTAATAAAAGCTAACTTCAGTTTTGTTATCTTCATTTTGTCTGCCATAAACATTTCAGATATAGTAATCCAATTTCTGAAGATTTCCATGTTTAGGTATTTATAAGATGGAACCAATCATTTCCTCACATTATCTAAATTATTAAAAGATGACAATTTTGGGACCATGGTGATAGTTCAAAGGCATGGAATGCATTCCTTACATGTGTCACTCCCTGGGTTCCAACTCTGTCACCACACACTTCCCCGGTTACTGCCAGGTCAGAGCAGCACTGCATCCTTAAATCTGAGCATAGAACCAACAAGCCCAAACTACTGGACCAAATATCGCTAAGAGTTTCTATTTAAAAAATGCTGAAGTGATATAGCACAGCAAGTGGGGCGTTTGCCTTGCATGTGGCCGACTGGGGTTTGATTCCTCTGCCCCTCTCAGAGAGCCCAGCAAGCTACCGAGAGTAGCTCTCCTGCATAGCAAAGCATGGCAAGCTACCCGTGACATATTTGATATGCCAAAAACAGTAACAACAAATCTCACAATTTGTTGTAAGACGTACTGGTGCCCGTTCGAGCAAATTGATAAACAATGGGAGGACAGTGCTACAGTGCTACAGTATGAACATATTCTGACATTTATCCATTCATTCCACAACATTTCTTCATTCATTCAAATAACCAATATTTATTTATCAATAGGTTGGGGACTGCCAAGTACTATGTTTAAGTATCACTGAGGATTATGCATAAAAGAAAGCAAAAGAGGAATAGTAATATTGAATGGAATACAAAATTGGGGTAGTTCTGTGTAGAAGAAAAGATTAGAAGATACTTTCTTCTAGCCCTTTAGCAAACGATTCGGTATTGTGATGGTGCCAAAGGTGGGAGGAGAAATATTACTGCCCTAATCTTGCATCACATCAAACTCTATGCAATAATCTTTGTTTACTAAGGTAGAGTGTGAAAAGGGTAGCACTGTAGCACTGTGCTCCCATTGTTCATCGATTTGCTCGAGTCTCCATTATGAAACTTGTTGTTACTGTGTTTGGCATATTGAATACACCACAGGGAGCTTGCCAGTCTCTGCCATGAGGACGCGATACTCTCAGCAGCTTGCCGGGCTCTCCTGAGAGGGACGGAGGACTCGAACCTCGTTTGGCCGTGTGCAAGGCAAACACCCTACCAGCATTAAGAGTATAAAGGCAAAATGGGAATTTTAACTAGAAAAGTTACATATACTGTCACTGAAAATAAAAGAACCCAATTATTCCATTCATATGCGCTCTCTCTCTCTCTCTCTCTCTCTCTCTCTCTCTCTCTCTCTCTCTCTCTCTCTTTTGGGCTACACCCACCACTCAGGGTTTACTCCTGCTCTTTGCTAAGGGATTATTCCCATCAGGGCTCAGGGACCCACGTGAGGTGCCAGGATCGAAATCGAAGCCATGTCAGTTGTCTCCAAGGCAAGGACCCTACCTGCTGTACTATCATTCCAGATCCATCCAATCCAATCCAACTCCTTGCAGGTTTCTGTCAGCATAGTCCTACCGCTATTGTATCACTTCTTTTCCTATCAATTCTTATTTGTGTATCACATCAATAGAACTTGTTGATGTATAATGTGAAACCTCCCCACAACTGTCATTCAATAATTACACAATAATCTATCTTCCAAGTCAGATTATATGGGAAGACCTAAATTCAAAATTGACTAGAAAACTGTTCAAGATGAATGTTAAATAAATCAATTGTCCTAGCTAACATGAATGTCTCTTTACAGTGATCAGCTAATTAATAAAACAAATATCTATTTTCTACTGTAAGCCAAGTCATAATCTAGCTAGTAAACTTAAATGACAGAACACAGACATAGTATCTGCTTGAATTCTCTATTATAAGAATCTGACATTCATCAAATACTCACATGCAAGCCTAAAACTTAATCACAGTAAATGTTTAAGGGAGAGGTAGATGTAACATAAGATTATCTAATTTAAATTATATGAAAGAGAATACCAAAACGAGAATAATGGAAAAAGTGTAAAAGGACTAGATGCAACTCTAATTAATAATTTCTTCTTCTAAATGAGTGGTTCTTAAATCTTGAAATGTAGGGAATAGGAAAAGCACAATTTGATGTGTATTCTGAATAGATCATTGCATCAAATTATGGAGAAAAAACTGAAAATGAGCTGGGAGAAATTGACAGGCAAGAGTTTAAATGCCGGTGATAAGTGGGCTATTGATGGGATTAATGTATCAATGGGTAAAATAAAATGAACAGATTCCAATTATTTGGAAAATCAAAAAGCTAAGAATAAAAGGGATGGAGAAGGAAGGAGAAAAAAGGAAGAAAAAGAAGAGGGAAGGGGAAGAAAAGGAATAGAAAGAGAGAGAGAGACAGAGACAGAGACAGAAACAGAAACAGAGACTCACACACACAGAGGGAGGAATAAAGGTTAATGTATCAATGGGTAAAATAAAATGAACAGATTCCAATTATTTGGAAAATCAAAAAGCTAAGAATAAAAGGGATGGAGAAGGAAGGAGAAAAAAGGAAGAAAAAGAAGAGGGAAGGGGAAGAAAAGGAATAGAAGAAGAGAGAGAGGATGAGAGAGAGAGAGAGAGAGAGAGAGAGACAGAGACAGAAACAGAAACAGAGACTCACACACACAGAGGGAGGAATAAAGGGAGGGAGAACATCCACCATAATGAAACCCAAACAGAAATTAAATAAATAAATAAATAAATAAATAAATAAATCTCATGGGGCCAAAGAGATAGTACAGCAGATAGGGCAGTTACCTTGCACACTTCAATCCCTGACACCAGATATGGTCCCCCCAAGTCCTTCCAGGAGTGATCCCTGAAAGCAGAATCACGAGTAAACCCTCAGAACCCCAGGAGGAAGAAAGGAAAAGGAGGAAGCGAGAGAGGGAGGAAGGGAACTTCTCTTCGCTTCAAATAAATCTTAAGTTTAGTAAAAATTGCAACATGGTCTGGGGATTTTCAATCTCTTCTGTTGATGTAATAGTTGAAGAAAATATAACATGGTCTAGGGTATTTTCTTCAATGAATACAAATATACTATATAGATGTAATATATATATACACACATATATAAAATATCAAAGTATAGGTTACTCCAAACATATATATATTACAAAAGAGTTCAAATAAGAAAGTTTCTGTCTAAAGAAATTATAAAACAAAAGAGTAAACTAAACAAAGAAGTGAAATGAGGATATAAGGATAAAAAACAGAAATCTAAGAGATTGAAAACAGAAAAAGAGTGTCAAGGTATATCATTAAAAATCTATAATGTTGGGGCAAGACAAGTAAGGAGGGTTGCTTATTCTCAATTACAGGATTTTTTTATTGTAAATAATTTTGTAAAAAGTTCAGCACTTCTTACCTTAGAAATCTGTATGCAACCTCAGGTGTATATATGATATAGAACTACAGTAGATATGTGAATTGCAATATAAAACTAGTTCCTACCTTACAGTTCTCAAAAATTTTCTAACTACTAAAAACAACTTTTGCCTTCTATCATAAAATCTTTTAACATTTCTTATCTTGAAAAATCTTTTTCAATTACATAATTCCAAATATTTTATTTATAGAAAACTTTAATGAGACTATTTCAGATTTCCTAAAACTTCAAATGTTTCCTTCTATTTCTTTAAAAAGATAATCTGTTCTCACCAGAGAGAGCACAGCAGATAGTGCCCTTGCCTTGCATGTGGCTGACCTGAGCTTTGGTTTCCTCAGAACCTCAGTGGTTCCCCTGAACCCTGCCAGGAGTGATCCCTAAGTGCAAAACCAGGAATAAGTCCTGAGCACTATTAAGTATGACAAAAACAAACAAACTAAAAACAAAACCAACAAATTTGGCCAGATAATATATTTAATGCGTAGTCACATTTTTCTTGGATATTTTCCATCTATGAAATAAGGGCTAAAATAATCTTTATTATTATTATTATCTCCCAAAAATGTATTGATTATTTTAAAATTAAAAACCTACAAATGGGCTCAAAATCCAAACAAAAAACATACTGTGGAAGAAATGTAGTCCCACCTTCACTTGCTGAAACATTACTAATGCTTTTGCTAAAATTAGGTTTCAAATTAGGTAAATATTTTTAATATCATGAAATACTATCTCTGGGCTGGAGCGATAGCACAGCAGTAGGGCGTTTGCCTTACAAGTGGTCAACATGGCCGACCCGAGTTCGATTCCTCCGCCCCTCTCGGAGAGCCCGGCAAGCTACCGAGAGTATCTTGCCCGCACGGCAGAGCCTGGCAAGCTGCCCTTGATGCATTCGATACGCCAAACACAGTAACAACAAATTTCATGATGGAGACGTTACTGGGCCCGCTCGAGCAAATCGATGAACAACGGGAGGACCGTGACTATCTCTATTTTCCAGTATTTACCTCTTCATGTGATAGTCTTATTATCCACAGATATTACATAAAATAACTTAAGCATTATTTTTCCTTCTTGATCTTTGTTATTTTTCTTAGACTCGCTTTTTCTTTGACAATACAAAATTTGCACCATTTGGTCAATTTCATTTTAATTAACTTTTATCAGGTTTTAGTATCTCTAATCATCTTTTTAGGATTTGAGGTTCTCAAGGTCAGCATAATGCGAAAGTCCTTCCCCAATAAAATGGAGAGATTCCATAATGTGGTCAATTTATATAAACTAGTTACATTTTTCAATAATTTTAGTTGTTCAAAAACTTTCTGGTGAAGTGGAAATTCTGATATTACAGAAGTTTTCATCTCCTTTCTCATCATACAAATGTTACCAGATTTTTTTATTAAATATAATATACACGTTTTCTTAACTACCTTTTCTTCAACATCCTCCTAATACTATGTATGATAAGTTATCAGTACCCATACTTCAAGTAAAAAACTCACATTTGACACTGAAGATCTAAGTATAATTCAAGAATTTAATAAAAATGAGATCAAAATAATGAATAGCTTTTTTCATATTCCAAAATTAATAACCTGACTATGAGTATTCAAAACATAAATTTTAATGTAACATTTAGCTTATTCTTTTCTTTGTTATTTTAGTAGAAAAAAGTATTCTAAGAGGCTAGAGCAACAGTTCAGAGAGTAGGGCATTTGCCTTGCATGTGACTGACGTGGGGTTTGATCACTGGGACTCCATATGGTCCCACAAGCACCACCAGGAGTGATCCCTGGGTGCAAAGCCAAGCATAAGGCCTGAGTAATGTTGGATGTGGCACCCTAAAAAAGCAAACCAAAACTACTATTCTAGCAAAAAACTCAAACTAATAAATATCTCTTCCCTATGAACACCTAATTCTCCTGTTCAAGTTATTTTTAAAAAATAAAAATCATCATAGGTATATAATTAATCAATACAATTTCATAATATCTTGAGAAAATTAATTTTCAAAAACTATAGTTATTTTATAAAATATTCTGGTATCTCAACAAATTCTACAAATATATTCTTTATCAAATTTTTAATCAAGTATTCTGTTAAGCTCTTTAAAGTACTTAGTGTTAGAAATATCATGTAGCACTGTAGCACTGAACTCCATTGTTCATCGATTTGCTCGAGCGGGCCCAGTAACATCTCCATTATGAGACTTGTTACTGTGTTTGGCATATCGAATATATCACGGGGACCTTGCCAGGCATTTGCCGTGCAGGCGAGATACTCTCCGTGGCTTGCTGGGCTCTCCGAGAGGGGCAGAGGAATCGAACCTGGGCCGACCGGGTCAGCGGCATGCAAGTCAAACACCCTACCCACTGTGCTATCACTCCAGCCCTAGAAATATCATATCTTAAATTATTATCCTGGAGTTAAGGGGTTGACATAGTCAAGACTATTCAGCATTTGAAAAAATAAATATTTTTACCCGATGGCTATTAAAATTATAACCTAGGGCTTTAAGAGACTTTTCTAGAATCCTCCTATTACAATTTTGACCCAAAACAAATGCACAAATTCCCTATAAAACAAACTAACTCATTTATTAGCAGAGAAATCCAGCAAAATTTTCTCATTAATTTATATATTCTACTGGTTGGTTATTTTTGGTTTTTTTCCATAAAGTTTAGAAATAAAGTACAGCATATTTTAATGTATTTTTCTAGTCCTTAAAATTAGATTCACTATAAATATCAGATGTTTTTCACAGATTTTTGTGAACTTAATATTAAACACATATCACTGATGCTCTACACCTCGAGTTGTCAATCTGAAAGAAAATGACACCATTATGAGCATCATCACTAACAGATTCTTAAATTAGCTGCCAATACTATCAATTAGATATTTCACTATAATTTTAGAAATTATGAACATTTCATAATCAAGTAATTTGCTACTATTTCTTCTAACTAGTAATAAATTCAAAGTATTCTTTGACAAAGAAAATCAATCAATAGAGCAAAAAGATCTAAGTTCAAAAAAAAAAAAAGATCTAAGTTCAAATGTACCTGGAGACAATTTTAAAAGCTGACACAGAGGCAAATTTTTTAACCTCCCTAGGTCTCAAATATTCTGTATTAAGTTGGGAGGACAAAAATTAAATAATGCATACACAGCATTCAACATAGAGCTTAACACACACTTAGAGAAAGATTTCAGCAAATGATGATGATGATGATTTTCTTAAAAAAATAGCAAAAGCCATTATTTAGCAGCTTTCTGATGCCAGATAAATGACATATCCACTATTCTTTACTGGCCAATCTCCATTCAAATTCACTCCTTCCTATTCTCTGTTCATGACCTCCTCAGTGAGGCTTTGGTAACATTACCACTAAGAATTTCATTAGGTGGAACTCAGAACACCTACAATGGAAGCTATGCTGCTCTTCATGAGTCTCTTTCACACATGTTGCAGCTTCCAATTGCTCTTGCTTGAAATGAATTTGCGGGAAGCTGCCTTTACTCCACTCTCAGGAGAGAAAAATGGCCAGTGTCTCTTAGGAATAATTAACAAAAGACAGTTTGTTTCATCTTCATGATAAAATACAGCATCCCTATTAAAAGGCAAATTCATCATTCCCAAAAGTTAAATAGAATAACACTTTAAAAGTAATTCCAGCTGATTAAATTTAGGGTTGTAGGGAAAAAAAACTTAATTCATGAATATACTCTGAATCTTTCATTTGATTTTTAAATGTATAAATGTTCATTTAACTTTGAGCTCTTGCCTCTCAGTGTTCTATTCTAAGCTAGTCAAACAAGTGGTAGCAGGCATGCTGGGCTCAATAATACTGCCTCTCATATTTAAATACTCTTTTACACTTGGATTGCAAATTAAAGACAGTCTCCTGAACACTGACACATTTTCAATGATTGATTTTGCAAAACGTGTTGATTTTTCCTACACTGTTTTGCCTCTGTGTGTGTCAACTTTGGCCTTCTTTTCTTGCTCCTTTGCAGCACTGCTGTCTCTTTGAAGTCATTGTCAGTCTGATATGAAAAATGCACATTAAATTTCATGACTAATTACACACAAAATTCCTGATCTCAAGTATGAAACACCTATGTCCAGAAACTAACAAAAGCTCCTAACTACTTAATTAAAATACTTAAATATTTTTAAACGCCAATAACTTACTTTCTGTTAAGGTTTGTTTGCAGTCTTTGAAAATTAGATTACTTATGCATATTACATGCTTACAAATCAATCTATTTAATAGTAAACACTATCCAATTCCTCTACAAAAGTTTATACTTTCTATTACAGCAAATTCAATGAAGTTCTGCTCAGAATTCTTTTACTTCGAACATAAAATTGTTCCTCAATAGTGTTCATTTTTTTAATCCTCCTAATTTTATGCATTAGCAAAGTTGACTTTTTCCAATAAAAACTGCAATTTATGGATTATGTATATGGCTTCGAGTATTTTAAATACAAACTTGAAAAGAGATTGTATACTTGTCTCTCCCCTAAATTGTGCAAATATACAAAATGCCTATAAAACTAAAAGCATAGTGCTTTAGACAATAACACCATATATAAACAATCTATACAAAATTACATGCAGATTTATAACATGTAAAGCACGAAACATTAAATAAGTTTATTTAAATTTTTTTTTTACAAGCCAGACCAATTCTAGAGTTGCCAAGTCATTTTTTTTCTTCAGATAATCATATTTAGGGCATTGTTTAAGAACTAACAGAAAGCAAGGAATCTATAATCAAATATGTGAGGTGTGTGTGTAAGACAATATACAAGTCATAATCAAAGGAATAATGAGATGAGCACTATTGAGCACTATAAGACAACTCAACCTGAGAACAAAATGAAAAATTACACATTTCCCACTTTCTTCTTTAGTATGTTAGAATTTTGTAAAGCCTACTTTTCATTATTTGGTTTCATACATGATTATTAATAACAGACTTCTTTAGTTTCCAGTCTACTACCTCAAGGTATTTTCCTATTTGTTGTTTCCCTTCTTGTTAAACAAACCCTCTTCTATTTCTAGTTGTACATCTCATGCAGTTACTGAGGCAACTTCAGGAAATGTATCACATGCCATCACACTACTATACTCAGAACCCCTGCAAAGCCTACCAGTTTACCAACTGGTTAATTCAACTCTCAAGATGAAAATTCAGTTGCTTGAAAATTGTGTTTCACATTGGAAAGATTGGGGACGAAGAGTAGACACACTACTACAGAAATGGCCACAATACTTAAGCAGTGCAAGTTAGATTAAGGTCTGCACATGAGCCAAAGCTTAGAATTTCATTGCCTTTGTTGGCTCATGTCACTTCTTTAATTAATGTCACTTTCTCTGGTTTAATATCAGAGCAAGTGACAAGAGTGCTTCTGGATGAATTGTGTTTTCAGAGGACTATGGCATACTCTCCTGCAGTCTGACAGAGGGACGTGCCAGTTTCACTTGGCAGTTACAATGCACCAGCTTTAGTTTTAGTAGTTTAATTTGTGGCAGTTATATGTTTTGAATACGTTGAAGTATTCACAATGGTCTCATGGAATCTGTTCCATAGATAAAGTTTACACAGTGGAAAATAAAAAGCAATGGCTATAAGGCGATTAGGAAAAGCTTCTCTTGGCCACAGCTGGCCTTAGAGGCACTCCTGAAATTAAGAACATTTAGAGGCTCTGATTAAAGTGATAACAAGAAAGGATGCCCTCACTTTTTTTTTCCTGTCCAGTCTGTAGTTGGTGTGAGACGATCATAAGGAATATGATATTTAGAACTCAATTTTATGCAAAATCCATTATTCAAGAGATAAAGTTTATATACATGATAGACATGCAATGAAATAACCGTTAGACTAAGAACCTTTGTTACTTATGCATTAAATTGGTTCTGACATTTTGGTAAACTAAGTTCTTATTGATAAAAAAATTTGGAAGAATTTTGAGGATTATGAGAAAGGACCAAGCATTTTCCTTGGATTTGTTAAAGATCTTTTCTGCCGTAGGCTCAAGTATTCTGAAGGGTTTTTGAGTTTTTCCTTCTCCTTTATACACTTTTGTGAAGCCTCATCAGCTCATGGTGAGCACTGCCACCAAGGAGTTCTTCCAAACTTTGCCTGCCCTTTCTAAATTTAGGGTTCTTTACTGCAGCAGGTTGAAGATCTGGCTTTGATTGCACCTGGCTCTGCTGGAGAACAGAAATATTCATCTCCACTGAATGCATGCTGCTTAAGTGCTGGAGGCACTTGCAGGAGAATAACTCTCATTGGAAACTTCATTACAATACTTTCTCTTCCCTACATGAAGTAGTAATTCTCATTCACCAAAGATAGAATTTGCCTGACACAGCCATGGGAGCTCCTGTTTGACTTTCAAAATTAATCAACCTCTAAGCTGGAGTAGAAATGGCATGTCCTTTAACCTTAAGCACAAAAAGCCCTCAACAGACTGTAGTTTTTATATCCCTGGATGGGAATTTGGGCCCCTGATACTTAAACTTGATGCACATACTGGGTTTCTGGCATGCTTTTGCCCATACCCATCTGCTAGCCTGGCACTGTGCCCATTCAGAAGGTGTGATGCCAGTTTCAATAGGGCATAGGTGCCAATCAAAGATGGGTTTGGAGGGGCAGCATGCAGAACGCAGCAAAAGTCAGTTCTTCTGCCAGAAGATCCTCCTGTTACCCTATAATGCCAATGAAGGGCCACATGCTTCATTGCTTGGGATCACATTGCATCTGTAGATGTTTCTGGCCTTCAATGGATGTCTTTCTACAGCATCTTTTACCCCACATATTACTTTCTATAGTAAGTGTACTTCTCTCAAGTTTAATTTTGTAGATATTTTTAAAGTCTACCTGACTAAAAGTCATCCTTTTAAGAGAAATCTTCGACAATTAGTTTATAATAATTTGAGTCTTTAGTCTTCTCTTCTAAATACTCTTTCGTGTACTCATGTTCATGTCAGGGAGCTATATGGGACAAACATTCTGAAGAGCTAATTTGAAAACCTGACACTTTATGAATTCTACCAAGTTCATAAGTACTGATAAGTTTGGGTGGTGGACAAAATTTCATTATTTAAATGAACTCTCTGGTGTAGAGAATTAAAAGTTCCACATTTTTTATAAACAGAGGTATTATTTTATCTTAAAAGGAACATATCTCCTATTTTTTTCTGTCTCTCCATTATCTAAAGAAAAAAATACCTAATACACTTCAGAAATAAAAGTCTATTTATAGTTCATAAGAAATTCAAAAGCCTGAAAAGCTGAGGAGTTTTTTATTGTATAGCAATAGAGATGAACTCATTTCATGAAGAAGAAATTTCCCTACTGTAATAAGTTTCAAATTTAAAAACCTTGACCAGTATAAATGGTTACAAGATAAAGGGGGCTGGAGCAACAGCACAGCAGGTAGGGCATTTGCCTTGCACATGGCTGACCTAGGTTTAATTCCTCCATCCCTCTCAGAGAGCCCAGCAAGCTACCGAGAGTATCCCGCCCACACAGCAGAGCCTGGCAAGCTCCCCATGGCGTATTCGATATGCCAAAAACAACAACAACAAATCTCACAATGGAGACGTTACTGGTGCCCACTAGAGCAAATCGATGAACAACAAGAGAACAGTGCTATAGTGCTACAGTAAAAAGGAGTTGTTTCAGATCTTTCCTTATGACAAAAAAAAAAAATTGTCAGTAGTTGAAAATAAAGAACCTTAATATAAAATATGATAAAAAGATCAGACATTTTAATAAATAAAAAATAGAAGCAAAGGCTAAGCCTTAGGAAAAACTTATTCCTGGATCTGCACTCAAGGATCATTCCTGGTAGGGCTTGAGGAACCAAATGTGGCTCTGTGGATAATCAAATCTGGGTCAGCATCATGCAAGGCAAATGCCCTGCCTACTGTACTATCACTCAAAGAACTGCCATTTTGTGTAGGAAGCCAAGCTTTAAAAATAGATTATTTTTTTAATTGAATAACTGTGAAATATACAGTTACAAAGCTGTTCTTGATTGGATTTCAGACATACAATATTTCAACACTCATCCATAAAAAGATTTTTAATTTAACTGACAGGTAACTAAACACTACTCTTTCTCTTTTTTTTTCTTTTGTTGTTGTTGTGTTGTTCTATTTTTAATTGTTGGTCCACACCCCCTAGGGTTTACTCCTGGCTCTGAACTCAGGGATCACTTCTGCTGGGCTCAAAGAACCATAAGGGACATTGAGAATCAAACCCAGGTTTGTCATGTTCAAGACAAATGTGCTACCCACTGTACTATCCTTCAGCCCCAAAACTGCTCTTTTCAACAACTCAAAATTAATAACTTATGGAGAGCACATACAAAATTAAAATATTAAAATGCATCTTCCAGAAAATTTGACTTCTGTGTAGGTACAGTAAGTATCACAAAAACCCATGACTCCATCCTCCTTCAAGTTTATATTACCTAGTACCTACCTAATGTTCATCTGGTAACTAGTTTAACATATATACCACAGCTTCTAGCACAAGTTATTAACATATCAAATTTTCTTTTTTTCACATTCACAGAATCACTTGCAAAATAGCTTAGTGACAATCTTACTAGAACTATAATGTTGCATTTTATCGAGTGAGGCTAACTGGCCTAAGTCATGATACACTATACCAAAAGAATATTTAATATAGCAATGCATAATGAAACCATGTATGAGTCAATAATTCCACTTTGTTACTAACATTATGATTATGCTCTTCTAATCCTATCCTACATACCTTAAAATAAACCTTATCAATTGTTGGTGGGAATGAGGATCTATTCAACCTCCTTGGAAAACAATTGGACATTTTGCAAATATCTAAGGATTGAACTCCCACAAAACCTGGCAAGTCCACTTTTTTGGAATCTACTTCAGGGCTCAAAATCAATATTTCAAAAAGATATTTTCACTCCTCTACCTATTACAGCACTATTTAGAACAGTAAAATCTGGAAACAACATGAGTCCCAAAGAACAGATGACTACATAAGAAATTATAGTGTAACAATAGGATAGTACTTATACAGAAACTGTGGTCTATGTACACAATGTAATGGGTATGTGTGTGTGTGTGTGTGTGTGTGTGTTTGTATGAATAACAAATGGCAAAGGCAACAGAACCTGAGAACTGGTCTACAGAACTGAGCTTATCAAGGAGAAGTGTGTGTGTGTGTGTGTGTGTGTGTGTGTGTGTGTGTAGAATACGTATTTAAAAAATGCCAGGAGCGGATCTCATGATTCTATTCATTTCTGAGCTCCACCTCAACCTTGATGTAGGAACCAGCATAGGTGCCAGGAAGCAAGGGCACATCCAAGTCAGCTTCCAGGATCACTCTGTTGTGCAAACTTGACCTAGGCTGGCAGGACCCGAACAGGTGGGAACCAAGGTTGCCAGCATACCTTAATGTTCTGAGATAAAACCCACCTCTGCAAATCAGCCCAGCCTCCTGGCTGAGATGGGAATGTTGCTAGAAAATCAGAGCAGGTGAAGCCAGGTGGGGGGCCCTGGCCAGGGCCAGGCACTGTACCCCCTGCTAGAGAAACTACCATTTCTGAGAGTCCTTGCTGTGCTTGGGACTGACTTTAGGGCCTAAAATCTGGTCATGGTGGTAGTGAGCTCTGGTCTTCTATAATGGCCATTGGGGTAGAGTAGTCCTCATCATGGCTTATGGGTAATCTTCAATGGCTGTCTGAGCTGTGTGAGGTCATATGCAAGTTTTGAAAACGATAGAATCAGCACTCAAAAAGTGTCTGTAAACATTTTATACCTTTCCTCCAACTAATCTTCCTGCTGTCAATTTATGCTATAGACTGACTATCAAAACCTAAGAGGATAGAAGGAAAAATCTTTCCTCTACTACAGTTTAATGTTTTATAAGGAACCAACATGTCCTTCAGTGGAGCTCCTGTATCAAATTCTTTAATACAGAATGGATGTACAGAGTCCATTTGGAAAATATCACGCTTGTGGGGAAATATTTTGATCAATATCAACTGATATCTATTTATTTGTTAAATGCAGTCATAAATGGATAATCTCTGATAATTCCAGTACTGGCTTCAGACAGCCTTTTAAATTTTATGTCATTTTTAATTGTCAGTGTAATATAATTTTTTTGATAATTTAAAGTTTTATATATACTGTAAAAGTATATTAACTGGGGTGCCAAAGAACAAAGAAAATAAGTGTCTATCTTCTCTTCTCACAAAGATGATACATAACTATCACTACTTTAGATACATAGGAGAGAAATTCATTCATCCCTTACAAATACCTTGAGGTATTAAAGCTCAATTCTTTAGTGGAACCAAGTTAAGAAATGAGCAGAACACCATAGTGCTTAAATATTATTGAGTCTTAAGTAGAAAGTATTTTCATATGATTGGATCTTCTACAGTGAAAGATAATGCTACCAAGAAGATACACCTTTAAAAATATAGCAACATTTTGCCTGGCAGACTATAGTTATGCTGTTAAGATTCCTATTAATCGCTTGAAAAAACATGGATAAGAGATAGATCAGACATGTCCTAAAATTATTTTCTAAACATTAACGATCTTCATATTTTACATATTATTATAAACTTTTATTTCAAAGTTTTATTTTTTAAAAATTAATTTATCACAGTTACAATAACATTCATTTGGTATTTGGTAATATGAAGCTATACTTTACCTAAATATATCAATCCAAATCCTCCAGAGCCAATCATCTTGCCTAGCACCCATTGTTTTCCTTCCATGTCATCCAAAACTTTGCCTTCTGGAAGCGGAACAGGAAGCTTATATTTCTCATTCCTTCTCGGTGGCATCACGTCTGCTGGCAGAAAAAGTGAGAAGTAATTAAAAATAAAAACAACAAAACTTTGAGTTCAGCCCATTTTTTCAAAATGTCTCATGTGGGGCATTTCTAAAGACTCCTAGAAATTAAGAGTTTGAAGTAATTTTTGTTTGGCAAAGTCTGCATCCTATATTCATATTTGAGATTCAGATACATTATAATATTGAAATAAGATCTACATTACAATGTTATGAGGATGTGGGTTTTTTTTCTAACAAGATATAGTAGCTGTAATTCAGTCAAATTTCTATTAAAAACAGACAAGCAAGAACCTGTTGAATTTTTAACTCAGCCATATCAAATATATAAATATTTACAATAACTATAAGCAGTATAGAATATTCCTTAAGAAATAAGTTAAGGGACTAGAGCGGGTAGGGCGTCTGCCTTGCACCCAACCAACCAGAGTTCGATTCCCAGCATCCCATATGGTCCCCTGACCATGGCCAGGAGTAATTTCTGAGTGCAGAGCCACAGTGACCCCTGTGCATCGCCAGGTGTGCATCGCCACAGTGACCCCTGTGCATCGCCAGGTGTGACCTCCCCAAAAAAAGAAATGAAGCTGACAATTTCCTATGACAGAAAGAAAAACAAATTTCGTATCTATGCAAATACTTCATTGAGAATACTTCTTCATTAAGAACACAATATATTGCCTGAGAGACAATAACAGGGGAAGGAGCTTGCCCTGCACTAGATCTCTTGCTGGGTCTCCAGTAAAGCATCTGCCAGGAGTTAAACTTGGAACACCACCAGGTGTGGCACAAACACCAAAAACAAACAAACAAACAAAAAGAATAGTAAGTATAAAAGGTGAAAAGAACTTTCAATCACTGAGACAGTTTTAGATTGGGAAAACTTGGACTGTGAAAATGAACACCACTAAGCACAGCAATTGACAGAGTAAATACTCGACAAATATTGTTAAATGAGCACTGGGTTTTCAGGGTTCTGTAGTTAAGAAGCTCACCAAATCACTGGACAGTTTTAGGGTTGCCACAATACTCTAAGATTCTTGATTCTTTAGGGCTGCCACACTAAGATTTTTCTCTTCCTTCTTCAAAGTGAAAATTGCCAAGCCTCAAAGATCAATGTACTGACTGCAACAAAAAAAAAAACCTAGCCAGATAGCCTTAATCAGCCCTACCTGCTTAAGTTTTGTGCATTTTACTATCAGATATCTGAGTTAAAAGAGAACATTTTTGAGGGGGGGAAAAAATAACCAGTTTCATATCTGAAATTTAAAGGTGAAGTTAAGTGCTTTCTTCTAAGTAATTCCAAAGATTTTTTTTTAAGTTGCTGAATGCCTTTGAAATAAAGTAAACGTTGTTATCCTATCATCTTCCCCATATTTCTCAAGATTGAGTTTTTGATCCTTTCAAGAGATTTCACTTCCTACTATCATTCACTTAGCAATCAAGTACCAGAGAGAGCCAAGAAAGACAGCAGAAACCCCCAGAAACCCCGAACAATATTCACCCTCCCTCCTTCTGGGAGGAACACAAGATATTCAGAGGGTCAACCATTCTTCAAAGCAGAAAAGGGGGCGGGGGTTGTGCGGGGATTCCCCCAGTAGTTCATACAGTCTGATGCCCAGACACTCGCTGGCCAATTTAAACACTGAAATCACTGCAAGAACAACTTTTTGACAAGGCACAAGTTGTAAAGTATAAAGGGAATGAACTAGATTTGGGGAAAGTTCCTGGCAACGGTGCTTACTAAGACACCTAAGAGAAGACTAAGAAAAGCGGGTTCGGGAGGGATCCCGAGAGGGAAGCGGAAAGTGCCTCTCAAGGCCACTCCCTGACACTGAGGTGGCCCAGGATCCCTGCACTCTGGGACAATAAAAGCATCTCACTCGAGTTTGCGCGGGGTTAAGCCAACACCCTGAACCTCAACTGGAGCCAGGACCGGGCTTAGGGTCTGCCGGGCTCGGGACCCACCATCTCGCAGGGAAGTGGCAGGTGGGACCCGGGCCCCGCAAAGAGGCGCCTGGACCCCCGGTCCGTCTCCAGCAAAGGCCCCGCACCAGCAGGACACTAACTTCCGGGCACGGGTTTCTTGCTCCTCGCGAAAGGACAGCCGTGCCCCTGCCCGTCCCGTCCAGCCCCGCAGGGCCGCGCCGGGCGGGACAGGGCATATGGGGCTGGGCCAGCTAGCGCCCACTTAGGAGAGAGGAAGGAACCCACCGCGGAAGACCCGGCGTCGGACTCGGCTGGCGGATCAGCTCCCGGGCCGGGCACTGCACGGAACCGCAAGGTCCGGAAGCCAGAGCGAGTAGGGACAGGCCGGGCCCGGGAGAGTCCCGCGCAGCCAGCCCGCCTTGGGGGGCAGGGCAGGGCCGCGATCCTCCAATCCGCGGGGAGGCGGCCGCAGCGCGGCCTCTGAAAGGGCCAAACTAACTTCTCCGCGCCTGGGCGGGGTTCCCGGCCCAGGCCGCCCACTGGCGTTTCGTTCTCTCTTTCGGTGGGAGACGCGGGCCAGGTGGAGTTTGCATTGGCCCTCGCCGGTGCTTGGGAACCAGCTGCCTGCCGGTGTTTTGGAGATAGAGGGAAAGAGGAATGGCAGGGCCAGGTCAGGAACAGGAACTGTGTTCGTGCCAACCACCTTCGCCCGCCAGGATCTGAACGATGAGCCACCACAACGGTTTTGCAGAAAACAACAGGGTCGTTAAAGAGTGTGTAGGGCCAGGAAGATGGGTCCGTGGTAGGAAGCTTGCCACAAGTGGCCGGGCGGGGCGTTTAGGACCGAGAAGGAATCACTATGAAAATAATAGCTGGAAAAGATCACTCTGGACAGGAACAGAATGCTGAAGGGAAGTGAAATGATATACAGGGTAACCTTTCAGTAACAATATTGCAAACCGCAGAGCCTAGAAGGAAAGAGACAGGAGAAAAGTGTCTGTCACAGAGGCATCCAGGGGACCCGCCTGGCGGGAGGGAGATGGGACATCAGTGGCTGGCGAGAAATGTACAATGCTGAAGGAACCGGTGTTGGTACATTGTATGGCTGAAGCCCAATCCAGAACAACTTTGTAACTGTGTATCTCACGGTGATTCAAAACAAAACAGGGCAGGCGTGTATGGACGAGTAATTTTCGATAATTTGGGCCAAGTTCTCAGTGCCTAAAACTTCAAAACTGACACTGTCTCCCTGTGTGATTTTTTTTTTATTACCCACACTGCTATCATCCTAGACCAAACTACCATGGTTTTCCTCTTCTAGTATCCTCTGAAATAGTACTCCTAATTCCTACTGTTTACCCTGCTCTGTATTCACAATAGCCACATGATATTTTAAAAGATTAAGTTACATCATTCTCCTCAAGGCAGATCACTGTTTTTCCAATTCACCTATTAGAAACCTAGGTATTTCAAATCTTACCATTATTGGTTACTAAATCAAAGTGAATACTTGAACCAAATAATTCCTTGTTAAAAGAGGAAGGTACTGCTTTGGTGTGGATTACAGGCTATTTATTAGTACCCTAGGACTCCCACTCCACCCCCCAAGTTATGACAACAAAAGATGTTTCAAAACATAACAAAATTTATATATTTTTTCCAAATTTGCCTCCAATTGAGAATGACTTGCAATGATCTGCATGTTCTGCAAAAAAACCCTTCATTCCCTCCAATCACGATGGCCTTCTTGCTATTCTCAAGGTCTTTGTAATTTTCCTTATGTCAGAACCATTTTAATTTGATACTGTTAGGGCCCACTTCTATCCTTTTCTTCACATCTATTCAAAGTGGATGCAGTGAAGCCTTTTTTAACTACCTTAGCTAAAATATCAACCTAGCAAAAACACTTTAAAGCCTTTTTTCCCTTTTCCCTCCTATTTCACTGTATAATATCATATATGCTGCATAAGGACAGTAGTGAAGAGTCTTTTGCACTTTGGTGATGGTAGGTAAAGTAGATTTCTCTTTTTGTTATTTTTTGGGGTTTTTTCCTCATTATATTACACATCAAAACCATAAACATTAACACTATTGTAATCATGTTATCTAAATTACAACCAAAAATCAATTCAGTAAATTCTATGTGTACATGAAAGTATTCAAAATTTTTGACAGATTTAGTCGTGAGTGTAATCTCAGTTCATGGAATGTGTATAGTTAATTATATGGTCAGTATGTCATACATCTCTTGTAAAGTGTCTAGATGAATCATGGTGATTCTTTCCTGCCCAGTGATCTATACACATAATAAGCACTTATGAAGTATATGAAATAATAAAAAAAGATTTTAAGATATTTTATAAAGAGACTACCTCTTCTGAGTATCATTCTATCTGTGATATCTAGAATTTCTGCACTTATCTTAGAACAAATACAGATCAACACACACACAGTATTACAGAGCATTCAACAAATGAGGTTAGAACATTTAAATATCTATATATACAGGAAAAGAGAAAGACAAGATAAATGACTTCAACTTTTAACTTACATTGCACCGTAGCACTGTCCTCCCCTTGTTCATGGATTTGCTTGAGAGGGCACTAGTAACTTCTCCATTGTGAGACTTGTTACTATTTTTGGCATATGGAATGCACCATGGAGAACTTGCCAGGCTCTGCCATGTGGGCGGGATACTTTCAGTAGCTTGTTCAGCTCTCCAAGAGGGACAAAGGAATCAAACCTCTACCCACTGTCTATCGCTCCAGCCCAAACGTACATTAACCCACATAAAACTTAACTTGAAAAATAAACTTGAAATTGATCATCGACCTCAATCTAGCAAAGCCAAAAACAAAATACTTGAAACAAAGTTGATGAAAAAGTCTTTATTATTTGGTATACCTTTGTGTTCTTTGAGTTTGCACATTACAATGTATAGAATTAGTAAGATGTAAGTTAAAGAGATGAAATGGATGAGTTAATCAAAATTTAAAACTATTGCTCTCCAAAGGCATTGCTATGATAAAAGGTTTCATTAAGTATGTAGAGTAACTGGACTATGCTACATAATTAACGTTACATCTCTGATAGGTATCATTGCTAGTATAGCCACTTTGAGAAACCGTTAGTTTCTTGCAAATATTAACCATGAAGTTAATTTATGACCCAGTATTTATACTTCTAGGTATTTATACAAAAGAAATGTAAACATAGATATATGTGAACAATGACTTAAAACACATATATGAGCAATAACATACAAGTTATAAAGACATAGAGTTCGCACATCATAATCCAAAAATTAGAAGCAGGCCAAATTGTAAGTACAGCAGTAAAGCATTTGCCTTGCATGTGCTGAATCCAGGTCTCATTCTCAGCCCTACATATAGTCCCCAAACTCCCTACAAGTAGTGATTCCTGAACACTGTCACGTATGGTCCCAAAACCAAAAATTAAACAAAATGTAGAAGCAACTCAAACCCCTATAAACTACTGGCTAGATAAGCAAACTATGGTACATATATCCTATTCTATGGAATAACCGTTAGCAATAAAAAGGAGCAAATCAGTGAAAGAAACAAAAACTTAGTGGCTACCTTCAAAGTATGATAGTACATGAAGGGGAAAAAAAGTGTGCACTAAGTAATTTCACTGTAATTGCCTTTGGCTAAGTTAGAGAAGAGGACGGAGCTGACCTCAGAGGAAATTATGGAAATTCTTTGGAAAGATAGACCAAGACCATTTCAAAAACAAAGCATTAAAGAGATACATAAGCAAATTAATTTCTTGATTTGGGTCATGATTTCATAACCATACATTTGCAAAAACTAATAAAATTTTATACTCAAAGTAGATGACTTACTTTATATGTATATTATTCCTCGGGATAATATTTAAATGAATGGTTAAAGAGAAAAGTGAGAAAAGCCTGAGTTTGTGAGACCACTATTCACCAACTCATTCAACTAATTCTGAAGTAGTAATATTTTATATTCATCTATGAAATTCTGTGTTATTATACTGAATTTTTTACAGTGTTTAAATGGATACTTAGCATTGGTTTTTATGTTCTTTGAGCCAAAATTTTCCTAGAAGATACAAGTTTTAGGCATTGATGAATAAAAATGTTAGTACATTTTTACTCAATAAAAAAGAGAAACAGAAGTTCAGGTGAACCTATATTGAAAATATGCAGTTTTTAGGTTCTAGGACTTAATGTAGAATTTTATGATTCAGAGCATATTGCTCTGTGTATGTTCAAGAATGAAAACTGACAGAATATAAAAATACAAATTTTGGAACAAGTGAAAGAATATCTTCTGAATGAACATGATGAGAAATAAGAAAGAAAAGAGAATTCAGATGTGAAAAAAACTTAAGTATGAGTCATCAAAAAAAAAAAACCCAGAATTTTCAAATAGTGCTATTTTGATAGCTCTTACAGTCTGAATGACTATCACATATACACACAGATACACACACATACTTTTTTGGCGGTATACCAACTTGTAGGTGTGGTATGTGCTTTGCTTTTCAAAGAAACAGGTGCTGCAAAATGCTTATATTGGTTTAAAGAAAAACATATTTAGTGAGCATACTTTACAAGGCCAAGACCATTTCAAATCAATTAAACCATTAAAGATACTGCATAGACAAAACATTTTAAACTTCAATCTTTTTTATTTAATGTGAGAAAAGAAGATCACTTCACTGGAAATATTTTGCTTGCCAAAAAAGAGCTAGGTTTTGTTTTATTAAAACCAGGCGGTCATTTACACTCATAAATGCACAATCCCTACAGAACTAAGCTGTTATTAACGTTGAAATTTGGGGGAGGGGAATGTGATGTAAAGGGAATATTAAGCCTATCAACTACACAACCAGATCAACTATCATACTCACTGAATTCTTTGCCTATGAGGACATTAACAATGTTTGATTTGTTTATCCAATACATGTAATTCTTGATGATCAAAAAAACAAAAATAAAGATACAAAGAAAAAAATAAAATGTTATTGGTCGGTACGTCAACATTCTCCATAAAATCTTTTTAGAGATAGTAATTAGTAGAGCCCTAAGGACAAACAATGGGAATAAATACATATTATTACACATATACATATAAATATATATCATTAAATGACTTCTCAAGCAATTAAACATGGTAAACCTAACACTGGCTAGATAGAAGCGGGATTAGTCATCCTTTCCCATTTCTCTAAGACAAGTACCATAAAGGTAAAATAGCCACTAATTGTGTTTTTTTTGTTTGTTTGTTTTGAACTCCTACTTGGCTACACTCAGGGATAGCTCCTGTCTGGCTTGAGAGATCATATGGAGTGCTAGGGATCAATGCATGCAAAACAGTTGCAAGAATTTATAGAGTTTAGATGCATGCAAGGCAAGCACTTTATCTGCTGTATTATGTCTCTGGCCTGACCATAAAAAGCATTATACCCTATCTTATCCCAATTACCATACCTATAGTAATCAAAAACATGATTAGGGAAATGAGAAAGAGAACTCTCCTAAATGATTTTTATGCAGATGCTGTACCTTCAATAAGAACAGAGTTGATAACATATTAAAAAGAGAGGTATGCCTGTTTTTCCTATGTATTATGAAAACCATGCTTTTAGACTTGACTTCATTCATCTGTCATGCCATGCTCTCGGTTTTTGTTCTTAGGCTTTACAGGTTTTGAGCTCATATTGTTTAAGATAAAATTATAAGATATTAAACATTTGAAAGGGATATTGGACTTAATATTTTAAAGCTGTACTAGCCAGTACAACAATCACAAACCACACATACTCCACCAGTAAAAATTAAGCACAGTTAAAATTTAGTCCCTCAGTTTCATGAGTCATGTTTCAAGTCATCAATGACCACATGTAGCTATGACTACCCTACACGACTGAACACATTATCGAATAATTCCATCATCATAGAAAGTTCTATTTGCAGCATTTACTATAGATAAAAGAGAATCACTGGAAACCTGAGTAAGAAACCAAAGCCAGCTACTCAGGTATGATAGTTACCTGTTATAAAATAATAGAGTGGTATATTTGCAAAAGGCCTATTTCTTAGCTAACATAAAATTATTTTGAGTATAACAATTTTATTTTTAATTAATTTTAATATTTTATATATACATTTCTAAATAAATTTTACATTATTTGAATAGAGAAAAATGAAAGATAAAGATCCTGCTGCTAACTATACAAGTTATAGAACAGGGAAGATAGGAGTAGATTTTATATTTATATACCTGACATGCTTTATTTATATAACAAAAATATATGGAGCAATAGCACAGCGGTAGGGCGTTTGCCTTGCACGCAGCCAACATGGCCAACCCGAGTTCGATTCCTCCGCCCCTCTCGGAGAGCCCAGCAAGCTACCGAGAGTATCTTGCCCACACGGCAGAGCCTGGCAAGCTCCCCGTGACGTATTCAATATGCCAGACACAGTAACAACAAAGTCTCCAATAGAGACATTACTGGGCCCACTCGAGCAAATCAATGATCAACGGGAGGGCCTTTTATTATAAAGCAAAATTGATCATCTTCCAACTGCCTTATCATACTTTTTAAAAAATACCCTAATGGGAAGATAGTTAGATATCTTGTAGAAGATATATATTTTTTATCTTGGGATATATAGAATTTTTAATATAGACGATGCAGAATAATTCTATAGTAAATATTCTCCTTTCATGGTTGAAAATGAAATGCAATGTTGTTTATATTTTACTTTCTGTTTACAAACTATATTAGAAAAATATCATATAAGTGGGACTACTTCATAAATAATTGGATAAAATTAATGATACATTGTGTTAGTCTCAGTCTGGAAAAGCTATGTTTTATTTAGCATATGTGATAAAAATTATTCAAGAATATTTAAGAAGATATTTATAAACCACTATTATAAAGTCATTCTAACGTATAACAGGCATCACCAATAATGGAAGTTTTTCCTTCAGAGATTATCCTCCAGAGATACAAAAGTGTTCAAATGAGCCTCTATTTTGAAAATAGTGTTTTTTATACAACAATCTCATTTAATATCTGAATGTTATCCTTATCTCAGTGTTTTATATTTCCAAACATATTTAATTGGGTTTTGTCTGATGTCACTTAGAGTCACACATAAAATAAAGGAAAGGTAGCATTCTATCATGCTTCATATACCTTTCTCTCCTCTTTTGGAGAAGTTTACAAAATTCCATTCTTTAGAAGTGAAATTAGTAATGCTAAATAGATTTGATAGAAGTTATGAACATTCAAATGCCAATACATTGGAGTGAATCAATGGTGTGAAGTATTCATGACAGTACTCATTCATTTCACAAGGGTACTCTATCAGCTATGAAAGGCAAATTTTACTAGAGTCATGAAATCCTTCTGTGAAGCTATCTGAACAATATATTATAGTATATTTTGTACTATCTAGTTACTTTGAGTTTTTAATATACCTAATAAATTCTTGGAATGTAGTGCCTACCACTAGCAAAATTAAAACTCATAATTAGACAACAGACAGGACAGAGAATAAGGAGATCTTGGTTTGGTAAAGAAATCCTCAGATTACTATGAGGAAAATAATGACAAAAGATTTGCCTTCCTTATTTCAAATTGCAATTGTAATGTTCTATGTAATATGTTTAACAGGGGCAAAAGAAGTACATTAATACTAGAAATTAAAGATGAAAACTGGTTCTATGCAAGAAAGTTTAAAGCATCCCCATGAAAAGTAATATTCAATGTAGATAGAATTGAATTCTGGGACTTCTTACATGATGACTCACACTAACAGTATTTTCAGTAACATTTGTAGAAATAAGGAAGAACTGCATAGCTTTTTCTTTGCATCAAAACTCAGGAGAAAAAAATAGCAAATCCATGTAGCAGCAAATTGCATGATTTCACATTTTCTCATAGCTAAGCAATATTTCATTGTGCATACATACCACAGTTTCTTTATCCAGGCATCGGGTCTCAGACTCTTGGTTATTTCCAGATTTTTACCATTGTATGTAGTGCTGCAATTAACATAGAAGCAAAAATGTGTTTTTCAGAATCAAGTTTTGGGCCTTTGTGGTAGATGCCAAAAAGTGGAATTGCTGGGTTGGATGAATGCTGAATTCTTAGGCTATTTTTTTAGGGGTGGCCATATTGTTTTCCAAAATTATTTCTGCTTGAATTTATTCAAAGATGATCCCATCTAAGCTACAGATGAAATTTAAGAACTTCAGAGCTTAAGTTCAACAGTACTTTTGAGTAAATTGATTTAAAAGTATGATGAAAGTTGGAAGGTAGATAGGTAAAATATATAAAGCTGGAAGAAAATAAGGGATTTAAATTACATCAGTCATTATCTTTTATTCTTTTTGTTTTGCTTTTCTGGGCCACACCCAGCAATGTCCATGCCTTATTATTGTTCCTATGCTCACGGATCAATCCTGACAGTGCTTGGGGACCAAATGCAGTTCCGGGTATCAAATTCTGATTGGCTACATGCAAGGCAAGCACCTTAACCACTATACCATCTCTCTTTTCCTACAAATGGTCATATTTTTTTGTCTGAAAGTTTGCCTTTTATCTTTCTATTTTATTGGGAACTGAAATAAAAATAGCCAATAATATTTAAATATTTAAATTTAAGCATCAATTTTATATTTAAATATTTAAATTTATTTAAAATTAGCAAATTTAAATATTTTATTTAAGTTTATTTAAATAAAACATTTAAATTTGCTAATTTTTATTTTTTTGCTTTTTTCGGGAGGGGGGGGTCACACCTGGGAACGCACAGGGGTTATTTCTGGCTCTGCACTCAGGAATTACTCCTGACGGTGCTCAGGAGAGCATATGGGATGCTGGGAATTAAACCCCCATCAGCTTTGTGCAAAGTAAACACCCTACCCGCTGTGCTAGCGCTCCAGCCCCTAAATTCATTTAACTAGCTTGGCCTTTTTTGGGATTATAGGATGTCTAAACTGCAATCAGATCTTTCGTCTTTCAATATTTATGAGTAGCTGGTAAGAAACATCATAAGCATTTTAAAGTGACAGTTAAGAATTTCAAGAATCTATAAATTATTCTATTGGATCACTCTTTGTGCATTCTCTTTTTATTCTTCTCCTTCTCCTCATTCTTTTCTTCTTTCTTCCCCCGCTCTTCTTAACCTCTTCTCATTCTTCTCATCATCTTCTTCTTCATCTTCTTTTCATCAGCTCTTTTTTAATACATTGCTAACCCTTGAACTAAAGGTAAAGTGAGTAACAACTATGGACAAGACTAGGAAATGAAGTTAGTTCTCACTTTAAACTGTTGCCTCTTTTTGTGAGCTCTGGAGTACAAAGCACTAACGTAGAATCAATAAAAGTTATAAATAAAATCATACATATTAAGTAGAGGTAACCAAATATTCTATTGTTTGAAGGACTGCTTGTATCTGCATTTTTGCAATTATAAGTGCTGTTCTCACTCTGTCTAATTCTTCCCAGAACCATCCTGTTACCTTTATCAGGTATAAATACCAAGAAGCCCCCTTATCTTCATGGGATTGAACAGCAAAGCATTTTGTCTTTATGTTATATATATTATGTATCACAATTATTATTATATATTATATATCACAATTATTCTCATTAACTTTTAGTGAGATTTTGTGTGTGTGTGTGAGTTGAGTAATTGTGCATCTTGAATTTGTGTTTTTAAGTTTGGAGTCTGATGGGATATCGTTCGTATATTATTGTGAAGGGAAGAATTTTAAAAATATAGGGCAACCTTAATTATACTGATATTATTTATTTTCTCATTATTTAATTAAAATAAGAAATTAAAGCTAAATATCACTAAAACATAGATTCATATACCTTCAGCAGTCAACAAAAAAGATTTCCCTTTTGCTACCATCACATAAGAATCATTATTAATTTTTTTAAATGTCATTAAGGTCACTATATTTAAAAATAAATTTGAACTATAAGCACTTTTCTAAAATGCTGCACATGCTAATTACGACAAACTTCAGCAACAAACTCCAAATTATTTGGGAACCTATGTACTTAACATGGAATAGTACTCATCAGAAGAGAACTATGACTATGTACCTTCAGGGTTCATATCAAATGTCCTTGATAACTATATAACTTTTTATATTAATTACATAAATTACATAAATTTGATCCACCTACCCCAACCATCACTGGTCATTCTTACTCTTTGGAATTCTAATAATCTCAATAATAATTCAAAGATTTTTTAATATCATTCTCACAGAAGGAGAAATGTACTAAGTGATTCCCAGGTTGCACATCATCATGATGTCATGAAACAAGTGAGGACGCGTTGAAAGATGAAAGACTTTTAATAGCTGAAGCATTAAAATTTCCCTGTAGAGTCACATTTTATTTCATTGAAGTGTAGTTTTACAGAAGACTATTTAATGCATTAGGAGTAATCATCTATACTGAAAGCACAAGAACGATTACACACTGATAGATGTTTTGCACATATGGGTATTTGATCATTGTATAATTGAAATCCAAGCACAAAAATCTGTAAGTCTGCAACTGTACTTCATGATGTCTCACTAATAAAAATTTAAAAAAAAAAAACCTAAAGTACAGAAAAAAAGTAGTGTCAGAGAAAAAAAAAGTTGGCTGAAAGAACTGAAAAATAATTATGTGAAATAAGATGAGATATCTGGGAGCTAAAGTTAGATAAAGGAAACATTACATGGCAAAGCTAATGAAGGAATTATTGCTGTGCAAAGGTCAGGAAAAAGGTTCTCTAAAAGAAGCTTACTTTTCCTGTAAAAGCCACACAATTGGCATCCTTTCATTCTTACATGGAACCAACCTTAATATACACCAGGATAGAGCATTCCAAAATAGATGGACATCTTTAATCTAGCCAGAAGATTCATTATTTCTCTGGAAAAAAAAGTTCATTCAACTGGTTTGGGTTGTCATCAGATGGAAGGAAGTTAGGAAATAAACCAGCAGGAGTACAATTGCCTGACTTTTTAATACAGTAAAAGTGATGACAGTACATTTAATAGATATGATTTGAATGTAACAACTATTTTATTTTTTAAATTTTAATTAATTTTAATTTTTTCTTTTTTTTCCTAAGTGAACTTTCTTTAGAATTTAGAACTTTTGATTTCTGTTAAAAAACATTCAAAGAAACCATAGTAAGAACAATAGCTATTGTTTATGATATAATGAGATATTAATATGTTCCAGCTCTTGTTAACTTTGGGCAGTTTTTCATCTTTGGCAGCCACTCTTAGTGGTTCTCAGGTTCTGAGGTGCAAGTGATCAAAGCTGAACCTTTCAAGGCAAACTTTAGTTCATTGAGCTATTTTTCCAACTCTTAGGCCTGTTTTTCTTTTTTTAAAAAATATATATACATATAGGTATAACTCATTCAATAGTCAAATCATATATATATGCCATATATATATGACATAATTGGTGCCCGCTTGAGTAAATTGAGGAACAAAGGGATGACAGTGATACATTCAATAGTCAAGAGAAAGAAAGTGAAAGTATGGTGTGTATAGTATTGTTTCTATTTCATGGTGGATGTACCTGATGCTGCACACATTTTCATTACTTGTCTAAAGTCACACACTTTAGATGTAGCAGAGATAGAAATTAGACCCAAGCAGACCAGCTACAGAACTAACCTCTTAAATACTTTATTATATTTGCATCAGCATTTAATGTACCATGGGATTAAAATTTAAAAAATGAGTCAATAAAATCAGTCATATGAGGTACCCAGAAAAGAAACTTGACCACCAGTCTTTCTACCTTCATCTTTACAGTAATCCCAGGCGAGTCTATTAACCCATGTTTGCATTTTGTTTTTAGTGAAAGTTTTCCTCTTTGAATCTGTATCGTTAGCCTCCAATTCATGGATCCTTTCATGAAACTGATCTCTATCACATTATCTAAATAAGTAAATAAACAAATAAATAAATAAACTTAGCACCATAAGCACTGTATCTCATTACTTGAATTCTATGTGACATCTTAGTAACTTAATCTTTTGAAGTTAGGTCTTTATGAGAAATATAATGCCTTTAGGATATTTGACCCTTGACTAGAGATAAAATATTTTTTTAAAAGAGATCTGTAGATAGACTGAATATGAATAAATTGGAAAACCCACTTCTAGGAGGACAAACAATTCAAATGTGAAAAAGCAAGAGAGTTATCACTCTTCCCCACCAAAAACAGAAGTATTAGAGGCAACGGGCGTATTTTAATGGACTGACTGAATATCATTATAGGTAAAGGTAAAAAGGTAAAGGCCCTCCCGTTGATCGTCAATTTGCTCGAGCAGGCCCAGTAACGTCTCCATTGGAGACTTTGTTGTTACTGTGTTTGGCATATCGAATACTCTCGAATATCATTATAAGTTCACTGAATTTAGGTTTCCACAACCAGTGAGATTTCACTTTATCAAGTATTTTCTCTCTTCTAACAATCACGTGTGCCTATGTGCATTTGTTCCATTTTTCTCCAATTTATCATGACTTTTAAGTGTGTATTTCAGCTTGTTTTATTATTCCAGGCTGACCTTAAACAGCAAGATATTCATAAACAGGAAGATTTCTTGGGGAATCTGAGGCTCACTCACACCAAATGCAACTTCTGAACATTTTGTTTCAAAAATTGCCCTTTCCCAGAAAGCTTTTAAAAAAAAGGTTTTTTTTCTCTTTTTCTCTCAATTATGTTTTTGCAATGACCAGGGTTGCACACATGTTTGATTGTGGTGCTTACCCATCATTTCACTCGTTTGCCCAAAGTCACACTCTTTCCTTTAAAGGTCTAGCACATGTACTACTCTCCTCTCTGATTGCTCCCTTTAGTTGTGTTGTCTACTCACATATATACTAATTGTGGTGGTTGCGAAGGTACTCGTGCATGTGCTTACCAGACATAGAGTTTCAGGCTATGGTTCATACACATGATTTTAGTGTTAATGCTTACTGTAAATTGTACCTTTAGCTGTGGCACTCACGCACACCTGGCTTCTCTGAGACTATCACATGATTCCTGGAGAATCTCAGAAAGTAGAGCTTTCAGGTACAAACAGCAGAACTGATCATGTTCAGGCTTGCAGCAGCACCGAGGATCAAAATCAGGCTAATACTTCACAAGATATCCTGGAACTTACTCCCCATCCTTAAATATTCCTAAGAGACAAAATTATTTACCTACTAGCTATCAGTTTTTAATTGTGGAATTATAAATGAAACACATTTCTCAAATATCAAATAAAGCAATATTTCAATAGTTGAGTTGTTTACAACAACCTGAGTAAAACCATTCCCCATCAAAACTTCTATATTGATTTTATAATAATGGTCATGTACTGTCTCTAACTGATCCACCTTGTTAGTTATGATTATATTTATCCATTCATTTTTTACTTCTAAAGTCTGTGTTTGGTCATTATTTAAATAAGCTTTTTCTTAAAAAAGAAAAGAAGTGATGATTATGAAAGATATCCTCCTTTTCACTTTCAAATTGGTAAATTTTAAGATAAAAATTAAGATAAATTTATTGATAACATTTTTTCCTCCTGAACACATGGGAGAAACAGCAAAGCTAAATAATTCAAAGCTGAAAAAAGAAAATCTTAGACACCATCTTTAAATAGTGTAGCAAATTCAAAGTTCGTTGAAAAGAAAAAATAGGAAGGTCAGTTAAGAAGGTTACTACTCAAAATATGCATCAAAACATTTTAAAATTTGGCTTCTCCATTGATTAGGTATTCTTTGGGATAGGCCTTTGATCTCAATCAATGATAGAACAAGTGCATCAAATTGGTCATTTTAATTTAAGCATTTAAAATTATATTATATGTCACTGGTAACTTCTAACTTCCCATGCATTGAATAGGATCTGAAAACATGCATTTATTATCTTTTCTCTTTAATAATACCTTCAGGCTTAAATTTAGGCACTTATTTTTACAAATAATTATATGCCCATGTTTATAGGAACATTAGTTACAATAGCCAAACGGTGAAAGTAAACCAAGTACCCATCCACAGATAAACAAATGTCCTTTGGAGAGAGAGATATAGATATACAATAGACTGTTTCTCATTCTTTAAAGGGAGAGAAATTCCAACACATGCTATTATATAGGTATATTCTAAGGATATCATGCTGTGACAAAAGCTAGTCACTAAACAATAAATGTTGTATCATTCCACTTAAATAAAGTAACTAGAGTTGTCAACTTCAGTACACAGAGTAGAATGGACACTTTCAGGGGCTGGAGAAAGACAAGGAAAGGAAGTTATTATTTAATGGGTCCAGAGTTTTTAACCTGATTTTTAATGACTCCTTTCTTTGCATTTAGAATATATCTACCTTGGGAGTCAAAAAGGTGGTATAGGAATAAGGTGATGCTTGCATGATACTATCCCGAGTTTGGTCTGTGACATCATATACAATCCTCTGAACTCTGCCAGAAGTGATCCCTGAGTACAGAGCCAGAACAGATCCCTGAGCACAGGTAAGTGTGGCACACACACACACACACAGAATATGTCTACTTAATTTAGAAAATGTTACTTAAGATTTATATTAGAAACTTAATATCTATGCAGCATGGATCCTATGACATCCAAGTTTTCCCACCTAGAACTCTGGGCGATATGTGATTGTTAAGTATTGTGATATTTCATGCTTACTGGATTCTCAGACTGTTTCTGGCATTTTCTCAGAACTTTTCAAGTAATTACTATTTGGGTATCAAGGGACTTATAACAAACAAAGAGCATGTTGCTCATCTCAGTCATTGTCGGGGTGCATTGACACTCATTCTAAAGGCACTGACACTATTTTGTGAGCCTGGCCTCATGATTGAGATCACATAATTGCATTAATTAGAAAACTCACCTCAGGATATTATCAAAATGACCCACCCAAACCTAAGTCCATATGGTTTGAAATAGCTAATGAGTCAGTTAATGTGCTATATCCAAGAGTAATGGGTACTCAATATGGATAGTATATAGGTATAATTTACCAAATTTCTGACTAAATAAGGTTTTCAAGTGTACATCTGAAAAATTAGAATTTAAAGTATTAAAACCTTTGATGGTTAAAACAAATGGAAGGTGCAAAGATTATTAAAAAGTCAGAATCATTGGATTTGGAGAAATTTCTTTTACTCACAAAACCTAGGATGAAAAATGTGAAGCTGTATCAAATCAAATAAAAGCAAATTTTATTTGAAAATAAAAAGTTTCTGTAGCCATCACTTATAGTTTGGAAAAACGTGGGAGATGTCAGTGGCTGAGTTCTATGAAAAGGAAAACTAAAGTGTTAAAAAATTCAACTCACTGGCTTTAGAGTAAAAGAAAAAAGAAAAGTTCAATTACAAAAGAAATGGAACAACTGTTAACAGATGTCTACATGGAAACGATCCATTGGATAACTGATTGATGTTTTTCTTATTTCATATGTTAGTATACAGTCCTGTGCTGTATAATGACGTTTTGGTCATTTTATAGACCATATCTACGACAAGTTCCTGTAGCCAAGTAATGTCTAGGCAAAGCTATAGTGCCTTAGGTCGGCTGCAGTCTCACACATCTCTATGATATGTGCACAACATTGAAATCACATTTCTCAGTTGTTAAGCAAAGCATGACTGTCAACCCAAACAAATTACATGACTGCAAACTGAAAAAAAAAATGTGTAGTACCACAGGTTAACCTGTTGTCTGTCGTTTCTCAAAGAAAAGTAATATTCCAGGCATATCAATAAATTGAAATTAAGAAAAGTTCTGTAGTAACATAGTAGCTACTTGAGACCCTATGAAAATTTTTTTCTTAAATATTTTAATTTTGAATATGAGCAAATTTAAGTCAAGGTGATTCTTATGAAACTATGCTTTTAATAACCCCCCCCCATTAAATTGTCCTCATTGGGTAGTTTATCCCCCATAACTCTACTCATTTTTAAGCATACCAAATATAATTTATAAAGTATTGTACCCATATTTTGTGAATAACATTTTATCCAAATAATGAGTATACATATACCAATAACATATATTTCTCGTAATGCACAGATAATAAATATTTACAAATGACATGCATATTTTATTTATATAGGGTATTTCTTCTGTTTTTTAAGCATAGAAGAGCATAGTTTACAAGATTATTTATACCTTAGTCTTGGCATTTAATAGTATATCTTGAAAATGGTCACATATTAATGGATAAAAATGACCCTTTTACTCTTTAGAGGTTAAAAAGTATTTGACTGTATTTGATCATTGTGCATTTTCCTTGCCAATACATGGATATCTGATATTATAAGCTAATTAGCCTTTTCTATTTCACTATTTCAAACAATGTCTGTGAACAGAGTTTTAATATTTCCTAGCACAGCGGTAGGGCGTTCGCCTTACAAGCAGCCAACTTGGCCAACCCGAGTTCGATTCCTCTGCCCCTCTCGGAGAGCCCAGCAAGCTACCGAGAGTATTCGATATGCCAAACACAGTAACAACAAAGTCTCCAATGGAGACGTTACTGGGCCCGCTCGAGCAAATCGACGATCAACGGGAGGGCTTTACCTTTACCTTATGAATCTTCCTAATGATTTTATGTATTTACTTGTAGCAATATCATATTGCTCTGTTTTTATTGGTGCATTTTTAATGCTTCTTTTTATTCTACTTCTAATGTTCTTCATATTTTTATATTGTATGTGCTTTTGTATTTTCCTTCTAAAACTTGAATTAGTTTTAAAACTTGAAAATATGTAGTTCTAGTTACTCAAATTGTATATAATTATTCTCTATTTCTTAAAATATCTATTTACTTTTCATTGTAAGAAATAAAGGAATTAACATATTTCTGAGGTGTAATTAGATGCTCTGATCCTCCTCAAAAATTCAACTTTATAAAAAAGTCACATATGTTATCTTGAAGTGCTGCAGAAATGGAAAGGAACTTATTTAAAAGGACATTCTGAACTAGAACTAGAAGACCTGAATGTTTCTGAAATAACTGAGATGCCATGCCTTTTTTTCAGTTACAATGGAAAATCAAAGTTGGATTAAATAGTATACTCACTGACACTTTGGTCAAAACTTTCTGTTCACATGAAGCACCCCTATTCCCTAGATAATTGGCTTATTTCTACATGCCAGCTTGCTAAAAAATCAGAAATGAATGAGTCACAGATACATTTTAACAAAATTATTGCATGGTTTATACTTATTATTTTTAAATCCTTAAAGAAAAACTGATATATTATTTTTTGTCATTTAGTAGCTATTTTCTTCATCCTTAAACTATTAAATATTTCTGATATTAGTGTGGCCATCTTTGTAATAACAGTGCTAACATTTTTTAATATTTAACAAGATCATACTATTTAGAAATAATTTTACAATAGTTTTTAAGAATTGACATTGTGCTTGGCATTACAGATCAACTATAGAGGGTCATAACTCTTGATTGCTGGAAGTTTTCTTATTTGGTAAGATAGGCTTTTAATGACTTATTTTCAATAATACGTATGAGGTATTGTAATAGTATAAAATCCTCTTGGGTAATATAAAACAAGATGGATAAAATCCTTTGAATGAATAAAAGCTGAATTAAATGAGGTCATAGACTAGGTACAACCTAGTGTTGAAGTCCTGGGGCTGGAGAAGCATCCTAACAATGTAGAAAATAACCCGAAGAAGGGAAAGAACCTGTCACACACTCTTTGCTGGATTATGCCTAGATTAAATAGAAGAAAATTAAAAAAATAAATCAGCATTTGGTTTTCTGCCCCCTAGGTTCAACTTTTCTCAGTCATCCAGAATCCAGATTCATTTGAAATCAGTTGCCTCCACCATGCCTCTTAAGTGCAAGCTTAACGAGATCAAAGTGGTATAATTGAGACAGACCGGTGAGTTTGCCGCATCTGCTCTGGCCCCAAAGTTCAGCTCTCTTTTTTTATTTCCAAAATCTGTTGCTGATGACATTCCCAGGAAACTGGTGATAGGAAGGGTCTGGGGACAATGGTGAAATTAAACGTTTACAACAAACCGACCTATGTTGAGTTGATGCCTTCAGCCTTGGCCATTATTAAGTCCTTCGTACCAAGAAACAGATACAAGCAGAAAAACATGAAACACTGTGAAAACATCACTGTCATGATATTTTTATCATTGCCTAACAGATGAAACACACATATTTAGCTAGAGAATTCTTGGGATTCTGTTAAGGAAGACCTAGAAAAAGATGTAATGTTGACCCCAACACTCCAATGTCATCATAGATGGATGATGTAAACAGCGACTCAGTGGAACTCCCAGTGGGTTAACAGCCCAACAGAAAATGATTTTGAACTATTTGCTGAACTATTTTTAAAAAGTGGAGCTTATTTCTTAGCCAGGGTATACCTCTTCTATATATGTATAAATTAACAACACAAAATTTAGTAGCAATTTCTGTACACACATCAGTATTTTTATTCAGAGAGATTACAGAGGAGTCAAAAGTCTACTTATGTAACTGAAAGACATACCCAGAATTTTCTCCAAAAGTATAAATTACTATTGCATTATTCTATTGTATTTGTAAATAGAAATAAAGACTAGGAAATTACTAATGAATAATTTATAAAATGGAACCCAGAATTGAAGTAACATGAACCAAAACTCAAATTACTCATAACTGAAGAAATTGATGAGCTATTTAGGTTTCTTTTCTTTTGTTTTGTACCACAACTGGCAGTGCTCAGGGCTTATTCCTGGCTCTATGCTCAGGGATCACTTCTGATAGTGCTCTAGGGACCACAGGGGGTTCTAGGAATTAAATTCAGGTTGGCCAAGTGCAAGGCAAGTGCCCTGCTGGCTTTAATAACTCTCCAGCCGCTGGATTTTTAAGTTCTTGTTTTATAAAATGTATTTTTTATTAATGATGTGACTATGTTTTACATATATTGCTACATATGATGAAGCAAGACTTGATGTGAAGATTTTCATATATAATTATCAAGTAACAGCTTAAAATTCAAATTATTTATATTTTTAATAGAAATCCAAAACAAATCCAAGAGAGTGATTTTATAATTATAAACAATAAACAAGTAACTGACTTCTGTTTTGAAAAACTTAATGATATAATTAATCTTAAACTTCAAAAATGAGTTCATTATATATTAATGTCAGTGCTTTGAGAAAGTAAGTAGCTCCCAGGGGAAAAAATAGATTTTCAATTTAGGATAATAATATGAAAATATATATTGAACGTAGACTTACGCCAAAAAAATTAAACCTATGAAACCCTATAAAAAACTTAGAAATCTCTAGCTCATGTTGATGCAGACAGATATGGGAGGAGAAGATGATGGCAATGAGTTCTGGGGAAGTAATAAAACCAAGATTCAAAGAATTACTCAGAAAGTAGCCCAAAACCATGAAAGACAGACTCACTCTGTGAGCATAGGAACTGAGTTTCTAAGACTCTAACTGCAAGCACTGGAGATGGCTAGAATGCTATAGCAGAAGAAAAATATTAGCAAAAACAAAGCGCAATGATATGAACATTAAAAATATCCACTCAGGCTTCAAAATTCTTCCTCTAAATGGAAAAATATCCCCTGTTCATGGATGGGGAGAATCAACATTGTCAAAATGGCAATACTTCCCAAGGCACTGTACAAATTCAATGCAA
Source organism: Sorex fumeus (assembly GCF_029834395.1). Taxonomy (NCBI): domain Eukaryota; kingdom Metazoa; phylum Chordata; class Mammalia; order Eulipotyphla; family Soricidae; genus Sorex; species Sorex fumeus. The sequence goes on from NW_026606063.1 coordinate 53,191,958, forward strand.
TCCCTATAAGGAAACCCACGACATTCTTCAAAGAAATGGAGCAAACACTCCTGAAATTTATATGGAACAATAAGCCCCCACGAATAGCTAAAGCAATTCTTGGGAAAAAGAAAATGGGAGGAATCAACCTACCTAACTTCAAGCTCTACTACAAAGCAGTAATAATCAAAACAGCATGGTACTGGAACAAAGGCGGAGTTGCAGACCAATGGAACAGTGTTGAATATACTGACATCTCCTCCCAAACATATAATCATCTAATCTTAGATAAGGGGGCAAGAAAAGTGAAATGGAGCAGGGAAAGCCTCCTTAATAAATTGTGCTGGCAAAACTGGACGGCTACATGCAAAAAAGTGGGCTCAGATCTCTGCCTAACGCCATGCACAAAAGTAAGATCGAAATGGATTGATGACCTCAACATCAGACCGGAATCCATAATGTTTATTGAAGACAAAGTTGGCAAAACTCTCCACGATATTGAAGTTAGTGGTATCTTCAAAGATGTCACGCAACTGGCCGAGCAAGTGAAAACAGAAATAGACAAATGGGACTATCTTAAACTAAGAAGCTTCTGCACCTCAAAAGAAACAGTGACCAAAATACAAAGACAGCCTACAGAATGGGAAAGAATATTCACCAAATACACATCTGACAAGGGGTTGATATCAAGGATATACAAGGTACTGGTTAAACTACACAAGAAGAAATCACCCAACCTCATCAAAAAATGGGGCGAGGAAATGAACAGAAACTTTCGCAAAGAAGAAATCTGAATGGCAAAAAGGCACATGAGAAAATGCTCTACATCACTAATCATCAGAGAGATGCAGATCAAAACAACAATGAGATATCATTTCACACCACAGAGACTAGCCCACATTCACAAGAACAAAAGCAACAGGTGCTGGCGCGGATGTGGCGAGAAAGGGACCCTCCTTCACTGCTGGTGGGAATGCCGGCTGGTCCAACCCTTTTGGAAAACAGTATGGACGATTCTCAAAAATTAGAATTTGATCTCCCATTTGACCCAGCTATAGCACTCCTGGGAATATATCCCAGAGAGGCAAAAAGGTATAGTCGAAGTGACATCTGCAATTGTTTGTTCATTGCAGCACTCTTTACAATAGCCAGAATCTGGAAAAAACCTGAGTGCCCGAGAACAGATGACTGGTTAAAGAAACTTTGGCACATTTACACAATGGAGTACTATGTAACTGTTAGAAAAGATGAAGTTATGAAATTTACATACAAGTGGTACTACATGGAAACTATCATGTTAAGCGAAATGAGTCAGAAAGAGCGGGATAGACACAGAAAGATTGCATTCATCTGGGGAACATAAAGCAACAAAACGGGAGACTAACACCCAGGAATGGCTCAGATTAGTACCAGGAATTTTGCTCCATGACTTGAAGGCCAGCCACATGTGCTAGGTGAAAAGGAAGCTCAGATAGAGAAGAGAGCACCAAATAAAGGGTGTTGTGAAGACCCTCCCAGGATGGGAGAGACATGCTAAAAGTAGTCTATAGACCAAACATGATTGCCACTCAATGCCTCTCTGGCAAAAGACAGTACCCAAAAGAAGAGAGAGAGAACAAGGGGGAATGCCCTGCCACAACGGCAGGGTGGGCCGAGGGCGGGGGGGATGGAGGGTGGGAGGGATGCTAGGACCCGTGGTGGGGGAAGATGGGCACTGGTGGAGGGATGGGTACTTGATCATTGTATAACTGAAACCCAAGCACAAAAATTTATAAGTCTATAAATGTACTTCATGGTGTTTCACTAATAAAAAAATGATTAAAAAAAATAAAAAATAAAAAAAAACAAAAAACAAAATTCTTCCTCTAAGACAGTCCCCTGATTAATTTCTATGTCTACAGAAAATTCCAGGCCTATGTGATTTGAAGAGAGCCCATGTATAAACCCATCCCAAAAGCTATTCAGGGATTTTTTTTCTGCTGGAGAAGTCCACAAAGCTCATGTTCTCTCTTGAAGGCATAACTCTCTCCCTTACTTTCTCATAATTTCTAAATTAAAGAGCTTTGCTTCACTATTCATCTCCTCCTGAAACTCTTTTTAGCAAGGAAAAGAAGGAGACCAATAAAGAACCTGGATATCGACAAGAAAGAAAGAAAGAAAGAAAGAAAGAAAGAAAGAAAGAAAGAAAGAGAGAGAGAGAGAGAGAAGAAAGAAAGAAAGAAAGAAAGAAAGAAAGAAAGAAAGAAAGAAAGAAAGAAAGAAAGAAAGAAGGAAAAATAGAAAGAAAGAAAGGTAAGAAAAGAAGGAAGGAAGAAAGAAAATTACAGGCCTATATTTCTGATCAACGTGGATACGAAAATACTCAACAAAATATTAGCAAATAGTATCCAACAACTCATCAAAAAGATCATACACCATGACCAAGTGAGATTCATCTTAGGGATGCAAGGATGGTTTAACATTCTCAAGTCGTGTGATACACAATCCATCTTATATTGATACATAATTCTCAAGTCATGAGATATATAATCTACCTCATGTTGATACATAATTCATCATATCAATAAAAGAAAAGATTAAAACCATATGATTATATCAATTGACACAGGAAAAACATTTGACAAGATCCAGCACCCATTTATGATGAAAACTCTCACCAAAATGGGTATTGAAGGAACTTTACTCAATATAGTCAAAGCCTTCTACCACAAACCTAATGCAAGCATTATCCTTTATGGGGAAAAACTAAGAGCCTTCTCTCTAACATCAGGGATGAGACAAGGATGCCTACTCTCACTTCTCCTATTCAATATAGTACTGGAAGTACTTGCAATAGCACTTTTGGCAAGAAAAAGATATAAAGGGGATCAAAATAGGAAAGGAAGAAATCAAGCTCTCACTATTTTCAGATAACATGATATTATACTTAGAGAACCCTAAAGCCTCTACCAAGAAGCTCTTAGAAACAATAGGCTTGTATAGTAAAGTCACAGGCTATAATATCAATACCCAAAAGTCCATGGCTTTCATATATGCAAATAATGAGAGATAAGAAAGTGACATGAAAAAAGCAATCCTGTTCACTATGCCTCAGAAAATCAAATACCTCAGAATCAGCCTAACTAAGGAGATAAAGGGCCTGTATAAAGAAAAATACAAAACACTACTTCAAGAAATAAAAGAGGACACAAAGAAATGGAAACACATCTCCTGCTTATGGACTGAGAGAATTAACATTGTCAAAATGGCAGTACTCCCTAAAGTATTATACAGATTCAATGTGATCCTATAAAGATACCCATCACATTCTTCAAAGAAATTGATCAAACACTCCTGAAGTTCATATGGAACAACAAGCCCCCATGAGTAACTAAAGCAATTCTTGGGGAATAAAAGTTGGGAGGCATCACCTTCCCCAACCTCAACCTGTACTACAAAGCGATAATAATTAAAGCAGCATGGTTTAATTGGAACAAAGACACATCCTTAGACCAATGGAACAGGGTTGAATATCCTTACACACACCCTCGAATATATTGCTATCTAATCCTTGATAAGGGAGCAATGTGAAAGAAATGTGAAGTGGAGCAAAGAAAGCCTCTTTAACAAATGATACTGTCTAGATGCAAATAAATAAGCTCAGACCTCTACCTAACACCATGCACAAAAGTCAAATCAAAGTAGATTAAAGACCTTAACATCAGACCAGAATCCATAAGGTAAATTGAAGAAAAGATAGGCAAAATCCTCTACAATATTGAAGCTAAAGGTCTTCAAAGAGAAAATGCCCCTGACCAAGCAAGTGAAAACAGAGATAAACAAATGGGGCTATCATAAACTAAGATAAACTTCTTAGCTTCTTCTCAGAATACAAAGACAGTCTACAGAATTGAAAATTATATTAACCGATCTGATAAGGGATGGGTTACACAAAGCACTGGTCAAAGTCTACAAGAAGAAAACATCCAATCCCATCAGAAAAACCACAGAGACTGACACACATCCAAAAGAACAAAAGCAACCCATGTTGGCGTGGATGTGGGGAGAAGGGAACTCTCACTGCTGGTGGGAATGCAGACTGGTTCAGCTCTTTTGAAAACAATATGGACATGGCTCAAAAAATTAAAAATTGAGCCCCATTTGACCCAGCAATATCACTTCTTGGAAAATATCCCAGAGATGCAAAAAAGTGCAGTAGAAACGATATCTGCACTTTTATGTTTATTGCAGCACTATTTACAATAGCCAGAATCTGGGGGGGGGGGGGGCGGAGGGACAACAGCACTATTTACAATAGCCAGAATCTGGGGGGGGGGGGGCGGAGGGACAAAAAACCAAGTGCCTGAGAACAAATGACTAGTTAAAGAAACTTTGGCACATCTACACAAGGGAATACTATGCAGCTGTTAGAAAAGATGAAGTCATGAAATTCGCATGTCAATATATTAACATGGAGAGTATCATGCTAAGTGAAATGAGTCAAAAAGACAGGGACAGACAGAATGCTTGCACTCATTTGTGGAATATAAAGTAACATAGTGGGAAACTGACACCCAAGGATAGCAGAGATAAGGATCAGGAGGATTGCGCCACAGCTTGAAAGCCAGCCTCACATGCTAGGGGAAAAGCAACTGAGATAGAGAAGGGTCCACCAAATAGAGGATGCTTGGAGGGTTCGCTCGGGATGGGAGATGCATGCTGAAAGTATACTATAGACCCAACATGATGACCACTTAATACCTGTATTGCAAACCATAACACCCAAAAGGAGAAAGAGAGTAAAAGGGAATGTGCCTGCCACAGGGGTGGGGGTATGAGGTGCGGGTGGTGGAAGGGATACTGGGAACATTGGTAATGGAGAATGGGCACTGGTGGAGGGATGGGTACCTGATCATTGTATGACTGAAACATAATCACGAAAGTTTGTAAGTCATTATACCTCATGGTGATTATTAAAATATTAAAAAAGAACCTGCATAAGTATTTTATTTTTAGGTAAATATTTATTTAATAAATATTCAATTTATTAAATAAATATTTTCAAATAAATATTTATTAAATACTTATTTTTTTTCCTGAAAATAATGAATCGTTATTTCAGCCTGAGTTCCTTTGTCTTCCTCCAAAATGGGTGGAGGGTTTAATTCCCATATCATGTAGATCAAGGGGACACAGGGTCAATATGATTAATTGTTGGGTGGAACTGTTGGAACGCAAGCATTCACATTACATAGGTGTTCATGGAATATTTTCTCAACGTTCTTCTCAACTTTCTTCTCAAGGCTACTAAATATCTTCTTTCCACTTCACATAAATCAACTGCAACAACACTACTAACATAAGTCTAGAAACCATGATACTAAGCAAAGGAACAAATTTAGATATTTTAAAAATTTTGTATTTAGATGCAAACAATCCAAAATTAAAATATAGCAAAGAATACATAAATTATAAATTTTCAGTAATCTGATAAGTAATGCTTCTTAAATCCTTATTATATAGTAGATAGATTAAATTTTACATGTAATAATTGACTTTATCCTCACAACAACCCAAGGTTCTCAATAGATTAAATTTTATTAAATTTTACATGTAATAATTGACTTTATCCTCACAACAGTCCAAGGTTTTCACATTCTTGATTTTACAAATGTAAAACTGAGGAACAGAAAACTTAGAATTTTTTTAGTTATTTATAAATATGTTAGATATTCATGTTAGATATTTATAAATCTATGAACTTAAAAGTTCACAGAATTCTAGAAAATGTATATTGAAATCAATCATCAAAGAATACATTGAAAAATTACCTATGTGAACAAAATATTTTTTAAAATGTTTGCTGTAGGAAAAGGTAATTAACTTTGCCTCAGATAATTGGTTTCTCTAAAATTCAGATGTCTGCATCCTATGCCTAGTTTCTCTAGTCTATAACTAAAAGCAATAGTAAGGAAGCCAGTACAAATTCTGTTGGCAAGTTTAGGCCAATTATAAGCCATCGTGAGAGCAGGAGTAGAGTCCATTTCATGAAGAAACTTCAAGGCTAACATTCCAAAAGGTCTGTATCACCAGACACTGGGACCTGGGTAGCAGTTAAATGATAAGATTCATTCTCTGCAACTTCTCTTTAATGTACTAGTAACAAATTGTTTTTCATGATCAAAATTTGTAATTAATCTTTCCTTTCTTCCCTCTATGAAGTAGAATTGAATATAGTCTTATCACTGTTGACATTAATTTATTTTATTTTTTGCTTTTTAATTGATTTACAAGGTTGTTCATAATAGTTCAGACCTACACTGTTTACCAATGTCCTCTGGTTCCCCATCTGCCTCTTTTTTTTTTCCCTTTATTTTATTTTATTTTTTTTAAAGTTGTAGATTTACAATTTTTTGTGCTTTGGTTTCAATTATACAATGATCAGATACCCATCCCTCCACCAGTGCCCATTTTCCACCACCATGGATAATATCCCTCCCACCCCCATCCCCCCATCCCCCCGTCTCTGTGGCAGGGCAATCCCCTGTGTTCTCTCTCTCCTTTTGGGTGTTGTGGTCTGCAAAAGAGGCATTGAGTGGCAAACATGTTCAGTCCATAGTCTACTTTCGACATGCATCTCCCCTCCTGGGAGGATCCTCCAAACATCCTTTATTTGGTGCTCCCTTCTCTATCTGAACAGCCCTTTCCTCTAGGATACCCGGCTGGCCTCTAAGTTATGGAGTAATCCTCCTGGTGCTGATCTCAGCTATTCTTGGGTATTAATCTCATACTTTGTTACTTTATATCCCCCAGATGAATGCAATCTTTCTATGTCTATCCCTCTCTTTCTGACTCATTTCGCTTAGCATGATACTTTCCATATTGTACCACGTGTATGTAAATTTCATGACTTCATCTTTTCTAAGAGCTACATAGTACTCCATTGTGTAGATGTACCAAAGTTTCTTTAACCAGTCATCTGTTCTTGGGCATTCAGGTTTCTTCCAGTTTCTGGCTATTGTAAAGAGTGCTGCAATGAACAAACAAGTGCAGATGTCACTTCGACTATACATTTTTGCCTCTCTGGGATATATTCCCAGGAGTGGTATTGCTGGGTCAAATGGGAGCTCAATTTCTAATTTTTTGAGAATCGTCCATACTGTTTTCCAGAAGGGCTGAACCAATGGACATTCCCACCAACAGTGAAGGAGTGTCCCTTTCTCGCCACATCCACGCCAGCATCGGATGCTTTTGTTCTTTTGAATGTGGGCCAGTCTCTGAGGTGTGAGATGGTATCTCATTGTGGTTTTGATCTGCATCTCCCTGATGATTAATGATGTAGAGCATTTTCTCATGTGCTTTTTTGCCATTCGGATTTCTTCTTTGAGAAAGTTTCTGTTCATTTCATTGCCCCATTTTTGGATGGGGTTGGATGTTTTCTTCTTGTGGAGTTTAACCAGTATTTTGTATATCCTTGATATCAACCCCTTGTCAGATGTGTATTCGGTGAATATCCTTTCCCATTCTGTAGACTGTCTTTGTATTTTGGTCACTGTTTCTTTGGAGGTGCAGAAGCTTCTTAGTTTAAGATAGTCCCATTTATCTATCTCTGTTTTCACTTGCTCGGCCAGTGGCGTGGCATCTTTGAAGATATCATTAGCTTCAATGTCATGGAGGGTTTTGCCAACTTTATCTTCAATGTACCTTATGGTTTCTGGTCTGATGTTGAGGTCTTTAATCCATTTTGATCTTACTTCTGTACATGGTGTTAGGCAGAGTTCTGAGCCTATTTTTTTGCTCCATCTGCCTCTTTAATAGGCACATTTTAAAACTGGGTTACTCTAGTTTGAGATTCATGCTTACAGTTTTGGGGAGTATGGAAGAGAAAAGAAATGTGTTTTCTGTAGAAGGCAGAAGTGAAAATTTTTTCCATTAAGGGCAAAGGACTAACCCAAGATCAAAAGATTTTCATTAGCCTCTAGGATCTCCATTGTTTTTTAAATAATCTGCATTCCTAAATAATGGTGGTAGTTTCTCCTGAGGTCTGTTTTGGCTTCTTAAGAAAAATCTTTTGCACCCTATTTTTGGGAGATGGATCTCTGACACTTTAGAAAATGGATCTCTAACATTAGATTTCTTTCTATGGATCTACTTGAAGATATCTATTTTTATGATTCTAGTATTCTAAAGCTTAATTTAGAAGAGTCAGCACATAAATATCAAAACATTTTATTTATAAACTTTAACTATATGTAAAATATATAGTATAAATTTCATCAATATTTCCTATATTCATTTCTAATTCTACACTTAGGCTATTTTTTTTTCTGACTTAAATACTTGTTTCCCATCTCTACTTAACCAAGTTCAGCTCATTCTTTAGAATCTGGAAAGAAGATGTAATTATCCAACAACAAAAAATTTCTCCTGTACTTGTTACCTAACCTAATCTCTCATTTATTTGCATTCTTAAAGTAGATGTGAATTACCTATTCCATGCATTATAAAATGCTGATTTTATTTTTTAAAGCAACTATCTCTTGAGATTTCGTGAGTAAGTAAGTAAGTAAAGGCCCTCCCGTTGATCATCGATTTGCTCGAGCGGGCCCAGTAACGTCTCCATTGGAGACTTTGTTGTTACTGTGTTTGGCATATCAAATACGTCATGGGGAGCTTGCCAGGCTCTGCCGTGTGGGCGAGATACTCTCGGTAGCTTGCCAGGCTCTCCGAGAGGGGCGGAGGAATCAAACTCGGGTCGGCCATGTTGGGTGCGTGCAAGACAAACGCCCTATCAATTTCTACCAAAATATAAGCAACTAAAAAGAAAGTAGTTACACTTTGCTGTGTTTGGTACAGCACTCTATTAATTCATTCAACAAATGTTTATTGAATTTCAGCATGTCTAGTTCTATGCAATGTGGTAGGAATTAAATCATAATTGAGATTCTTTAGCACTTACAATCTAAGGAAATGTTAAGGTGTTATTAAATTATAGTGGCAAATGTGTGAGTAATCTATGACTTTACAACTCCTAGAATATTGATCATACCGATAAGAGGATGAAGACTAAGGTCAGATAAGGTTTCTCATTACCCATATATTTTTAGGGCTTGGTATTGTATCTTGACTTTATTTTCTATAGAAATAAAACAAGCTAACTATAGATTCTCTTACCTAAACTAAACATGTTATATTTTCTTTCTAAAACATTTGTGATCAGCAGAAATAGTCAAATTTGGGTATTGCATTTAGGTATTTAGATGACATACATCTAAACAAAAGAATAATAGTTGAAAGTCTCATACATTGACAATAGCCACAAGGAGTTCAAGTAAACCAAACATAATTGAATATCAGAAGTAATGATTAGGTAGACTCTGAAATTTGATTCTTCCCCAGGGATTAAGGCTTAAATATAAAAAATAAATAAATAACATATATGAAAAGATAATTTATTTTGCCTCAAGTTTAAAAATGATCTCAATCATCTTCTTAAATTCAATATAGTTTTTTAATACTTCATTCATCTGTCATTAGAAGTACTTCATTATTCTGGAAAATATGCCACTTACTGGCTATTACATTGCATATATAGAATATTATAGAGAGAAAACAGAATTCAGTGTTGAAAACCTTGATCACGTGTTGTGCATATTTATCTTACTCTAGCCTCAAAGATTTCAAAGCCCTTTTACTGTACACTCATCATAGAGGCAAATATAGTCCAGCTTCTGAATTTCTATTTGTATTATTACTGTCTAATGAATTCTATTGTACAGCAGGTGTCAAATCATATCAGTTGTTTTGCAGTTGAGTATGAATAGAAGATGTATTGCTATTGCAAATGAATCTAATATGAAACTAATGAGCAGTAATGAGCAACTGTTTTGTCATTATTGAGGCAACCACTGAGATGCTAATAAACTCTCATTTTGCTCTTTAGAAAAAGCAGTGACCAGGATTTATAACATGGCCTTAATGTCCCCCATGCCTGAGGCAAATATAAATAAATAAATAAACAGAGAAATCCTAAACTGAGAATAATTTAGTCATTTTATGTATGATTGTCCTCTCTCTCTTATTAAAATAAACCCATTACAATGCCTTTCAAGAATTTCTATAACTGAGGAGAAAAGATGAAAAATGTGTGTCCATTAAATGAATATAAAGTTAAGAAGATAGGCATCTTGCCTAATTTTCCTTAATGTAAATATAATAATTCTAGAGTTTCTACTTGCCAGTTCTTTGATAGTATAATGAAATCTAATGTAGGCAACTTTTTATTTTTAAACCCAGTTACTTTAAAAGTAACATTACTGAGGGACTTTTGTAATTAACTTATTTGTTCCTGTGAGTGGTCTAACTTGGTAAATAACCCTAAGCATTTACCACACAGTATTACCACCCTGTGTTTTATGTCTCTGCCTTCTCAACAATAGCATAAGAACAGGGAGCTCAATAAATATTTATAAGATGAATGATGAATAAATAATTGAATGAATGGAAAAAGCTACTGGATTAAATTTGCTTTCTTAGGTAGAAATAGTGTGGTTTAAAACAGTTTTTAACAAACATTTATTTAACATGTTGTAAGATCCTTAAGAACTCTGTTTAGAATAAGTTTTTACAGCAGAACAAAAAAGAAACTTTCAGTGGTTAAGAAACATAAAACCTTGTTGATTTAACTAAAAACTTAAGCTAATTCTAAGACAAATTTTGGTATTTTCCTATAGATGCTTTCCATAACTAATAGTTATAGCATATGGCACCAGTATCTTAAATAACATACAATTATTAATTGCATTATTTCAGACTTTCATTACATTTATATACTTTATATATTTAAGCATATTTGAATGTTACAGCCTCAAAAGTCCACCTATTTGATTAAAGATAATCAAAGCTTTGAATTATTAATTTTCTATCTTTGCTGTTGATTAGGCTGGTGTAGACATATGTACATGAACACAAAGCTATTTAATTTGAACTATTTAAAATTATTAACTTTAGTGGGGCTACTTTTTATTTCTAACAGTGTTAAGTGCTATATGCATACTAGTAAAAACTTCACTATTTTTCTGGTATATATGACCAATATATACATAAATATTAAATATGTGTGCATTTTACTGAATCTATAAAAATTAAATAATAAACATAAGTGTAGAAAGAACTATGACCAAAGATGGCAATGCTGATTTAATGGATTGATTAAGGAATCAATGTAGCTAGTGACTTGAGTTAGGTCATGAGAGATGGGAAAAGAGAAGAAGAAGCAAAATAGTCCCAGTGTTTAAACCAACTATATGGATGAACAATGCCAAGGCCAAATTTATGATGAAAAGAAAATTTTTCCTAATACAACCACTTACAAGGTCTCTTCCTCTGTTGCAACCACGGGGAGCAAGCTTAGAATTCTAGCTCATTATGCACTCATTATGATATCTTTCTTTTTTTCTAGTTCTTAGTTTTTCTTTTCTTTTTTTATTTTTATTAGTGAAACATCATGATGTACAGTTGTAGACTTGCAAATTTTTGTGCTTGTGTTTCAATTATACAATGTTAGAGTACCCATCCTTCCACCAGTGCCCATTTTCTACCACCACTGATTCCAATATCTCTTCCGCCGCCCATACCCCCATCCCATTCTTGCCTCTGTGGCAGGGCATTCCCTTTTGTTCTCTCTCTCTCCTTTTGGGTGTTGTGGTTTGCAAACCAAACATGATTTCCACTCATTATGATATCTTAACAGATCCATACCACACCTACCAACGCCATGACAGTTGTAGTTATCAAGGCAACCCATGATGGTATCCAAATAAGATTAGGACCTCTGACCGACTCCTGGTATTTCGGAGGAAAGTGGATGGGAATTGAAAATGTAGAATGTCTGAGACCTTAAAAAGGAGGCAAGAGGAGGACAACTTTGGTAATCTCTTTGTTCTCTTTCTGTGATTGTGAGAAGGTCTTTATTACTTTCTCTTTCCCTATAAATAAAACTCCAGCTGGCTTCCTTTACTTGCTTCCTCTATCATTTTAAACAAATGCTTGCTTTAGTTTGTGCTCTCCATAAAATTTTTAGGGGGAAGATGCAAGGATCAGGAATCAGGTAGAACATGCAGGTGCGCTACATGCTCCATCCCCTCTTTATCAATGCTTAGTTCAAAACGCTCAGGTTCTCCTACAAATAGACAAGTCTGGATTTCTGATGTTCCATACCTTGTTCTTTAATAACTTACAACAACTGTCCACCAATTTCAACAACATAAAAAATTCTCATATTTACAAACATAAAAAATCCTACAAAATTCTAAGTTTTAAAGTATATAGAAATTTCAAGTAGTACTGTAGCACTGTCCTCCCTTTGTTCATCAATTTGCTTGAGTGGGCACCAGTAATGCCTCACAACAAATTGTGAGACTTGTTGTTACTGTTTTTGGCATATCGAATACGTTACAAGGAGCTTGCCAGACTTTGTCGTGGGGGCGAGATACTCTCAGTAGTTTGCCGGGCTCTCTGAGAGGGGTGGAGAAATCGAACCCTGGTCATCCACGTGCAAGGCAAACCCATTGTGCTATGGCTCCAGCCCAGAAATTTCAAGTAAATATTAGATTTTGACTCTTTTGAAAAAAATGTAATTTCTTTTACTAACTTTGTATGTCTTCTGAATGAATTAGTGCAACATTCAAATAATTCTTAGCAAAGTCTTCTTTGTTGTTTGGGAGACCATTTTTCAAGAATTTATTTCTTGCAGCCAACAATATCAGTGACTGATTGTGCTACTCATAAATTCAAATAAAGTAGTGTCCTCGTAATACATATTCTAGTAATTATTGTAGGTCTCCTGTTCTCTCTGGTAATCTAAAGAACAGAAAAGACAGTTAATTGTGTTACATAGATATAAGTTATAGTTCATCAGGGCGCATGCATTAAAGTAAAATAAAATCTCTCCAAGATCATCTTTAATTTGGGTAAGGAGATTATTCTATATTTTAAAAGCCTTGATAATTTTTAAAGAAACTTTTCTTGGAGATAAGTTATATGTTTTGGAATATTTTATATTGCTTATCTGTCATCATGAAGAAGTAAAATTATGAATGCTCTTCCCAAGATAAACTTTGAAGTAGTTCCTTTACATATCTTTAAGACTAAATGTAAAGATGCATTTAGTTTTTAAAAAAAACTGCTATTAAATCAAGGAAATATTTACCATAATAGTTAATTAGTTGAATTCATTCTACTTAATAACAATCACTTAGACTTTAAGAAAATGAAACCAAGTGAAAAATATTAAAATAGACATCTAAATAGCAACACAGTTTTAAAAGTTGTCCCGATTACTGATAGTATAAAAATGTTCTTTAAAAGATGTTTCTCATCAAAGTAACGTATGCACACCATCCTGTCCTTTCCTGTTCTGTCCTGTCCTGTCCTGTCCTACCGTTGTTCATCAATTTGCTCGAGCAGGCCCAGTAACTCTCCATTGTGAGACTTGTTACTGTGTTTGGCATATCGAATACGTCATGGGTAGCTTGCCAGGCTTTGCTGTGTGGGCGTGATATTCTCAATAGCTTGCCGGGCTCTCAGAGAGGGACGGAGAAATCAAACTTGGGTTGGACATGTTGGCCACATGCAAGGCAAAGGCCCTACTACTATGCTATTGCTCCAGCCCATGCATACTACAAAAATTAGAAAAGTATCAAAACCCATTTTTAAAAAAAGCATTAAAAAATGAAACCAGAAGATAGTACAATGTGTAGGATATGCCTACAATGTGTCCAACCTAGGTTAGATTCCTGGCAACACATCTCCACTCCACTCAACATTGCTGAGTGCACCACTGATGGTCCTAGAATAACACTGGAGTGGCCCGGGTAATCCATGGCACCACAGGGCCTGTGCAGCATGCATTCTCAGGTCCTCGCTCTGAACTGCTGGTGGAGCTCCCAAGCCTCCACAACATTGCTTTGGAGACCAAAAATAAACAAATTACTGAAAAATATATTTTTTAAAAAGGCAGCATTTTTCTTTTTTTTTTTGCATTTATTTATTTATTTTTTATTTTTTTTTCCCCTTTATTTTATTTTATTTTTTTTAAAGTTGTAGATTTACAATTTTTTGTGCTTTGGTTTCAATTATACAATGATCAGATACCCATCCCTACACCAGTGCCCATTTTCCACCACCATGGATAATATCCCTCCCACCCCCATCCCCCCATCCCCCCGTCTCTGTGGCAGGGCAATCCCCTGTGTTCTCTCTCTCCTTTTGAGTGTTGTGGTCAAAGGCAGCATTTTTCTATCTTAATCTTAAACCCTACTCATCTTTCTACTTACTCTTATATTTATTTCTACTAATTTCTTTTCTATTAATTCTTCATTCATTCTTCTTTAACTTTTAATCACTGAGGATAATCTTAGGGTTAATTTTCCCCCTTACTTCTATTATTTAGCTTACATGCACTGCTACATATTAAAATTTGAATGTTTCATCTATATATTGCATATTATATCTGTATAGGTATATTATAGAGTTAGTTTGTTAGTTAGGTATATTATAGAGTTAGAGTTAGTTCAAACTCAATACATAAGGATCCTCCATGAGCTGTATTGCAAATTCACTACCAGGATCATACCATTCTACAGGGAGTGATCATTGACGTCAAGAGAGGGGTTCGAAAGGAGAGAGAGAACACAAGGGATTGCCCTGCCACAGAGGCAGGGGGGGATAGGGAGATGGGGGTCGGGGGGATATTATCCATGGTGGGGGAAAATGGGCACTGGTGGAGGGATGGTTATCTGATCATTGTATAATCGAAACCCAAGCACAAAAAATTGTAAATCTACAACTGCACCTCATGGTGTTTCACTAATAAAAAAAAAAAAGAGAGAGGGATTCGGCAGGGTGATACCATTTCACCGAAACTCTTCAGTGCCACCCTCAAGAACGTCATGCAATAACTGGAAAGGGAAGGAATGGGAGTAAAGATAGACGGTCAGCAACTACACCACCTCCGCTTTGCTGATGACATCATTCTAATAACACCAAACACCAGCCAAGCGGCACAAATGCTGGCAAACTACGACCATGAGTGTGGAAAGGTCGGACTACAGCTAAATCTCATGAAAACAATGTTTATGGGAAATGGTCTCATTCTGACATTCCATTCGCTCTCAATGGGATGGACATCTCCAAATGGAACAGTTTTATGTACCTAGGTCGAGAAGTCAGCAAGACAAATGACCTGGTACCTGAAATGCACAGGAGAAAGAGAGCGACTTGGAACTCTTTCAAGAGTGTCAAAGAAATAGCTAAAAGGATGAAGAACCTCTGGCTCCAGGCACATCTCTTCGATTCCATTGTTCTTCCTGCATTAACATGTGCCTCAGATACCTGGGCCCTACGAAACCAGGATGAGAATGTTATTTGGGTCTCCCAAAGAGGAATCAAAAGAGCTATGCTTGGAGTCTCATGCTTCACTCAAATGAGAAAAAGAATCTGGAGTTCTGACCTCATCAACGATCAAGAATCAGGCATGCTGTCTCGTTACCAAGACATCAAAAATCAGATGGGCTGGGCATGTAATGAGATTTGGAGAGGACTGCTAGACTAGAGCCATTACCGACTGGATTCCACAGGATGACAAAAGATCGTGTGGCCGCCCACCTATGAAATGATCAGACTTCTTCGTCAAGACCCTGAATGATCCATTTGAAGCTGCTCATGTTCCTAGAATAAGAAGATGCCATTGGACTACACTAGCACGCGACAGGGACAAATGGAGACATACTGTCGCCTGCTCAAGCAAATCGATCACTTCTTCATTTAATCACTTAACTTCCCGTTAGTCGTCGATTTGCTCGAGCGGGCGCCAGTAACGTCTCCATTTGTCCCTGTCGCGTGCTAGTGTAGCCCAATGGCATCTGTTCGCTCTGGGAACATGAAGAGCCTCAAACCGATCATTCATGATCTTGATGAAGAAGTCTGACCATCTGGTAGGTGGGTGGCCACGCAGTCTTTTGACATCCCGTGGAATCCAGTCAGTAACAGCTCTAGTCCAGCGGTCGTCTTTAAATCTCATTACGTGACCAGCCCATCTGATTTTTGACACCTTGGCAAACGAGACAGTGTCCCTGATTCTTGATCATCGAAGAAGAACAGTGGAATCAAAGAGATTTGCCTGGAGCCGGAGGTTCTTCATCCTCTTAGCTATTTCTTCGACGTTCTTGAAGGCGTTCCAAGCTGCTCTCTTCCTCCAGCGCAGTTTGGGTGCCAGGTCATTTGTCATGTTGACTTCTTGACCTAGGTACACATAGCTGTTGCATTTGGAGATGGTCGTTCCGTTGAGAGCGAATGGGGCATCAGGAACGAGTCTGTTTCTCATGAACATTGTCTTCGTAAGATTCAGCTGTACTCCTACCTTTCCACACTCACGGTCGAAGCAGCCAGCATTTGTGCCGCTTGGCTAATGTTTGGTGTTATTAAAACAATGTCATCAGCAAAGCGGAGGTGGTGTAGTTGCCGACCATCTATCTTCACTCCCATTCCTTCCCTTTCCAGTCGTCTCATGATGTTCTCGAGGGTGGCACTGAAGAGTTTTGGTGAAATGGTATCACCCTGCCGCACCCCTCTCTTGACATCAATGATCACTTCTTTGTAGAATGGTGAGATCCTGGTAGTGAATCCGCAATACAGCTCATGGAGGATCCTGATGTATTGGGCTTGAATGCCCTGATTGGCTAGGGCTTCAATGACCGCTTCCGTCTCAACAGAATCAAAGGCCTTCTTTAAATCAATGAACGTTAAACAGAGCAGCATCTTGAACTCCCGAGAAACCTCAATGAGCTTGGTTATCGTGTGGATATGATCGATGGTGCTGAATCCTTTGCGGAACCCGGCTTGCTTGCATGGTTGTCCTTCATCTACTGTTCTGCCAATCCTACTTAGGATGACTCGAATGAACAACTTGTAGATGACAGACAATAGGCAGATCGGGCGATAGTTGCCAATGTCATGGATGTCTCCCTTCTTGAACAGTAGTACGGTCCTGCTCGTTTTCCATTGGGATGGAACCTTGCATTCAGACAGGTAGCAAGTGAAGAGCCGAGCCAGTGTATTGATGAGTACTGACGGCAGGTTCTTCAGGTGTTCAGGTCTGACCTTGTCTGGGCTGAGTGCTGTTTGTTTCTTTACCGACGAAATGGCGTGTTGGATTTCGGAAGGGAGAACGTTGGGAACGACATATCCATTCTGTGGAATTTGGTATGTCGGCAAGTGGACATGGCTATTGAAGAGATTTGAGTAGAAGTCATGGATAATCTTCTCCATTGCCGTTCTAGAGGATGTGATGGATCCATCAGGACATCGGAGGGCAGTCATCTTGGTCTTGTAGTTGGCGAAGGACAGGCAGGCGTTAAGAATACTTTTCCTGGCTTCTGCCGCATCTACCAGTACTTCTGCTCTTCTCTCTTTGAGGTCTTCCTTGATCGCATCTCTGCACTGCTTTGCGAGCTCGGACATTAGCTTGCGGTTGCCTGTGGCATGCGCCAAACCACGCTGGTGAATTAGCTCAAGAGTTTTTCGAAGATAGGTGATATTTTGTGGCTATCTCTCTCTTGGCGTTCCTCGCACATTCATGGAGGTGCTGAACCAGTCGATAGTTTTCCTCGTCAATGTTGTCAACAATGGCATCTTCCCATGTTGCCGCAATAGTGCCAAAGAGTTCCCAGTTGGTGGTCATTCTGGGAGTTCTCTTTTTGAACTTTGCAGCCCTTTCTCCCTGCTCTGTGAAGTAGAATTTTGCACGAAGGCGACGGTGGTCTGATCCCGTTCGAAATTTTGGGACAACAGCGACATTAGTCAGGCAAAACCGTCGATTGAATATGATGTGGTCTATTTCATTGTGGAATCGTCCACCGGAGACTCCCATGTTCATCATTTAGTTTCTGCTTTCTGGAACTGTGAGTTACCATGGAATGTTTTGGTCGACATGATGAACTCAGACAGTCTCTCACCCTGTTTGTTCCATTCTAGGCCATGGGTCCCGATGTGAAGTTCTTCAGCTGATCTTCTCGGTTCTATCTTGGCATTAAAATCACCCACAATGATCTTGTAGAAGGTGGAATGTCAAGTGATCAAGTGATCAAGTGATAGAGTTAGTATAATATGCATTTTATATGTATATATGATATGGCCTACTATGAACTAAAAGAAAATTACAAACACAGTATGTAATATAGTATTCATATCATATGGCTTTGCAAGAATTTCCTCCCTATAGATGATACAAAGTCAAAATCTTTTTTTTTTAATTTTTATTAGTGAAACACCATGAGGTACAGTTGTAGATTTACAAATTTTTGTGCTTGGGTTTCGATTATACAATGATCAAATACCCATCCCTCCACCAGTGCCCATTTTCCATCACCATGGATCCCAGTATCCCCCCCACACCCATCCCCCACATCCCAACCTGACTCTGTGGAAGGGCATTCCATTTTGTTCTCTCTCTCCTTTTGGGTGTTGTGGTCTGCAAAAGAGGCATTGAGTGGCAATCATGTTCAGTCCATAGTCTACTTTCAACATGCATCTCCCCTCCTGGGAGGATCCTTCAAACACCCTTTATTTGGTGCTCCCTTCTCTTTCTGAACTGCCCTTTCCCCTAGAATGCCCGGCTGGCCTCTAAGCTATGGAGTAATCCTCCTGGTACTGATCTCGGATATTCTTGGGTATTAATCTCCTATTTTGTTACTTTATATCCCCCGGGTGAATGCAATCTTTCTATGTCTATCCCTCTCTTTCTGTCAAAGTCAAAATCTTTGAGCAACATCACTTGATCACACTTGACTTCCCGTTAATCATCGATTTGCTCAAGCGGGTGCCAGTAACATCTCCATTCCTCCCTGTCGCATGCTAGTGTAGCCCAATGGTGTCTGTTTATTCTAGGAACACGAACAGCCTCAAACCAATCATTCAGGGTCTTGATGAAGAAGTCTGACCATCTTGTAGGTAGGCAGCCACGTGGTCTTTTGACATCCCATGGAATCCAGTCGGTAACGGCTCTAGTCCAGCGGTCGTCTCATTACGTGTGCAGCCCATCTGATTTTCAACACCTTGGCAAAAGAGACAGCGCCCCTGATTCTTGACTGTCCACGGAGGTCAGAACTCCAGATTCTTTCTCTCATTTGATTGAAACTTGATACTCCAAGCACAGCTCCTTCATTTCCTCTTTGGGAGACCCGAATAAAGTTCTCATCCTGTTTGCATAGGGCCCAGGTCTCTGAGGCATATGTTAATGCAGGAAGAACAGTGGAATCGAAGAAATGTGCCTGGAGCCAGAGGTTATTTGTCCTCTTAGTTATTTCTTCGACACTCTTGAAGGAGTTCCAAGCTGCTCTCTTCCTCCCGCACAACTCAGGTGCCAGGTCATTCATCATGTTGACTTCTCAACCTAGGTACACATAACTGTTGCATTCGGAGATGGTCGTTTTGTTGAAAGTGAACAGAACGTCAGGAACGAGACTTTTTCTCATAAACATTGTCTTCTTGAGATTTAGCTGGAGTCCAACCTTTCCGCACTCACGGTCGTAGTTTGCCAGCATTTGTGCCGCTTGGCTAATGTTTGGTGTTATTAGAATGATGTCATAAGCAAAGTGGAGGTGGGTAGTTGCTGACCATCTATCTTCACTCCCATTCCTTCCCATTCCAGTCATCTCATGATGTTCTCGAGGGTGACACTGAGGAGTTTCGGTGAAATGGTATCACCCTACTGAACCTCTCTTGATACAGATTATCACTTCTTAGCAGAATGGTGAGATCCTAGTAGTAAATTCGTAATCCAGTAATTACAATGGGACTCATTCCCCTGAGCAACATAAAAGAGAAATTTCTTATCGTTATGCAAAATGAGTTCTCTTTTTGTCTTTTTTTGCTATAACTTTTTTGTCATAACTCATTTAGTTTGCTTCTTATTTGGGCCTTCTTATATAGCTTTCTTTTTTTCTTACAAACCTGGGTTTACCTTTTTTTTTTTTTTTTGGTGAAACAGGTGTACTACTTCTCATATCACTAGATTGATCCTCGTTTAGTGTACTGTTGATGTCTCTGACTTTTTGGGTCATGCCCAGCAGTGTTTCATGGACTATACCCAGAGTATGCTAGTGGGGTTTCTGTGCCTACAGGACCATAAAGTGCTGGTGACTGATTTTGAGTCTCTGGGATCAAAACATACATAGAGCCTTTTAATCTATTTCCTTGCCCAAATAATTTTTTTAGATTTTCTTCATAGAGCACAGAGAATTCCTATTCTACTTTGGACTTAGAACCACAGATTAAGAACTATGTTATGTAGATTTGGATATTTGGCAATATGTTCTTGGTGAAAATGAAGTAAAAGGCACAATTCACAGTGTTTGTCACTAGAAATAAAATACAAGCTTTCAAGCAAAATGAAGTTTTGGAAATATTCTCTCCACTACTCTGAGCTTGATAGCTCTCAATACAGTATATTTTATAGATAATTGATATTGATGAATGTGATTTAAAGATGTATTTTATAAATGGAATGTCTCCATAACTCATGAATCTCTTCTTTTCCAATAATGCACAATGCTACAATTCATGTAGGATGAGAAGTATATTAAAAATTTCATATTAACTAATGCATTTTAGTGTATGTTAAGTTAATTGGTATGATATTAGATATTCTATAACAACTAATTCTTCAGAAAATATCTTTTGTAAGATATTAATGTAGTATCAATGAAGAATACCCTTATTTATCTGAAAAGACTATCAAAATGCTATTCTCTTTCCTAGTAGGCTTCCAGATATCAGATTTTCTTGATATTTTTAATAAAAATTGAGATAAAATACAGAAGCAGAGATAATTCAATCATATGTACTAACCCAGGTATTAAAAGGGATCTGAAAACATGTAACATAATATTATTCTTCTCAATACAATTTTTTTGTTTTGGAAATTATTCATTTCTTTTTGTAAAAATGTATTCTATTTTAACATAATGAATTTATTGTTACTGTTTTAAAGTGAACTAAGATACTAGACTTTTAAATTTTTAACTTAAAATAGCCAGTATTGCAATATTCTATTCATATAAACTCATGGATATTATTTTTTAATACTTTTTAAGAGTCCAAAAGAGCCCTAAGACAAAAACATTTGACAAACGTTGATTCTGACAAAGGTCTGAACTATTTGCCATATTTGTTATTGTTTACTGAAATTTTGTTTCTGAATAGTTCCATGTATATTTGTCCTTCAGTTATTCATCCCAGTAGCATATTTTCCTTAAATCACCTGGTAAGCAACCCGTGACGTTTTGATATGCCAAAACACAGTAACAATAAGTCTCACAACAGAGACATTACTGGGCACACTCAAGAAATCGATGAACAATGGGAGGACAGTGACATTGACACTAAGTAGTGATTCACCAGTGGAAAATGTAGATGGGCTAGTTAGTATAATTAAACTCAGCCCCCCCCAACTTACCCCATTTAACTTTGTGAAAATTATCTAGTTTACTTGTAGATTATTAAATTTACTAGTTTAGTTTCCTTAACTCAAGTCCCTATATCTCTAACTGATAATGTTTGTAGAATGTTCTATTATTTTAGCCATCTCCTCAGTTAAGAAAAGTTTTTCCTCTGAGAAAGTTTCAGCTTTAATTTCCTTCCCAGAAATCTAACTATGACCTTATCACCTGTCTGATTAAAAGAGGTGGGCTCTCTTTAAATTTCAATGCTCCTAATTTTTCTTTAAGAAACTCAAATAGAATTACTTTCTACATTTCTGATAATTTTCTGAAGAAATAAGAAGAGGGATAAGATGGATATATCTTTTAAAAAAGAGTAGCCTTCTTCATGGTAGCATTGCTTCATCTCTTTTTATAAGACATGAAAGACTGTTTTCAGTAATTTATGTTAATGCTTTATTTTCGAAGTTTTCTTTCTTCCATAGGCTCTTCATATTTTGACCACGAACTGACCTTTCC
Source organism: Sorex fumeus (assembly GCF_029834395.1). Classification (NCBI taxonomy): domain Eukaryota; kingdom Metazoa; phylum Chordata; class Mammalia; order Eulipotyphla; family Soricidae; genus Sorex; species Sorex fumeus. The sequence continues at coordinate 53,213,932 of NW_026606063.1, forward strand.
CCTCTTTGAAATTTACCCTCCAACCTGCACCCCCTCCAGGCTAGCTTTTTATTAGGGAACCTGGGAGATGTTCCCTTGTGTTGTTATGCATTGCGCTGGGGTGGCAGCCCTCCCTGACAAAAATCAAAGAGCTGCTAGTGCCAGAAGGACAAACTCTGTGATCTCAGCCCTGTAAAGAGAAGAATCCCCAGAGAGAGGTTCAATTCATGTCAGAGTTAAATCTTAATTCATCTGAGAGCTGAGAAGCAGGCAGACTTTTGAATGTTTTTATTGAGAAACATTTTTCCAAATCATAGAACAGATTAATATTTCAGTGGCTTTTTAAAATTAATCTAGTCCAATACCACAAATAAACTGATAGCCAACGTGCAATGTAATTTACAAAGAAGTTTATAGAATGTTCAAATAGTTTATGCTGCATTCTTTTCAGGTGGAATAATGACACAGCCTAAGTACCTTTCCCTCTTTTTTCTTTCTCCTTTCCTTCTTCCTTTCAGTACCCATTTCCTTTGTTTATTTTTTAACATATATTTTAGACATGTATTGCTTCTATAGACTGATTTTAATGCAACTTATGACTGTGAGATCTGAATATCATTATTTAAGGCAAGCAGGTATTTCTAAGATGAATTACATTAATTTTTAGTCTTTTATAATGTGAAGTACCAGCTAGGTTACCCTAATAGGATCCTGTTGTCAATGCTACAATCTGTGTTAAGTGGTAGTAACTCACTATTAGTAGTTCTGAGCAAGAAAAGACTGAGTTTAATTATGCTAAATGTTGAAGGAAATATACTCATGTGAAATATCTGACCTTAAATGATAATGTTCTAAGTGATTTGCTTGTACTAAGGTATTTAACTGTAAGTACCACTTTATAACTTTCTACTTTCATTTTTCACATTATATAAGTGAGGAAATTAGAGTCACTGAAAAATTCCTTATTTATGGGTAGAGGTGAGAGGAGACTCAGGAATGAAAACCAGAACCTCAAACTATGCATCTAACACTGTACAATATTTTCAGTCCTGAAACACTGAGTTTGCAAACTTTACTCAAGCATATAGTACATGTTAGAGTGAGAGGAAATTATAAGCAATCTGGCTCCAGAGAACATGAATTTAATGACTTTACAGGTAGCCAAAATATAGCAAAAGGAGTGACACAAGTAAATTCTGTTATTAGCTTATGAACTTTTTATTATTTTCACACTTGATATTTCTGTTTCACTGCAAAGTATCTGAAATGTCCATGGCATGTCAGACATTGTTATATGATCAGGAATTTCATTATTTCTTATTCTTAAGTGATTCTAAAATGGTCATTTCACATTTTTTCTCTACATAAAACTATTATCTGCTAAAAATCAGAGGCTCCTAATATAGAACATGAAAGATTTTTAGCTTAACTTTTACCCAAACCAAGAAATTGCTAAGATAATAACTCCAAAGGCAATAGCTTTGGATGAAAAACATGCTGTTTCAGAGTAAACAATATCTTCATAAAAGTTTTCTTAGTGAATGATTATTAAGTATGTACCTTGTTTGTCTTTTTTAAATAAAACATAATATCTTCCCATCATTTCATTTATTCATATATTTGTGTTTAACAGATCAAGATACGCATCGGAAATTTTTATGTACCACTCTTCTTGATGCTAAAAGATAATATAGTCAAGACAGACTCTGTTTTGGAAAATCAGATATTTTTAAGAGCAGGGAATGACAATGAACTGAGTGGAGGATGAGATGAGAGTCTTATTAATGGTTTAGAACAGGGAAAGACAAACGTTTTAAAACTAAGAAGTAATCCCAATTTTGTAGATAAAGTAACTTTATTAGGATACTAGGCTATTAAATAGAAGAAATGAAATTTGAGCTGGCATTTTCGTTCTATAGTTGATGTTCTTAAGCTGAGGCACTAAAAGAATAGATCATATGCAGGGAGTTGTAAGCAATTATTTAAGGCTAAAAGTGTGGGATGTGGTAAGTGAGGGGGTTGAGGTGGTGGTAAAATGAGTCAGAAGAGTTAGGCTGGGGCCAGATTGTGATGAATTTTGGAAGCAATGAGATATGTTTGGATTATATTCTTATCCCTTTCTTCTAATGTTGAGAGAGCCATTTGAATTTGTCCTCATGTTACTGATTTGATTTTCTCTAATGTCAATTTTGATTTTTCTGTATGTGGTTATTAATTTTTATTTTGGTTATTATTATTTAAAGTTTTTTCTTTTGTTAGGGTCAGCTTCATTTTCATATAAAATATCACTCCTATGCCTCTCTACTTCTGCTTTGTAGAACTGATCTTTAAAAGAAAATTTGGTACACCAAGTAAATGATTTACCCATATTTTTATGTTTTGTGTAGGAAGAAATTTTAGTGATATAGTTTTATTCCAAGTTTATGGGAAATTGTGTTTTTCCCTTATGTTTCTGTTCTTTTATATGTTCATGCAGTATGTAGATATTCATACATTTTACATAATTATATTTCTTTGTATTCACCCATAAACCTAGGGACACTCAGGTAGGTAGTGTATGTTTACATATGTATACATCTTTTAATTGTACATTTTAGTCATGTGAAAATTTCCACCTTTTTTTTACATTATTTGAAAGTATTTATGCTTTCTAGGCTTATATATATTTCAAAGCCAGTCATCATTAAATATCAATTTTTTTCCTATGCATAATTTCGTGGTATGGAGCTGAAGGGTCAAAATAGACTCCAGTTATTATCTGTTCACTAGAAAGTTTATTGTCAGCAAAAACATGTTCACTTGTCAAATAATTTTCAGAAATACACTGCACAATTTATTTTTAAAATTTATGTTTATTGAATTATTATAATATAGGTTATATATTTGCAATAGTGTTAATGTTTATAGTTTTTATGCATTCAGTTACCACACTTTACCACTACCAAAGTGTCCAAGAACCCCCAACCTGTGTGTTTATGTTACTTCCTGTCCACCTCTTCATTCCCTTCCCACCCACCCCACATTGCTTGGTATTCTTAGTCCTATAACTCAGTGCTAAGTGTTTGTTGTCATTTGAAACTGTCTATTCTCTTTTTTTTTTGTTTGTGTCTTTATATACCACAAATGAGTGAGATCATTTTTTATCCTCTCTCTGACTTATTTCACTAGGTGTGATACCCTCCAGTTCCATACAAATTTCACTAAACTAAATAATTTCCTCTTTTGACTTCATCATATATAGGTAAAGGTAAGGTAAAGGCGCTCCCGTTGATCGTCGATTTGCTCGAGCGGGCCCAGTAACGTCTCCATTGGAGACTTTGTTGTTACTGTGTCTGGCATATCGAATACTCTCGGTAGCTTGCCGGGCTCTCCGAGAGGGGCGGAGGAATCGAACTCAGGTCGGCCATGTTGGCCGCTTGTAAGGCGAACGGCCTACCCGCTGTGCTATCGCTCCAGCCCATCATATATATATGAAAATATTCACATACATATCATAATTTCTTTATGCATTCATCTGTCATGGAAATTTGGGGTGTTTTGATTTCCTCAATAGATGACTTATTTCATTTTGAAATATACTATGAAGCACCTGGAGAAGTTCTGGAACCAGAAGCTTATAATTATTCTTTTTAAATCCATTATTTATAAAACTTAATTCCAATAATCTATTTTTTTCCTGCCCATGAACCGTTATGAACTCTGCTTTGATAAATTTAATACATTGTTTAATTCTGATTTCATTATTTTGTTATTAATCTGTCCTGATACTTATGTAACAAGTACTCCACCTCTTATAACTTCTTATCATATTGCATATCTTTAGCATTTTCCTGTTAAAATGTAAAATTTACATAGAGTTAAACTTAAGTCTTTAAAAATGTATTTGAGTTTGAAAATTACATAGCCATGTAACTACTACTACAAGCAAGCTATAAACCAATGCTAACTACTAAAAACTTTAGTTCCTAAATAAATGTGCAAACAGAATCTCTGATTAAAGGGAAAATTATAGGTAAAATTTGTCAAACTTGTTGGTAGAGCAATTGCTTTGTGCATGGTGGATCTAGGTTCAATCCTCAGCACCCCATTTGATCCCCTAAACCTTTCTGAGTACAGAAGAAGAAGCAAGCCCTGAGCATAGCTAGATGTAGCACAAACAAACAAAACTAGTCAAATTTACAAGGTAATCCATGCATATTTGAAAAACATTCATGGATTTCTGAGAAATGTAGACTCTGTGTCTTTATGTCTTTATGTTAGTGTCAAAGAGCAAGAGTCAATCTTTTCTCTTTTTTATTATTTATTTATTTATTTATTTATTTTTGGAACCATACTTGGTAGTGATCAGAGACTATTTCCAGCTCCATGCTTAGGTTGCTTCTGATGATGTTCAGAAGACCATGGAGTACTGGACCATTGAATTATCTATCTACCACTTTCTTTCTTTTTCTCCTTTCCCCCCTTCTCCTCCTCCTCCTTTGGAAACCCATATTATTTTAGGAAGTGAGTTTTGGGAAACTAAAGAATATATAGTTTAAAATTAATCCTATGAATTGGGAAGCTAATAAAATTGCTTTTCCCAATTTTTCCCTCCGATAGAATTAAGAGACAATTTGTACTCCCCCTTCTGTTTATCTGGTGTATATGTATGGAAGAGAGAGACAGAGACAGGCAGAGGAGTCAATAGTAGAAACTATAGTAGGAAATGAGAAAAATATTTTATATGCTATGAGATTTTTTGCCATGTTAACTGCTATCAACCTATGGAAATAGCAAGTACTTTTGAGATGTGAAACATTTTCTTTACTTTTCTTCCCATGCTTAGAAAAATGGGGATTAGTGGCTGGAGTGATAGCACAGCGAGTAGGGCATTTGCCTTGCATTCAGCTGACCTGGTTCCCGCATCCAATTTGGTCCCCCAAGCACTGCCAGGAGTAATTCCTGTGTGCATGAGCCAGGAATAACCCCTGTGCAATGCCAGGTGAGACACCCCCCCCCAAAAAAAGAAAGGGGATTAAAGTTTATACTTGGTGAGTGCTCTTTCTTTGACTGGTTGGATGATGTGTGAGTTATTTTATATATAAATATATACCAGGTAGTGATATTGGAGAGAAGTTTACTTTAATATTAGAGATGATTTCTGATAAAGTTTTTAATGATAAATATAAAAGTTGCAGTGCCAATTTAAAAGTAAAACCATATGTTTTTGCTCATGAATTGTTGACATCATCTGTACTATATTTACTTTATATAATTTTTTCTTTAAGCTCAATATGACATACTCATTTTTAATACAAGTTAGGTCATGTTTATCAGTTACACTGCCTATGTATGGTCCAATGGTCTCTTTTGTAGTCTAAGGGGAACTCAGAAAGCTAAACTATTTCAAGGAGCCTAAGAATGTAAAAGTTCACTAAGAAATTAAGATGAGCTTTTGCAGAAACAAGAGGGTGTTAAAATTAATATGAAGTGATTTCCTACCCCCTTTCCAGAAATTGTTCTCACATGTTGAGAATCCTGTGGCCAGTTATGTTGTGCTCTGTGACATGACTATGCCAGAAGATGGCCAAGGTCAACAATGTGACCTTTTTTTTATTTTTCTTAATAGGAAAAAGTTGTGATTCTTTTCCCACCCTGGCAGAGACTCTGTGTGTGTGGCTCTGAAGACTCTTTTCTGAGAACATTTCACATCTTTTCCTTTGATTAAGCTTGTTAGATTTCAGACCTCCTTGAACTTTAAACTTCTCATTTCCAGCTTTTCCGGTTAGATGTTCTATACCTAGTGATCTATTATTATACAGTATTATTAACTTTATCTATCCTTTGGCAGCTTTATAATTGATTTTAGAAATACTACATATATTTAAAAATAATAACTTGAGAGTAACAGTGTTTGAAACTAATTTCTATTTAAAATAAGAAAATGTTATTGACGAACAACAATTCTCTGAAGCAAATGATGTCTTCATTATGTGGTCACTTTTATTTATAATTTAGTTACCTTGAAATTACAAAATTATTCAAGATTAGGTTTCAGGCATATAATGTTCCAAAACTGATCCCTTCACCAGTGTACCAATGCCTCCCTATCTCACAACCCCATTTGCTTCCTACCCACCAGTCTGCTTCTATGAAAGGCTCTTTTTGTGGTTATTTTTTTTATCTTAATTTACCATCAATAGATTTATGAATGCCGAGGCATGGTTACAAAAAATTTATTGTGTTTTATGGCTAAACTGGTGACTAATAATTTTGTAAATTTGTCATGAACATTGTATGAGCAAAACATAATCATGCAATTTATAAGTCTGTAACTGTATCTCATGGTGATTCACTAAAATTTTTAAAAAATTGTCATGAATCTACACAAATGGTTTCTTAATGTATTAACACTTTTATAGTCGTGGTGAAATAAAACTACTGAAAAGCAAACTATTTGATAGAAAGTTGAGATTATATAATAGTCAATTAATAAAACAAATAATTAAAATGAAGATAAAACTCTTCTTTTTTTTCAAAAAGCTTCAATTAACTCAATGTTACAACTCAGTTTTGTATGTTTGAATGAAATTCAGTGACGTCTGAACTGTATTATAGGAAATATTCCTGTGATGTTTTCCATCATCATAGATAGCAATATTAAATGATATGAAATACCACTTAACCACATTCTGAATCCAAGCACAGAAAATTGTTAAGAAAAAATAAAATAATTTAAATGCCAATAGTAATGTAAATTTTAAAAATGGAATGCTTAGGTGCCAGAAATAAAGTATGAAATAAAGCAGACTAGTGAGCTGTTACTACAGTTGAATATCTCCCAAAGAAGGGTCTTAGGACCTAAGGTTACAATAACTTTGTGGGCAGATGATGATGAATAGCATCTATTCAAAGTGACCTAAACAGGATTGTTGTATGCAGGAAATTGGGAATAAGAAAAAAATTCTAGTTTGAGAGCAGTGAAAAACTGGCATTTTCTATTGTCTTGGGTGGGAAAAGTCAAGAGCTAGAATATACAGCCCCAATCTACACTTTTTGTAACCATGGGGTTCAAAATTACACTGACTGCAGTACTTGGTAGAACTACAGGTAAAGTCATTAAGAAAATCATAAAGCTATTTCTGAAGATAAAATTTCTCAAGAAGTAGAAATGATAAAACAACCTGAGGAGGTTTAGTATGAGCAAGTTGAAAATGCAAGAGAGACAGTAAAAAGAAAATATAAAGTTTTAATAAATAAAATAATGAGAAATTGTTCCCATTTAAGAACCCAAGTTTAATTTACATACAATGAATCTCAGCATTTTGGGCATGCATTTCTGCAAAATTTTACAAATATATGTATATATATTGTGTAGTCACTACCTATAGCATCAAGTTATAAGACAATCCTATTACTTCCAAATATTTTCTATGTTTCCCCTCAGGCACTTATAATAAATGAGCTGTTCTCTATCAATTCTTTTGCTATTTCAGAATAGAGTTCAGAGAGACAAGAGACAAAACCACTCAAGCTATATTTGATATTAGTTTAGTCTTGACACCAAGATCAGATAAGAACAATGTATAAAAATAAATAAAATATTAATTGTACTTCAGAGAATGTATGTTTAAGTTTGAATAAAATGTTGCAAAAAAACCCAGGGATATTTTTAAATAATGGCATATTTTAGGAGTCAGAATTTATCTAATATTTTATTAGTATGGCACTCTAATGATAAAAAAGTCATTCTTTCAATAGATTCAGCTGAGGCATTTAATCAGGATAAGGATAAGATAATTAATAGGAAGCATCTTCTTCAAATTTAGAAGTAGTCTCTAAAACCTAAAACAAGATCAAGATGCCTTCAATATCTTTTATCTTCTTATGCAGCAATATGTTACTGATTTTTTAAAACAAAATCTTTAATACTATAAGTAGCTTTCATTTAAATAAGGCAGTTGTTAATAAGGCACAAACACATCTTGCTTTGTCAGAAATTTGAACACAATCCAAATTTACATGTCCAATCAAATACAATAAACAAATCTTTAAAAATAATGATATCATAGAATGAATGTGAAATTTTTGATATTTTACATGCATGCAAGGATTCCAAAGTGTTGATTTCTAAGGTAGACTCACAGCTCCCCAATATGGTTCAACTTCTCTGAAAATAGATAACACTGTTCATTTTTTGTTTTTGGCTTTTTTGGGTCACACTCAGCAATGCACAGGGGTTACTCCTGGTTTTGAACTTAGGAATTACTACTGAGGGTGCTCAGGGGATCATATGTGCTGGTTGGAATCGAACCTGGTTCAGCTGCAATGCAAGGCAAATGCCTTATCCTTTGTACTATCACTCTAGTCCAATACTGTGTTTGTTTTCACAGTGATGTGTCTTAAAACATTCAGATTGCTTTTTTTTTATATTTTTTTCATTTTTTATAATTTTATTATTGAATCCCCATGAGAGCCGTTACAAAACTTTCAGGCGACAGTAACCTAATACGGGATCCGGACGCATTTCTGCAAAAAGCTGCTGGGTTCTGAGATTTGTTTCTGAGTCTCTGGGATCTTGGCCATTAAGCAGCTTGATCAGGAGGCTGTTCGTGGGTGGCAACTCGGGATGTCGTTGGGGTGGGGAGGAAAGGGCTGGCTCCACCCTCATCCTGTGAGGATCCGCATGTCTGGTCAATGCAGGCCCAAACCTGACTGTCTGGAGGATGGTGACCACTGAGCCTGCCTCTGGAGGATGGTGACCACTGAGCCTCCAGGGGAGCAGGCCAAGGCAAGAAAACTTATTCCCACCTGGGTTGGCCCAGCGCCGGTAACCTACTAGAAGGACTGGATGCATTTCTGCCAAAAGCCATTGGGTTTCAAAATTTGTTTCTGAGTCTCTGGGATCATGGCCGTTAAGTAGTTTGATCAGGGACCAGAGAGGCTGTGCCTCCAATTATATAGCTGAGCCCAAAGTGGTTTTTGGGTGTGTCTCCCACATACCTAACTTTTGGCCATTTACTTTCCTTAGTAATCTTTGCCCCAAGTGTTTGGGGTGTGGCCAAAGGCACAGCAGCAATTTTGGGGTATCTGGAAGTCTGATGGCGCCTCACAGGTACAGATTTACCTGCTGGCAGCACCATACCCCCACCAGTTCGCTTTTTTTAAAGGAAGGAGCATGCCCCATTTTGACTAACATGCTTTCTTGACTATTAAAGTGGATACATAGATATAAACCATCCTCGAACATGTAGATGGGCAACATGCCAAAATGTCAGAGCAACCAGATACAAAGAACTGAGTCTTCTTTGAACATTAAAGCAATTTCGATGACCACTTGGGAAGATGAGGATAGCACCTAGGTTGGCTCTGAGCAGGCAAGTGCCCTATCTGCAGCACTCTCTCTGGCCCTGTGTTTCTTTAAGTAAGTTCAGCTCTTCTCCATTTTTGATGGGGTTGATTGGCAAAACCTCCTTGGAAACAATATGAACATTCTGTCTATAATATAAGTATTGAACTTCCATACAACCCCAAAATTTCACTTCTTGGTATCTATCTGAAGATCTCCAAAACACTATTTCAAAAAAGACATATATTCCCCTATGTTCATTGCAACTCTATTCACAATATCCAAGATCTGGAAACAAACTAAGTGCCCAAGAATGGGTTACTGGATAATGAGACTGTGGCATATATACACAATGTAATACTACTCAGCTCTAAGGAAAGAGATGATACACTATTTGCTAGTATGTTGACAAAGCTAAAGGGCCTTATGCTGAGTGAAGTTAGTCAGGAGAGGGATAGATAGAAAATTATCTCTCATGCGTGTGGGATGTGAAAAAAAAACATAGTAAGGGAATAATAAATGGTTAATAGCATCAGAACTGGAGAGTTTGGATAACAGAACTGAGTTTACCTGTACGAGAAGAGATTAGTGGATGAGAGGAATCTTTGGGAGCTTGGTGGAGGAAAGTAGATACTTGTAAAATGGGTTCTTTTAATTATATTGTCCACCTCATTCTTGATGATTCATAGAATGTTTGTTAAATTTTAAATACTTGTTTTCTAGTAATCCCTTTGAATAGTTTTAATATTTTAGTTTGCTTCTTTCAATATGGCAATGTTAGCTAAAAATTGTATCTTTCTATTCAAAATGTATATTACATTATTTTCTCTATCTTAATGGATTGCCTGTAACGTCAATGACAATATTAAACAATGAACTCAACCATCTCCTTTTCCTGAAATAAAAGTGATTTAATTCAGAGTATCACTAATGATGCAAATTGGGTTGGAGTGATAGCACAGCGGTAGGGCATTTGCCAGCCCGGCCGAGTCGGGTTCGATTACTCTGCCCTTCTCGGAGAGTCCGGCAAGCTACCGAGAGTATCTTACCCTCACGGCAAAACCTGGCAGGCTAGCCGTGATGTATTCAGTATGCCAAATAGAGTAACAAGTCTCACGATGGAGACGTTACTGGGCCTGCTCTAGCAAATCAATGAACAAAGGGAGGACAGTGACAGCGACAGTGACAGTGATATTATGTTATACAATGCCCTCTCTTTTCTGGTTTAGTATTTTTTTACTTAATTTTTGCTTTATAAAATTTTATTTTTGCCTTTTATCAACTTCCATTGGGGCTCATTGCTTACTCCTGGCTCTGAATTAAGGGATCATTCATGGCCCAGTTCAGGTGACCATAGGTGGTACAGAGAATTGATTCCTCATGAGCAGCATGCAAGGCAGGTAGCTTACCTGCTGGCCCATAAGTATTTTTTGTTGTTGTTGTTGTTGCTGCTGTTTTTATTATTTTTTAACTCTTTTTTTCCCCCTTTATTTTATTTTATTTTTTTTACAGTTGTAGATTTACAATTTTTTGTGCTTTGGTTTCAATTATACAATGATCAGATACCCATCCCTCCACCAGTGCCCATTTTCCACCACCATGGATAATATCCCTCCCACCCCCAACCCCCATCCCCCCCGTCTCTGTGGCAGGGCAATCCCCTGTGTTCTCTCTCTCCTTTTGGGTGTTGTGGTCTGCAAAAGAGGCATTGAGTGGCAAACATGTTCAGTCCATAGTCTACTTTCGACATGCATCTCCCCTCCTGGGAGGATCCTCCAAACATCCTTTATTTGGTGCTCCCTTCTCTATCTGAACTGCCCTTTCCTCTAGGATACCCGGCTGGCCTCTAAGTTATGGAGTAATCCTCCTGGTGCTGATCTCAGCTATTCTTGGGTATTAATCTCATACTTTGTTACTTTATATCCCCCAGATGAATGCAATCTTTCTATGTCTATCCCTCTTTTTCTGACTCATTTCGCTTAGCATGATACTTTCCATATTGTACCACTTGTATGTAAATTTCATGACTTCATCTTTTCTAAGAGCTACATAGTACTCCATTGTGTAGATGTACCAAAGTTTCTTTAACCAGTCATCTGTTCGTGGGCATTCAGGTTTCTTCCAGTTTCTGGCTATTGTAAAGAGTGCTGCAATGAACAAACAAGTGCAGATGTCACTTCGACTATACATTTTTGCCTCTCTGGGATATATTCCCAGGAGTGGTAGTGCTGGGTCAAATGGGAGCTCAATTTCTAATTTTTTGAGAATCGTCCATACTGTTGTCCAGAAGGGCTGAACCAGTGGACATTCCCACCAACAGTGAAGGAGTGTCCCTTTCTCGCCACATCCACGCCAGCATCGGTTGCTTTTGTTCTTTTGAATGTGGGCCAGTCTCTGAGGTGTGAGATGGAATCTCATTGTGGTTTTGATCTGCATCTCCCTGATGATTAATGATGTAGAGCATTTTCTCATGTGCTTTTTTGCCATTCGGATTTCTTCTTTGAGAAAGTTTCTGTTCATTTCATTGCCCCATTTTTGGATGGGGTTGGATGTTTTCTTCTTGTGGAGTTTAACCAGTATTTTGTATATCCTGGATATCAACCCCTTGTCAGATGTGTATTCGGCGAATATCCTTTCCCATTCTGTAGACTGTCTTTGTATTTTGGTCACTGTTTCTTTGGAGGTGCAGAAGCTTCTTAGTTTAAGATAGTCCCATTTATCTATCTCTGTTTTCACTTGCTCGAGGCCCATAAGTATTGTACTGCTGTTTAATCTTTTTCTTAGTGTATTATATAAATATCTTGCTATTTCCAATTTATTTCCAATGCAACCTAGAAAGTTCTTCTTGCTCTATTGATATGGAATGATTATGTTCATTTGTAATTTCAATATTAGACTAAAATTTCCCTTTAGAAATTGTATTTTACCTTGCTTATTGCTGCTTTGATGCTAAAACATTAAAGAGAGCAATTGTCACAGGGACAATATGAACAATATAAATAATACTTTATATCTGGTCCTTAAAAGAGTTTTCCAGCCACTATTTCAGAATGTGGCAACCCAGTGACCTTCCCTGTAAATCTTTTTTTTTTCCTTTTTGGGTCACACCCACCCAGATGCACAGGGGTTACTCTTGGCTAGGGGACCATATGGGATGCTGGAAATCAAACCTGGGTTGGCCGCGTGCAAGACAAATGCCCTACCTGCTGTGCTATTGCTCCAGCCCTGTCCCTGTAATTCTTTATTAAACTAACTAAATAAGGAGGTCCACAGCCTGGTCTAAAGTGGTGGTAACTTAATTAAGCAAATAAAAATCTAAACCTTTAAGTTATGTAATAAAAAGGCTAAGAAAAACCAATTACACATAGCTGACAAGGTGTTAAATTATAGCAATCAAATAAACTTTTCTTCTGCACATCTTGTCTTTTTTTCTTTAACTTCTAGAAGCCCAACACTTTAACCATTTACCATTTTCCTCTGCTCAATTCGAATTAAGTTTTTCTTAAATACACTTTTCAGTTTTTTAGTATGTCTCAGTATGTCTTTTACATTCTTTTTATCCTGACTAATATAACCCCATTGACGTCATCAAAATTCATGACTTTATTTTACTTTATGCAGTGCTGGTATTCAAACTCAGGATTTCACACATGCAAGGCATGCTCTCTACCACTGAGCCACATACCCAATACTGAAGACTATTTTATTTATTTATTTATTTATTTATTTATTTTAATTTTTATTAGTGAAACACCATGAGATACAGTTGTAGACTTACAAATTTTTGTGCTTGGGTTTCAATTATACAATTATCGAGTACCCATTTCTCTACCAGTGCCCATTTTTCACCACTACTGATCCCAGTATCCCTCCCATCCTCCATCCCCCCATCCCACCCTGCCTCAGTGGCAGGGCATTCCCTTTTGTTCTCTCTCTCCTTTTGGGTACTGTGGTTTGCAAATGAGGCATTGAGTGGCAATCTTGTTCGGTCTATAGTCTACTTTCAGCATGCATCTCCCATCCTGGGAGGATCCTCCCAACACCCTTTATTTGGTGCTCCCTTCTCTATCTGAGCTGCCTTTTCCTCTAGCATGTGTGGCTGGCCTCCAAGCCATGGAGTGAACCTTCTCATACTTATCTCGGCTATTCTTGGTGTTAGTCTCCTATTTTGTTACTTTATGTTCCCCAGATGAATGCAATCTTTCTATGTCTGTCCCTCTCTTTCTGACTCATTTCGCTTAGCATGATACTTTCCATATTGTACCACTTGTATGTGAATTTCATGACTTCATCTTTTCTAACAGCTGCATAGTATTCCATTGTGTAGATGTACCAAAGTTTCTTTAACCAGTCATCTGTTCTCGGGCACTCAGGTTTTTTCCAGATTCTGGCTATTGTAAAGAGTGCTGCAATGAACAATCAAGTGCAGATGTCACTTTAACTATACTTTTTTGTCTCTCTGGGATATATTCCCAGGAGTGGTATTGCTGGGTCAAAAGGGAGCTCAATTTCTAATTTTTTGAGAATCATCCATACTGTTTTCCAAAAGGGCTAAACCAGTCGGCATTCCCACCAACAGTGAAGGAGTGTTCCTTTCTCACCACATCTGCGCCAGCACCGATTGCTTTTGTTCTTTTGGATGTGGGCCATTCTCCGTGGTGTGAGATGATCTCTCATTATTGTTTTGATCTGCATCTCCCTGATGATTAATGATGTAGAGCATTTTCTCATGTGCCTTTTTGCCATTCGGATTTTTTCTTTGAGAAATTTTCTGTTCATTTTGTCGTCCTATTTTTTTTGGGGGGGAGGGATTATTTTTAAAATATTTTAATTTTTTTAATTTATTTTTTTATTAGTGAAACACCATGAGGTACAGTTATAGACTTACAAATTTTTGTGCTTGGATGTTTTCTTCTTGTGGAGTTCAACCAGTGCCTTGTATATCCTTGATATCGACCCCTTGTCGGATGGGTATTGGGTGAATATCCTTTTCCATTCGGTAGACTGTCTTTGTATTTTGGTCACTGTTTCTTTTGAGGTTCAGAAGCTTCTTAGTTTAAGATAGTCCCATTTGCCTATCTCCATTTTCACTTGCTTGACCAGTGGCGTGACATCTTTGAAGATATCATTAGCTTCAATGTCATGGAGGGTTTTGCTAACTTTGTGAAGACTATTTTTTAATTGCTTTATTTTGTATAAAATTTTTATTAGAAAAGTAAGACTCTACCCATAGTTACTTTAGGTACTTCCTGAGGAAAACAGAATTTACCATATTCCAAGAAAAGTCAGAATACTCTTTCAGAGAACTGAAAATCAGCAGTACAGTAGATAGGGGACTTGCCTTGCATTCTGTGGAACTGAGTTCTATTCCTGGAAGGCCTACCAGGAGTAATCCCTGAGCACAGAATGAGGAGTGAGCCCCAAGAACTACAGGGTACTGCCACAATAGAAAAGGAAAAAAATTATACTCAAATTCAAAATGCAAATTATCAACAAATTCTACCATTTCTGCTTAATGTGATGACTTAGCAATATTTTTAATCTTCTATTAGTTTCTATTTACTATCAAGTTAACTCAAATATGATTAGTATTAAATTATTTTAACATGTTTGTATTTGTTTGGTTCCTTTATATAATAACTTTTACTTTATATATTTTGATGTGATTGTTCTAAGATTAATTGATGGTTTATTACTTTATATTTATCAATTTATTTGCCTATTTTCAATTCCTTTTGTCATTTATTTTCTGGTTTCAGAAGAGACCGCTGTCTTAAAAAACATCAACATTTCTTATTTAATAATAAAATGCATACTTCTATAAATTTCTTTTTTATTAAATCATTGTAAGATAGTTACTAAGCTTTCATGATTAAATTTCACTTATACAATGATCACATACCCATCCCTCCACCAATAGACATTTTCTACCACCAATCTTCCCAGTATGCCTCCAGTCAACACCACCCCACCCCACCCCCTGCCTCTATGGCAGACAATTTCCTTCTGACTCTGTCTCTACTCTGGGGCATTATGGTATGCAATACGGATACTAAGAGGCCATCATGTTTGGTCCTTTGTCTACTTTCAGCACACATCTCCCATCCCTAATGATCTCATGAACCATCATTGACTTAGTGATCCCTTCTCTATCCCAGCTGCCTTCTCCCCCAGCTCATGAGACAGGTTTCCAACTGTGGAGCAGTCCTCCTGGCCCTTTTCTATAAATGTTTTAAATATAACCAAAATTTGATATGTATGCACAAATTTCCATTGAGTTTTAGAATTTTTACTCTAACCTGAATTTTATAATTTTGTAATTTTATGTTTCTAAGAATCTCCTGCCCCTGCACCAAGTTGTATTCACTGGGGCCCCTTGGAGGGGAGCAGGTTGAGTCTTCCTCCCCGCCCCAAGTAGAACCCCAGCAGCCGTAAACCTCGAGAACCCAATCACAGCCATGCTCAAGGCCACTCCCCACATGCTTGGACAAGCCTCTCGCATGAAGGTACCGGCAGAGGAACCCAGGTATGTGGGACCCAGGGCCAAGATCTCCAAGACTGCTGGGATCAGGACTGGGCCTCTTACACCCAGATCCCTCATTTTTCAGTAGCTTGGCAGTCACACCCACAAACTGCCCCCAGCACCACATAATCTCATCAAAGGCCAAGATCCAGAGACTATAAAACAAAGTTCCTGGAAGAGAGCAATGCAGTATTTTCTTCCTGAACAGCAAAGCCTGGAAAGCTACCTGTGGCATATTCAATATGCCAGAAACAGTAACAATAACGGGCCTCATTCCTCTGACTCTGAAAGAGCCTCCAATAAATACAGCAGCATTGGGAAAGACTAGTCAGGAGAGGCTGCTAAAATCTCAGGGCTGGGACGAATGGAGACATTACTGACACCTGCTCGAGTAAATCGATGAACAACAATATGACAGTGATATGTGATACAGTGATGTTTCTCAGAAATGAAGATTTATCTTTTATATTTAATTTCTTACTCTTTGAAAATCATATGACCCACCTGCTTTCTTTTGTTTAATACAAATTTACTGTAGTTCTTAGCATGAAGAAAGTTTGTAGAAAATAGCACTTAGTTATTTAAAAAACATGTTTATTCTATGATAGTTATAGACATGGAAATATATTAGTAAATTAGGTATAATTTATGATTAATCAAACTTTAGATTTGCCACTTGACTTAATACTTCTAAGAGAAAACTATTATATGGTATTTACAATCTTATCTAGAGTATCTAAAGCTCTATCACTCTCCTATGATGCTATTTTCTTCACAGCAGGATGAACAGTTTTAATATGAATATCAAACTCTCACGTGGTTGTCCATCAAACTTAGAATGTTCACTTCTTGTTACTACCTCGCAAAGTATTCTTTTAGTATCTAGAACATACTGAACTTCTTCCCTTAGAGTCTTTGAACATGACATTCCCATATTCTGTAATACTTCCACCTCTTCATCTCCCACCCACATACCTTGCGTTGGTATATGCCTCCTTCACATCCTACAATTTGAGGTTCACAATTTTTTTTTCTTCACATAAACCCTCCCAGACCTAAAACTGCCCTTGTTTGAGAAAAGGCATTTTTCAAATTAAAGTTCTTCCCCACTCCTTTCCACTAGCTATTGACCATGGCTACTCTGAACATAGAGATTTTTCTATTAGTTTGGGGCAAATATATGTACTAAGAGAAAACCTCTCAGGGAGTTTTCTTTTCTTGATCTTTACATTTCAGCCCATAGAACCAATATGTCTCTTTGTAATCTTTATCTAATACATTCGTCTTCTAGAATACCCTAAAATATACTGGTCCTTTTATGTCTCATGTCAGTTTCTATGGTGTTGGAGGACAAGTCTTATTATATTTTCTTTGCATTTAATTTTATAGAGACATGAGGACGATAGAGAAGAAAATGTATAAACAGTTTGTTAAATAGAGCTTAAACAATTTTTAAGGTTACAAACTCTTAAAACAGGTATTGGACCTCACACAGCAAGTACTTTTTAAACCAATTTTGAGTAAATTTAATATTTTATTGCATCTTATTAATTTGTGTCTTATTTATCAACACTTGGTTATTTGGAATATATTTACTTATTAATAGCAGATCATACTTTTAAATTTATTTTGTACCTTTGTTTGCTTGGCCCTTAAATATCTGAAAATATGTTCAAATTTATTCATAATAAGAGAAATGCCAATTAGAATTACACTGAGTTATTATTTCTGTCCTATCAGATAGACTGGTAAAAATCCAAAAGTTTGACAACTGTTGGCAAGGTTATAAGGAAAAAAGACACTTTTAGATTTCTTATGGATATACAAAATGGTCTAATTTTCATAGAAAAAAATCAGCAATATCTAACAAAACTACATAAGAATTTACCTTTTGACCTGAAGACTTATTTACAGGAATCTATCCCAAAGACATTCTGGAAAAATATGGAAAAAAAACATATGCACAAAGTTATTTAATAGATCATTGTTTATAATAACAAAATATGGAAAAACATCAAATATTCACTGACGGGTATCTGACTAAATATAAACTATTGTATATTCATATTCATATAACTATTGTATATTCATATAAAATGAGTATTTTAATGACATATGGAATAATTTTCAGTATAAAGAAAAAAATTATATTGTAGAAAATTGTACAGAAATAATAAATAATATAAAACATAGATATTTAAGATAAAATATGCATAAATTTTAAAAATCAAATAAAAAATTTAAAATACAGTTAAGAAATTAAATAAAGCAAAGGACACTAGCTTTGTTTTGAATTGGTGGCATGATCCCCCAGAAAAGTATTGATACAAAGATTTAAAATAATAAATTGATTAAAATTTCTTGATGAGTTTTATTTTAAAAACTCAAATAACAAAAACTTAAAATCTTTTACATGTGAGTAATTGGAAAGAAATACATTAAAGCCATTAAAACCCAAAGAATTTTTTTTTTTTTTTTGCTTTTTGGGTCACACCCGGCGATGCTCAGGGGTTACTCCTGGCTCATGCACTCAGGAATTGCTCCTGGCGGTGCTCGGGGAACCATATGGGGTGCTGGGAATCGAAACTGTGTCGGCCATGTTGGCTGCGTGCAAGGCAAACGCCCTACCCGCTGTGCTATCGCTCCAGCCCCCAAAGAATTTAATATGAATTAAGAAATATAATTTAAAATTAAATTTAAAATTCTACATTTGAACTTGAAATATAAATAATATTATGTGTAATTTATTTTAAAATAATACAAAATAGCAAAGTGATTCATTTCTTGGGTGTGTTTACTGAAAAACCTAGAAATCATGAATAACCCAAAGGAAATAAGCAATTTCTTTCCAATTTTCTTTCAATCCATTACTATTAAAATCCCTAGTTTTATCGTGTGTGTGAGTATATGTGTGTGGGGGGGTACTGGGAGTGAAATTTATAGTCTTGTGCATGCAAATGACCAGAAGTTAGACTGAATTCAGGGGATAGGTTTCCTGATGTTTTGAATTTTCAAAATTAGTATTTATTGTTGATAGGGCTGGAGCGATAGCACAGCGGGTAGGCCGTTCGCCTTACAAGCGGCCAACATGGCCGACCCGAGTTCGATTCCTCCGCCCCTCTCGGAGAGTCCGGCAAGCTACCGAGAGTATTCGATATGCCAGACACAGTAACAACAAAGTCTCCAATGGAGACGTTACTGGGCCCGCTCGAGCAAATCGATGATCAACGGGAGGGCCTTTACCTTTACCTTTAGGGATATATATATATAATGCTTAGCAAGATGTCATCTTACTTGATAATATTTAAGCTTGCTTCACAATTTTTTGTGCATTCATAAATTAAAAAAATAGACTGAGTGATGGCTGAAGTGGTAGAACATATGACTAGCATGTGCAAAAAATTGAGTTTAATTTCCAGCACCACATGTTCTTGTACCACCATAAAGCATTTTGGCAGATTCAAGCACCACTAGACGTGATCCCAGGAACACAATCTATGAAACTGGACATTGGATATGGTGCCGGTGGTTCTCAAGTACCACCTGCCAGAGTATTCCCAGCCTCTGTTTTTCCAAGCTTTGCCATGAGTGGTCCCTGATCCCCCAGCACTGTTGTTATGGATTGTAGAATAAATATAGCTTCAATTACCACATAATAGATTACGTTCTAGTTTTCATATTAGTTATAATGTTATTTCTCAGTTACATTAAAGAAAGTTTCATAGTTATCAAGCAAGTTTTCTGTTTTGTATATCTTATAAATAATAGGTTAGGGTTCATTTATTTAGAATGTCCTAAATCTACACCCTCAAGTCTTATTTCTGACTGCAATAAGCATTTTTGTTTGTTTAATATTCAGGTTATAGTATAATGTTAGAACTGAAAGCAGTTTTACAGATCATCTAGTCCAGATCTTTTCTGTTGCGAAGATACATTCCTATAAAGACATATACTTCAGTCCTGTAGCTCTTGTATTGTGAATGATACTAGTCCATTTTCTTTATCTTACAATTGGTTTCATTGTGAGACTTTTTGTTTTTGTTTGGGGGCCACACCCCCAAGTGTTCAAGACTTACTCCTGGCTCTGTGCCCATGTATCATTCCTGGTAGTGCTCAGAGGATCATATGGGTTAGGGAGAACCAAATGGGCCAGCCATGTGCAAGGTAAACACCCTAACTACTTTACTATTTCTCCAGCTCCTCATTGTGAGACTTTTTCCATCTTTGTAAAGTAATAGAGTTAATTCCTTGAAATCCCCTGTAAGATGAGTTTAAAAGAGATTTGAAAGCTACCGAATAAATTGGCGAGCCTTAAAATAATTTAGAAGTGACTTAAAAGGTGTACACAGTTGGAAATCTTGGTAGTAATATAAAGTACTGTGTAATTTCAGTCTTTACATATATGTATATATATGATGTATCTATGTATATATATTAAGATCCTACACAGTGTATAAGAATGAACAATTATATATATATGATATACCTATATATGTATCTATGGTGTATCTATATATGTGTATAGATACATCATATATATATAATTGTTCATTCTTATACACTGTGTAGGATCTTGTTAGCTAAAAGTTGGCTGGTCTCAGTTCTGATGATGCCTTATGTTGGAGCACCTTTGTCTAAGTTCTAGATATCAGCTGTAGAATCTCTATTGGATGGATGTTTTAACACAGAATGAGATTTAGGTAGCTTCTTATGCGTGAATTTACACTAGAAAAGTTTATACTAAAAGCAGAGGCATAGTTTATTAATATACTACGAGTAACCCTTTCTTAAAATGGTTATGTTTGCTCAAAAAAAGGCATCTTTCACTAAGTTATATGGGAAATCAATTTGAAAGAAAAACACTACCCCTTTCAGAGGACTGGGGAAGCTCCCAAGACATACTTAGAGGCCTGGGGCTACTTCTTGCTATTCTTGGCCAACAAGGTAGTAGCTCAGTGCTAGGACCCAAGGATGTGGAGCCTGGTTCAATGATTAAGCGTAGGTCCTGTGTATCATGTGCCTAAACTGCAGCACTAGCTCCTGGGCCCTCAAAACACGACTCTTTAATCTTAGAATCAGAGAAAAATCAAGAAAAAACGTGATGAGTAAAGCTTGAAAAAAACACTTTGCTTTACTCTTCTGTTCTGTTGTTTGAATGGATTTGTCTGTGTATTGCTGAAAGACATGTAGCCAACTTTGAAATTTCTGGTTCTTTATTTTCCATACTTCTACTGCCTCCAAATGCTGTTCACTTATTTTTCCACTTCTTAAATGAGCTATTTTGTATCAGCCTATTTTATGTGCTTTTACCACTTCATTAATAAAATATTTTTGGAATAGAACTTAGAAAGTAAACATATCCTGTTATCACTGTTAACTGTGGAAAATTTGATCTCTAAGATGCTTTGCAAATATCTGATTTTCTATTTACGTGCTTATTGCAATTGATATGATTATTCTTTTTAGATATACTAAAATATTAAATTGTACTATATAATTGGTTATTTTATAATATATTAACTGTCCAATTATTAGATATATGTTCTTGAAATATGTATAAGTAGTTTAAAGTTTATTTTTACAGCAAATGTTTTACATCTACTATGAACTCAACACTATTTTTAGGAGCTATGGATATAGTGATAAGAAAGTCACCTTTCAATACATTAATAGGATTCACATTCTAGTGACAGTTAACTAGAATGGATAATAACATAATGAATATAATAATCTAAAATGGTAGTAAACTTATGAAGAAATATGTTGCCAGGAAAAAGTTGAAAATAAGTAGCACTGGCTATTTTATATGATCACGATCACAATCACGACCATCCTGTTATTCGTCAATTGCCTCTAGCAGGCTCCAGTAACGTCTCCTTCGTCCTAACCCTGAGATTTTTTAAAAAGTGCCATATTCAAGGCTCTTTCAGAGTGAGGAGAATGAGACCCATCATTGTTACTGATATTTGGCATATTGGGTACGCCACGGGGAGTTTGCCAGACTCTGCCGTGTGGGCAGGTTACATTCGGCAGCCGGCCAGTTTGTCCAGAGTAGGAATGAGATAATAAGATGTCACTTCCGGGAGCTGGGTTTTATAGTCTCTGAGTCTTGGCCATTGATGGGATTACACGGCACCAGGGGACCAGTTGGTGGGTGTGTCCCCCGCCTACTGGAATTTGGAGGATCTGGGTGGAGGATGCTCAGCCCCGATCCGAGTAGGCTTTTATTTTATATGGTGTGATAATAACTTACATGGTTCTTAGAGCACAAAAACTATTATGGGGATCCCATTAAGCAAACAGATGTATGTTTTAATTCTTTTATTTCCAGTCTGATCATAAAAAACACTGCAATAACTGTAATATGAATATGCAACATCTGTCTAAATTTGACATTCATCTTTGTGATTCAGACATATTAGCATTGATTGGTTGCAAAAATATAAAATATCTTGTTCAAAGGCAGTCAACATATAAATACTTTAAGGATCTATTAAGGGGACTGACATATGAGTATGTGATGAGATGTAGTAGATGCAATAGAAATTCACATAATTTTGAGAAAATCTCAAATTTCAGTTTGTATATTAATCTGCTCTCCCATAATCTGTAAAAAGCATGCAGCATACTGCAATGTGTCAAGAATTTTTTAAAATCCTATTTATGAGTTTAAGTTCACATACGATGCATCTTCCTTTGTGTATTATATAACGATGCTAAAATGTGAGGTCATTTAAGGATTTGCCAAACATGGAAAAAGAAATATACTTGCAGTTTTTACATTAGGACACAATTATGCTTTGGAGAAGCACTATGCCTAAATACATCATGAAAATATGCTTTTGAGAAGGAATGAATAGCACACAAATTCCAATTCCTTTTAAGTAATCTTGAAAAATGGACTGCAGACATGAGTTGAGCTTTAATAAAGTGCTAATTAGAAGTGCATGCCACAATTTGAATGGTGACTGTAAGAAATGAACAAAAATCTCAGCAGTAGAGAAATGGTATGTGGCTTCTGGGAACAAGTTGTGACAGCTAGGTGCTGGTTCTTTGATGGCATGAATCTAAAACTTCTATTGCTGACAGGAACTTTGAGATTGTCTATTTAAACTTTCAATTTGCACATGAAGAAATGGGATTTAAAGTAGGTAAGTGACGTTCAAAATCATTTAGCCAACAGGCCAGTTGACTGGTGAGTTTGTTTGTGTCCCCAGCTCCACTGTCCCTTTCCTCTCTCATTGCTTCCCTATCTATTTGGGATTTCATAACACAAGATTAGGAATGGCATGAAATTGACATGAGTAAATGATTCTTTTTTTTTCTCTTTTGCTGTCTCCTCCATTGAAATTGTTTGGGAACAAAAGAATGACAGTGAAATAAAAATAAGGTTTAGAAATTTCACCTGTCCTTTTTTCACATCCTTCCTCACAGTTTCTTTAAAATATTCTGTGACTAAGAGAATATCAGAAATTAAAGAAAGAACTGGGGGGAGCTTGTCACAAGAGGAAAAGAAGGTGAAAGATGGTCACGCTGGACACTGTGGAGGGGTCATGATCTCTCAGTATGTGACTCTCTTGCGGGTAGTTTATATTTTTGTATTTGAAAGGGAAACCATAAGCCACTCTTAGCATTCCTTTTCTTAACTATACATGATCAGGGTGACTAGTTAAACTGAGGTCTTTTTTTCAGTGTCAATAGTCAAGTGTCAACAATATGAGTGAATATAATATTCAACCTCTGGGTTGAATGTCTTATTAGAAGACATATATGCAATTCTTCATTAAGCGACAGTCACTGCTTTCTACATGTAACTTTAAACCACCAAGTCTTCTTTTCAGCTAGACATGAGGTCATCTTTGCTGATCAGTTATTAATACTGCTAATTTGGAATTACTGACAACTATTAATCAATATAAAAAGAGGACTTTGGAGAGGGGAGAGAGCAGAGATGATTCTAAATGTGTTAAAAATAAAAATCTATTTTTAGGGGATCAGCACAAGATGACAGTTAAGAGCATGCAATTATTTTTAAGAGTCCAAACCAAACTATACATGCACAGTTTTATGACCTTGGAAAGACTGATAAGGTCTTATTCAATTGGTCCCTGACTATTTCTATCACTTAATGACTTTCTTTATTTCCTCTGCTCAATTAGCTTCAACCACAAAGTCCTGCTTGCTCATGTGTGGTCAGGACAAGCAAGCTCCCACCTCAGGGCCTTTACACATGGTGCCTTTACCTGAACTGCTCTTTCTCCACATTCTCTGCATGCAACATTTCCCTTTGAAATGTTTCTCAAACATTACCTTCTTGGAGGAAAACTTCCGTAATATGGAAGGAGAAATAATAATGAAACACAATTCTATTGTTACTCTGCTCAAAGTGTCTATAAAACACTTTCTGAGGATTTTGTTGTTGTTGTTGTTGTTGTCCTTTGTCTGGGTTGGAGTGATAGCACAGCAGTAGGGCATTTGTTTTGTGTGCAGCCAGCCCAGTCAAGCCAGGCTCAATTCCCCTGCCCCTCTTGGAGAGCCCAGCAAGCTACGGAGAGTATCTCGCCCGTATGACAAAGCCTGGCAAACTACCCGTGACGTATTCGTATTCGATATGCCAAACACAGTAACAACAAGTCTCAAAATGGAGACGTTACTGGGACCAATCGAGCAAAATCAATGAACAAATGGAGGACAGTGACAGTGACAGTCTTTTGTCTATTCAGTAAGAAAACTTTGGGATATAGGCCTTTTTTTCGTGTCTTAAAAAAATTCCCTCTTCTCCTGAGGACAGAAAGTTTCCTATCACATAGTACCTACAAAATATGTATTTGTTGAATATTTGCACACTATTACTCAATACGAAGCTCAGTGACAAAGTGGCTACATGCCATCCCTTTGGAGGAGAAAGACTACTGATAAATACATGATCCTAGTTTCTCAGTTTGTTACAAATATTTTCAATCTGTGTATTGAATTTGTTAAAAATTGTTTTAAAGAAATTGTAGCTAGCTCTTCTAAAATATACTATCATCCTATGCACATTTAATCTGTATTTAATTTTATTTCTTCCACTTCAGTCTCCTTTGCTTCTGATCATAAATGGAAATGAACCAGAAGAAAAAAGACAGCATTTATTCACTCTGCATCCATGCAAAAGTTCACTGTTCCATAACACTATGAGCTCACTAATGGCCACGGATAAAAACCTAGGAAAATATTTTTATAGAAATTAATTGAAATGATACAATTTTGTAAGTGTAGCTAATGGGAATGTGAATAAAAATACAAGTAGATAAAAATCTGTATAAGTGAATTCACCGGACCATTCATGTGGCCACAATTCCTCAAGCCCCACTAACTTTAAGTATTTTCTATATTTGACTAGCTTCATTTATGTCTCTGTAGTCTCTTCTTAAATTTGAAAGAACTGTAGTAGGAGATAAGACCCAGGGCATGGCAGGCAATGCTGGAGATAAGACATGAGCATGACATATAAAAAACTTCTTATGGAAGGATGCAAGAGAATTCATGTCTGCACTTTTGGTAATATGAAATCATAGACAAAAAAACAAGAGGGTTACCTTTTTAGTCCAGGGTATAGAAACTGTCAGTTAAAAAGTCTAGCATGACTTTGGCAGACCCCTTCCCCAACACACACACACACACACACACACACACACACACACACACACATACACACACACCCACACACCCCAAATTCCTCACCCCAGAACCCAGATGATCAATGTCCAGATTAGGTCTTGCTCCTGTTGAAGGCACATGTGAATTCTAATACCCCTCCCCAACCCCCTACTTCGCTTCTCCCAAAGCTGTCTGTCTCCTATCACATGCTCTTCAGGACAGAATGAACACAGCCACTGAAAATCATGTGTTTTTTGCATCCTAACTGAAACAGAATTAAAGGGGGAAATGGGAATTCAGCGCTGCCAGCTATAGTATCTCTCCTATCAGTTCACCAGTAAGGCCTGGTAGGGACCTGCCGAGCCTCTGGATAAATTGTATTTTCCAAGGGTTAATTAAGCTGTCTTGAGCTTCTGCATGAAGAGGAACAAACTGGCACTTGCAGCGCTTTCTGAAACCTGCTGTCGACATTACAGTCCCTGCTGCTTTTAGCTGTATCGATCCGATGCCTGACCTGTGAAATCCTTGATGGCTGCTAACACTAGAAGCTTACTGGAGCTTTCCAAGGGAGCTTCGGGACAGCTTGTGTAGTCAGGTACAATTACCTATCCCTCCAGGAGAGCCAATTAGTTCACAAAGAGCTGGAGCAGAACAAATGTTTTGTATGTGATTTAGAATCCTAAAAAAAGAAAGGAGAAAAATGAAAAAAAAAAAAGGCTTTGTTCTGTCTGATTCTTTTGTTCCTAATTTTATGATTATTGTTCGATTCACAGTGGTTCTCACATTTCCTCACATGTTTCTGAAAGAACGATAAGAGCATGATAAACCAGATTTATAACCTTTTCCCTTTAACTATGAAAATTCCCTGTGCCATTTAAGATCCTGCTTCTAGATTAATTGTATGATCTCAAAGGAAGGAAACTCAAGTTTGTTCTACAGTTTGTTTGAACAACTTTTTCTCTAAAGTGAACAATAAATTAGAGTCATAATGGACTGTTTCTCAAAGAAAGAATAGTTGGCAACTATTTCTGAAACTTGGTTTTACAGATAGAATGTAAGAATAATATGTTCTTAGAAGGAACTGTGCTACACATATCCAGACATATATCAACATTAACAAGACTAAGTCTTAAATTACAACTAAATGTTACAGGTTATCAACTAATAAAGCATACCGTTTTTTGATCAAAAAAGATTGTGGATTTTATGACTGAAACTCAATCATGAACAGCTTTGCAATTGTATGTATCATTGTGATTCGACTAAACAAAAATACAAAAAAAAATACAGGGTCAGAGCGATAATGCAGGGTGCCGAATGCTTAGCCTTGCACACAGATAACCTGGGTGTGATCCCCAGCATCCCATATGATCGTTAGCCCAACAGGTGAGGCCCCTGAGTGCAGAGCCAGAAGTAAGCTCTGAGCACAGCCAGATGTGACCTGAAATCAATATCAAAACAAATGCGGCCCCTTCAAAAAAAATTTATCATCTGAAAGTCTTGAACCCTAGACTACTTTTGCAGTAAGTTTTACCAAGACATCTCTAAGTCTTTCCAGATTTCTCTTGCAACCCATGATATTTAACTAAAAGCTAGCCACATGATGTGGTCTGTCCATTAATTATGTTTTTCTTTATTTTTGTCTCTTAATTATAAAAGGATCACTAATTAGCTCTTAAGATATAATGCACAAGTAGAATGAACTGAGGTGGAATTTAGTGTATACTATATGGTATATGCATTAAATAGAGAAAAATTATAGTTTGGTTTCACATTATTTAATAAATTTTGTATTATTTCAATAATACATTTTAAAAATATGGTTCAAATAATGTTTCAATAAAATACATGTGTGATATCAATGAAATGAATTGGATCAGAAATGAATGTAAAAAATATATCAGGTATTCATCACAGAGGCCTTTGTTCCCAGCAGAGAATATAATATAAACGTTCTGTTCCTGGCTTTGCTTTGTGTTTGTTTGTTTGTTTGTTTGTTTTTCCTGTGGTGACAGTTATAGTACTCAGGGTCTCACTTATGCAAAGTGAGTGCTTTACTGCTGAGTTTCATCACTGATCCTGATTCTTGCTTCTGAAATGAAGTAAAATAAAACTGACAAAAATATTTTATTGTATTTTATAAATAAGTCATTTAAGGTAAAATCAATTTCCTAAACTATGGTCAAAAGTAGAAAAACAGTAAATAGAGTTTGAAACCTAACAGTTGTTTTTCCCTTAAGTGCTCTTAGGAAAACTTGGTCTTAATTTGTGATGCACACATAAGAGAAATAAGGGTCTGTTTCCTTCATATGGCTGCTAGTAAAGAGATAGAGGACAGTAGCCTTGTTGTTTTTCAGTATCTAAGTTCTTGAAAACTTGCTGACGTCTAAACACACCTGATATTTGTTGCACTGAAGAGGAACTGCTAATGAAATATAATCATATTGCCTTAACTTCTCTATCTGAAAGTATAATTGTATGGAATGGGAGATGACAGAGCTCAGCTTTTTATTTGGGCTCTCTGCAAAATAGTTTGGGAACTTAGTATCAGTGACATTCTTTTTCAAATACTCTTCTCTTTCTTACTAATGTCAAAGTGTTGAGGCCAATCTTTCTGGGTTTTAGAAAGGAATGATCACAGTCTACTACTAGATTGTGAATATATTGGCATACAAATTTTTATAAGTCAAGTAAGTGGTTCTACATGATTTAGGGTGAAATCTATTTCAATTGGTAAGATACCAACAGATAGTTTCTTCCATTAATGGGTAACACATAGGTCTAAGAAATGTTAAAATATGTACAAAATCATAAAACTATGCTCTGATTTGCAGCTTGATCACTAAACAGTCTTATTTTAAATAGGTTATTTAACATATTTTACATATTTTATTTTATATATTTTGCATATGATCTTACTTTACATATTTCTCTTAATGCTCTAAGAAAGCATTGGGCTGTTTGTAGAAATTCTTTGTATTTGTTGGAAACTCAATTTAAAGTTAATGTCAGTTGTGCATAATAATAAAATTTGAGATTACTTATTACTTCTTACCTATACATTATTTTTTATTCTTCAAAGGTATTTTTATAAGTCTAAAAATTTTTTGTTTGTTTTTGAGCTACACAGAACTGGCTCAGGAATTATTCCTGATCTATGCTCAGGGATCACTCCTTTAGATTCTTGGAGACCATATGTGATGTAAGGAATCAAATCTGAGTCAGCCCTGTATAAGCAAGTGCCTTATCCCTTGTACTATCTCTTCTACTCGAGGAAATATTTTTCAAGATGCCAGTGAAAATTATAAACAGAAATTTACTTTGCAGTTTTTTTAAAAAATAGTTATAATTTAGTTGGTTCTTTGATGTATAATCACACACGTATATTTATCCTAGTTAAGAGGGATTATAATAAAAAATTTAACCTATCAACTCTTGATATGAATTAAAGACGGCCAATAGAGCTGATAATTTTCTTATTTCTTCTCATCTGACTTTACGTCTTCTACTAAAAGGGATAATAACTTCCTAAGTATTTAACTTGAACAGAAAGCTTTCTCTGTAAGAAATAAAGTACAGGAAGATCTGATTTTCTAAATCATAAAAGACCTTAGTGCTACATGCTGAAGATTCAAAGAACAAACAAAATCACAAATATTTTAATGTTTGAAATTGTGCTTTTAATATGTAAAACAGTAGCAAAGATTTTAAACTCTATTTTTAATATAAAGGAATAAAAGTTGGAATCAGTTTCTGAAAACTTCATTTCTGAAGTATCAAAATATTCTTCCCATTGGAAAATGCTACTGATATTTATCAAGTGCTGAGTTCTCCAACCAGCATATAGTGTTCATGTTTTTACTCTTTTGTAAGTAGAACTAAATATAATTCTTCATTTAAAGGCCTCAAGGAGGAGAAAGAATGGGTTCCATAACCTTGATTGATATAAGTGTTCAAATGAGTAAGTATTAGACTCAAAGGTAGAAAAAGATAAAGGAATTAGAAAGCCAGATAGAGGAGAGAGTGCTTATTCATATCTAAATGTTTCTTCCTTCATGGTCCATTAGAACATCCTGGAAGGAGTCTTGGTGGAAAATAAATTAATACTTTTCTTAACAAATAATGCCATTAATTCTGTAAGATATTCATTCCTTTAAAAATCCATTGTTATATATTGAACTCTATATTTATTATTAATGGTGGAAACATGGAATTCTTAGTCTTAAATTAATTTTTACATTAATCCAGACTCATCTCCTTAATTTTTTTTCCATCTTTAACTATTATTTACAAAATCTAATAAAATCTTCTCAAGAGTGAAAAACTCACTCAAAGAATATCTGTCCTTTTACCCCAAGAACATTCACTTTTGCTTTCTGACTCTTCTTTACTGTTCTTAAATATTTTGTCGCTGACATAGAGACCACAATTATGATCAGTATATTAAAATTTGTAGTAATGATAGCATTTTCATTACAGTTTAAAATTTAATCAATCATGTTGTATAAATCCTAAGGCTAGGCACTAAGTTGCCACATTTCTTTATTTTCAAGGCTCACAAAGAGCAAAATTATTAAATTAAAATTAGAATTAGTACTTAGGAGGTGAAAAATATACCATTGATTTGTGAAAGCATATAGTGGGGAATATGCCCGTAAAAGAGTATCAGTGAGTATTTTCTAAGAAAGTATTATTTCAGTTATAAACAGGATAAATGAGTATTGTTTATAGGATTATTTCAGTAGTATAATGGCAGTCAGAAAAAGCTCTTAGTCTTAAGATTGTGTGGGAAGGCAAACATCAGTGTTAACTGGAAGGATCTAAGAAGGTTGAGCGAACAGAACTAGAGGGAGAGAGGTTAGAGATGAAAGAATGTAGGTGATAAAGAACATGGGTTATAATGTGTATTGGTCTCTGTTATTCTGCTATTCAGAGATTCTATTGATTTTTTTGATATTACCTGCCATGTTCTTTATTTGTGATTTCTGACTACAATAATTCTTTCTTTCATTTTGACCTACACTTCCTTGTGCTTTGCTGACTAACTGTGCTATCGCTTCTTTGAACTCATTGAGCAGACTCATGATAATGTCACTAAGACGTCATTTGAGAATTTATGAATGTTATTTATGTCTTCAGTGATATTGTTACTCATTGAGTTTGGTGGTTCCCTGGGTGTTTCTGGTGTTGTGTTTTCTGGTGCTCTTGCTGTGCTGGGAGTGAAGCTTTGTAGGTTAGATCCTTTGGAAGATGCTGAGGGATAAAGCTAAGGTTGCACTTATTCTTCTCTGCTCATCTTCACTAAATGACAAGAAGAATAACTGTGACCAAGGTGTAATTTCACAAGTCAGTCTGTTGCTTGGCCATATACTTCAGGAGCAGTGATTTGGGCCTATTTATATGCACAGGTTGAATGGAGTGTGGAGGCTACCAGGAGTTAGCAGGAAGGGAAGGACTCTGCCTCGAGTTCTGGATTAGTGCCAGTGATGTCAGAGGAGTTAGGCCTCACCTGGAATGGTGGAGCAGTAAGCACTGCTGTTCTTAACTAACTGAAAACACATATTTTTTATTGCCTGGAGATAAATATCTTAACATAAATACTCAGAACTGACAGGTTTCAATTTTGCATTCTCTAAAACTAGTCTAGACTACATTTTATCCTCTTTTTTGATGATATAGCATTGATAAATTACATTAAGTTATTGCATTAAGCATACATGAACTTTTGAGTAATGTATTAAATGAAAAAGGCAAAGAGACAAAGAGATAGCAGGTGTAAAGACACACCTTTCATGAGACCAACCTTAATTTCATCCCTGGGATAATATGAATTATAAATATCTCAGGCACTTCTGTGTGTGGCCTGAGCACTGCACAGGTATCTCTAAGGTCCTTGACACCACAAGTCTTGAAAGGCACCATATTCTTGGCCTTCACATTGAACCTCTGACCAATTAACTAAAAATGTCTTGGAGGGGTTCCTACTCCAATACACTGCTTCCATAGCAAAACAACAACAACAAAAAAAAACCTAGATTTCTTTAATATTTTAAATATATATTCTCAATTTAAACACTGTGATTTATAAAATTATTAATAATACTGTTGTTTCAGGCATTTGGACAGTCATTGTTTCAAAACCAGTCCCACTACAAGTGTGACCTTTCCTCCCCCCATGTCCCCAAGTTTCTACCCACCACCAAAGCCTGCCCCCTTAGCAAGCACAAAGAAATTTACCTCAAATTGGTTTTCATAACAAAATGACAAATAGAATTATCAGAAAATAATAAAAATTAATTTGTGGAATTGTTATAACTCACAATGATGTTACTGAAGTCTTTGAGGATTTACTGAGCTGATCGGTGCTGGTTGAGCATTTTTGTAATTGTATTCACTCATAGAGCTTGGTAGGCTTTGACACAATTTTCTCATCACATCTGTAGTAGTCCTACAAGGCTGTTAGAACTGTGAAATATATAGGAGGT
Organism: Sorex fumeus; assembly: GCF_029834395.1. NCBI lineage: Eukaryota > Metazoa > Chordata > Mammalia > Eulipotyphla > Soricidae > Sorex > Sorex fumeus. The sequence goes on from NW_026606063.1 coordinate 53,245,889, forward strand.
GCCATGCAGCTGTATATCCAGGAGTTGTGGAGCTGGACTGTTCATATGTCAGTAGAAGTTGGGTGTGGCAGCTGTCTCTCCGGAAAGGAGGGCACTATGCCTGCCCTCATTCTGAGAAGCCTTCAGAGTTTTCAGCCAGGAGATTGATCTACCTGGAACTATTTGGTGATGTGGCTTTCCCCCCCTTATATATGGAATATAAAGAAACAACTCAAGGCACAATAGCAACAAGAAAAAAATTCTCTTAGACTGTGAAATCATAATGGTACTTTCCAGAAGGGGAGAGAAAGTGATAGGAGCAATGGGAAGAAAGAGGCAATTTTCTTATGGTAAGTGGTATTAGAACTAGGTGGTGTGGGCATATGTGGAATATATACATTATATCCTGATAGCTTTAGAGTTATACTTCTAAAATATACAGAATTTAAGCCTACAGTAAACTAATAAAAGGGATATGAAACACACATTAATTTTCAAATATCACAAATGAAATAGATCTGATGTTTGGGTAATACAACTTGATCACTTGACTTCCCGTTAATCGTCGATTTGCTTGAGCGGGCGCCAGTGACGTCTCCATTTGTCCCTGTCGCATGCTAGTGTAGCCCAATAGTGTATGTTCATTCTAGGAACACGAAGAGCCTCAAACCAGTCATTCATGATCTTGATGAAGAAGTCTGACCATCTTATAGGTGGGCAGCGACGCGGTCTTTTGACATCCTGTGGAATCCAGTCGGTAACTGCTCTAGTCCAGCGGTCTTCTCTAAATCTCATTAACTGACCAACCCATCTGATTTTTGACACCTTGGCAAATGAGATAGCATCCCTGATTCTTGATCGTCAAAGTCAAAACTCCGGATTCTTTCTCTCATTTGAGTGAAACGTGATATTCCAAGCGTAGCTCTTTCAGTTCCTCTTTGGGAGACCTGAATAGGGTTCTCATCCTGTTTGTGTAGGGCCCATGTTTCTGAGACGTATGTTATTGCAGGAAGAACAGTGGAATCGAAGAAATGTGCCTGGAGCCAGAGGTTCTTCATCCTCTTAGCTATTTCTTCGACACTCTTGAAGGCATTCCAAGTCACTCTCTTCCTCCCGCGCAGCTCGGGTGCCAGGCCATTTGTCATGATGACTTCTCGACCTAGGTACACATAGCTATTGCATTCGGAGATGGTCATTCCGTTGAGAGTGAATGGAGCATCAGGAACAAGGCTGTTTCTCATAAACATTGTCTTCATAAGATTCAGCTGTAGTCCTACCTTTCCACACTCACGGTCGAAGCAGCCAGCATTTGTGCTGCTTGGCTAATGTTTGGTATTATTAAAACAATGTCATCAGCAAAGCGGAGGTGGTGTAGTTGCCGACCATCTATCTTCACTCCCATTCCTTCCCATTCAGTTGTCGCATGATATTCTCGAGGGTGGTACTGAAGAGTTTTGGTGAAATGGTATCACCCTGCTGAATCCTTCTCTTGACATTAATGATTACTTCTTTGTAGAATGGTGAGATTCTGGTAGTGAATCCGCAATACAGCTCACGGAGGATCCTGATGTATTGAGTTTGAATGCCCTGATTGGCTAGAGCTTCAATGACCGCTTCCGTCTCAACAGAATCAAAGGCCTTCTTTAAATCAATGAATGTTAGACCAAGCGGCATCTTGAACTCCCAAGAAACCTCAATGAGCTTGGTTATCATGTGGATATGGTCGATGGTGCTGAATCCTTTGTGGAATCCAGCTTGTTCACATGGTTGTCCTTCATCTAATGTTCTGCCAATCCTATTCATGATGACTCGAGTGAACAACTTGTAGATGACAGACAATGGGCAAATAGGGCGATAGTTGCCAATGTTGTGGATGTCTCCCTTCTTGTACAGTAGTACAGTTCTGCTGGTTTTCCATTGGGATGGAACCTTGCATTCAGACAGGTAGCGAGTGAAGAGCCGAGCCAGTGTATTGATGAATACCGATGGCAGGTTCTTCAGGTGTTCAGGTCTGACCTTATCTGAGCCGGGTGCTGTTCGTTTCTTTACTGATGAAATGGCGTGTCGTATTTTGGAAGGGAGAACATTGGGAACGACATATCCATCCTGTGGAATTTGGTATGTCGGCAGGTGGACATGGCTATCAAAGAGATTTGAGTAGAAGTCATGGATAATCTTCTCCATTGCCCTTCTGGCACTACCTCCACTATCCAGCCAATGCCACACTCCAGGACGCTTTCCAGACGCTCCAGCCAAGATTCATGCACGACTGAAGCCTCACAGAACAAGATAAGCGGAACTCTGAGACCTTGGACTCCAGGCTCAACGGACCCAGGGACAGAATACAACTAACCAGCCAGTATTAAAATAGCTAATAAAGGACTTCTAATCCCTTCTTCCTAGCAATGAAGTTTCTTTTGGACTTTCCTGGTTTTCTTAATTAGTTAATGACCTGTATTCTTTGCCTATACTCATTTTTTTTTCTATTTTGGCAGGGGCCATTAAAACATTCTTTATTTTTTTTTGTTATATTTATTTATTGAGAACAAGGCAGAGTCTCCTACCCTATGCCTGACTGTCTCAACCAGGGCCCAACAGCTGAAGACCACCGGGGCCCAGCCAAGGCCATGCTGGGACCACTCTCCACACACTTGGATGAGCCTCACGCATAAAAGAACTGGCAGAGGAACCTAGGTATGTGGGACCCGGGGCTGAGATGTCCAAGCCTGCACGGTTTGGGACTGGACCTGCCAGTAACTTGACAGTTACACCCACCAACTGCCGTGTAACTCCAACAACGGCCAGGATCCAGAGATTATCACACTCAGCTCCTGGAAGCGCGCGGCCGCATTCGCGGCCGCGCGACATCTTATCATCTCATTCCTAATTTGGTCAAACTGGCAGGCTACCAAATGTAACCTGCCCACACGGCAGAGTCTGGCAAACTCCCCGTGGTATACCACCCAATATGCCAAATACCAGTAACAATGATGGGTCTCATTCTCCTAACCCTGAAAAAGCCTTGAATATGGCACTTTAAAAAAAAAAAAAACTCAGGGCTAGGACGAAGAAGACGTTACTGGCACCTGCTCGAGGCAATCGACGAACAACAGGGTGGTCGTGATCGTGATCGTGATATTTATTTATTGAATCACTGTGGGAAAAGTTATAAAGCTTTCAGGTTTAAGTCTTGGTCATACAATGATTAAACACCTTTCCCTTCACCGGTACTTATTTTTCACCAGCAAGAACCCCAATATACCACCCTTCTCCCCCTCCCAATGCCTGTGAGGCAGATTATTTCTACTTAACTCTCCCTCTTCTCTGATTACATTCATTATTTTGACAAAAGATGCACCATTATTGTTTACAATTTCCCCCCAACAATCAGAACTGCTGAAAAGGCATTGTGAAATAATTTGTTTTTTATAGCTGGTTATGAGAACCGTATGATGTCGTGCGGCCGCTATCAATTTTGGATTTCTGATATTTTACTAATTAAGTCTGGAGGGATTTCTGCCAAGAGCCAGATAATTACAATATTGGTTTCTGTGTGTCTGGTGCTGTGGCTGTGCTGGAGAGCCGCTCGTGGGGGGCAACTCGTGGCCTCAGTAGGGCATGAAGAATGAGCTGGTACCACCCCCTTCCCATGAGGCTGCAGTTGCCCATCACCGCCATCTCATACCTGGCTTTCCAATAGGCTCTGAGGCAGCGGCCACCTTGCTGCCAGGGGTGGCGGGGGGGGGTGGGGGGAGGCGGAAGGGACAGAAATCCTTTCCCTCCCGGGGAGGCATGGCACCATAGTTTAAGGCACAGTCCATTCACTTTTTTGTCACAAGCTGCCGGGCTCTGGATTAAGTCCTTTTGCCTCTGGAGCCATGGCTGTGCCGGAGAGCCACTCTTGGAGGGCAACTCATGGCCTCGGTAGGGCGTGAAGTGCCTATATTCATTTAAAAGAAAATGTTGCCTTTTCCTTTCAGTTTAAATCATAAATTATAAAAGTCAATTGAATTATAATAAATATTTGTTGCTATTTGCTTTTTGAAAAATTTTATTTTTTTTGGCATACATTAGAAAATGTGACCACATGGAGGTATATAGTGAAAATTTCTTTATGGTAACAATTGGCTGGAGACCCAAAGTACTTGCCTTTCCCCTCTATCATGAGTCACCTGCTCTCCTTTTTTTGGAGTCCTCTTGACCTATGTCACTCACCTGTCTTATCCTACAGACATTTATATTTTTGGCCTTGTCAGATCATTTTCAAAATAGTTTGACTGATGAAAAATTTTAAAAAGAAAGACTTAGAAAATAATGTGAGGCTGATGATTACTTAGACCTACATGTCTTCTGAATATAATATGACTATCTGAATAATAAAAAAATGAAAGTATATCCAATCTAATATAAAACTATATAATGAAATTGTTAGTTGGGTTCTCTCCAAAAGAGTAAAATATTACTAACTTACAGGACCCATATATAGACTTGAGATATCTCTAAATATTCCAGATATCTCAAAATGCAAAAAAAAATTATAACAAGAATATGCAGATATATGAAACTGCCATGCCAATCTTTTTGACTGACAGAACTGAAGTTCAGACGTCATAAAATTGTAATTCTACCTTTATTCATGGCTTCCAATATTTTTAGTATGAGAATTTATAGAAATTTCTGTAATATTATCTTTCTTTTTTAAAAATTATTTTGCCCTTTGTAAAGGAAGCTAATTAAAGTTTGTACTTTTTCCTGAGTGTTACAATATATTGCATGTATCTAAGTCAGACACACAAATTGGGCATGTTGATTATGCCCCTCAAATCCTTACTTCTATTAGTGTGTCCTTGATTTATCACGGTCCGGTCACGGTCCTCCCGTTGTTCATCAATTTGCTCGAGCAGGCCCAGTAACGTCTCCATTGTGACACTTGTTACTGTGTTTGGCATATCAAATACGTCACGGGGAGCTTGCCAGGCTTTGCCGTGTGGTCAAGATGCTCTCGGTAGCTTGCCAGGCTCTCCGAGAGGGGCAGAGGAATCGAACTCGGGTTGGCCATATTGGCTGCGTGCAAGGCAAACGCCCTACCGCTATGATATCTCTCCTCTATAAAATTTCAGTTATAAGATTTCAATGAAATCAGTTATAAAATTTAAATTTATACTTACTTTGCTTTATATGTTTTATTTGCTAAATGGTATATTAAAAATCATAACTGTTATAGTGCATGGTTTATTTTTATCTCTCACCAGTGTGAATCAATTTCATTTTCTTTAGTTTGTTTAGCTACACATGAATTTGTCTGACATTAGTTTCTATCACTCTTGATTTCTTGCTTTCTCCTCTTACACTTCTTATTATTCATCTTTTTTATTTTTGCCTGCTTCTATTATTTTTAAAGTTTATTTTCAAATTTGGTTGTTTCTTGTTTTCTTCCATGGGTCGGTGGAAGGGGGCGGGATCTCAACTGTGCTAGGGTCTATAAAGGCTATATCCTTTAGTAATTGTAATGTCTCTCAGTGCTAGCTTTGAACTCAAGACCTTTCATGCTAGTACATGCATGATAGGATTGTGTTCCAGCCATTTGTGCTAACTCTGTTTCAACTGGGATGTCTTTTTACCTGTATTCATCCAAAAAGTCCTCTTTATTATATTGTCAAGTAACTAATTTGAATAATTTTGTCTTCTTATGTGGGTATTATTTTTCAGGCATATTAGTTTTTAAATTATTTTTTGTTTTGCTTTTGGGCATACTTGATAATACTCAGAACTTACTCCTAGCTCTGCTCTCAGGTTCACTCCTAGCAAACTTGAAAGGGACTACATGGGATAGATGCATGGTTGGCCATGAGCAAGGCAGGAACTCTACACACTATACTGTATTATCTCTCCAGCCCTCATTCATATTAGTTTGATCATCGATGTATGTGGCAACCAAAATATTATTTATGACAACTAAAATATTATGTATACATGTTTCTACATATATAGTTTTGTTTTGATTTTTGTTTTCTTTGCAGATTCTTACTGAATCAATGGCTTTTTTTTCATTTATTTATCAAGTTGTAGTGGTTCTACCTTTAAGTTCTATTCTATTTTTATGGTACGTGATAGTAGTGAGCTTTGAAATTCCTTCCTGTAAACAGGGGTATCACAGTTCCTTGACCCTTTAAGGGTGGACATCAGTATGTGATTTATAAACTGTGGCATGTGACATCTAGCTGATTTCCTAGGTGCCTTTCTGCTTTTTTTTCTTCTACGCTTTCTTCACATGTGGAAATGATTGTCATCTTGAGATAGTGTTGAGAGATTTTCAGGAAAGATGGAGCCCTTCTCAGTCTGAACTTGTGTTTCAATTACAAATGTTAGGTTGATATTTGAACTTGCTAATCACCATGATATTGAATGATCTCTCTCAATGGACATGACTGATTACAACCATAACTTTAAGAAATATTGAAATAAGTTTTTCCTAAAGTTTTAGAAGAAATAAGTATTTGGTTTTCTTCACTTTAAGATAGGATTGTCATTATAACTTATATTTTCCTGTCTTATTTTCCATTATCATATTATTAAAATCAGAAATTTTCTTTTTTTGTTTAACATCATCCTTCATCTATTTGATAACTAATTAGTTACATTTCCAACATATCAGTAGCTCTTTTTTCCTAAGTTTCACAACTTTGTTCATCATGTTTTGGGGGATGGGGAGGTTCACACCTGGCAGTGTCAAGGAATTACTCCTGGCAGGACTGTAATGCCAGGGATGGAATGCTGCAGTGTACAAGCAAGTGCCCTATTCTCTATACTATTGTTCCTGCCCTGACCACCCCAAGTTTTTCTATAATGCATCACTATTTTCTAGAATTTAGCCTTACTTTGCTAAATGACTGTTTTTGAGAATTGCAGAGATTAGTAGGTTTTACAATAGCTGAGGCCTATTATTTCTTAAAACAGTTTTTCACTCATATTTGATGACAGTTTTATTTTTTTCACACAGAAATTTGGGCTTGATGTTTGTTTTTCAGGATTTTGATTGAAACTGGGAAGCCGCATGGAAGTCTATTTTTATTCTCTGAAGATAACTTTTCATTTATTTTCACATTTTAATTTTTTTAAATTGAGATTTGGGAGATTTTCTTCTAGTCAGTATTATTTTAAAATGGGTCCCTAATTTTTTTCTAAAATATTCCATAAGTAGATTCACCATAGCCATGCCACCTGACCCCACGCCAGGCTGTTTCATTTGGGGCACCACAGAGTGGGGCAGGTGAGGCCCCAATGGACCCAGCTATTACAACCAAAAACCTCCAGAACTCAACCTCCATAATGCTCACAGCTGTTTCCGCATGCTCGGGCCGAGCCTTACCCATGAGTGAAACTGCAGAAAACCCAGGTGTCAAGGACATGTGATTGAAAACTCCAGGTTCAGTGGAACCGAGAATGAGTGACCCCTCCCCATGTCCCAATGTTTCTGGCAACTTGACATTCATGTCCACAAGCCACCTCTGGCTGGTGCCAGATAATCTTATCAATGGTCATGTTTCAGAGACTTATAATTCTCTCTGAAGAATATAAATGACACTGCCATAGTCATGCGAGCTGACCTTACACCAGGCTGTGTCATTTGGGGTGCCACAGAGTGAGGCTCCCCCTCAAGGGAACCAGCCCTGGAAGGCAAAAACCTCCAGAACTCACCCTCTGTCATGTTCACCGCCATCACCACATACTTGGGGAGATCCTCGTCCAAGAGTAAAGCCATCCCTGGACATCTCATACCTCACACCACACATATTTCAAGAGTAGCACATGGCATTTGATGGGGTTTAAAGTAGAAGGCAACCAATCTTAGAAGGAAACATATTTATCACACTGAAGCACTGTCCTTCCTTTGTTCGTCGATTTGCTCGAGCAAACACCAGTAATGTCTCCATTGTGAGACTTGTTGTTACTGTTTTTGGCATATCAAATACACCATGGGGAGCTTGCCAGGCTCTGCCGTGCAGGAGGGATACTCTCGGTAGCTTGCTGGCCTCTTTGAGAGGGACGGAGGAATTGAACCCAGGTTGGCTGCATGCAAGGCAAATGCCCTACCCGCTGTGCTATCTATTGCTCCAGCCCAGGGGTGTGTGTACACACACACACACACACACACACACACACACACACACACACGGCTCAACCTTCAATAACATACTAGTGATCTCATAGAAGGGCTTAATGGTCCCTGGGTGAAATAAAACAATCTTCACACACTTTCCTCTAAGAAACTTTTTTGGAGCATTTTCAGTGGTTTATTCATAACAAACAATACAAAATACATTGTTTCTGTTCTGCTTTGGGGCAGTGGTTGGGGTTTGGGATGGAAACATATGGTGATAAGATGTTATAACGGGGGTGTGACTGGTGTTCAAATATGAAATGTCATTAAGTATTGTGAACTGCTTTATAAAAATAAAATAAAATTTAAAAATATTATTAAGGGCCTGCTGTGGGGTAGGCTATGGAGTGGTTGGGAAAATTGGAGACAATGGTGGAGGGAAGGCATGATGGTAATGGGATTGGTGTTGAAATAAGTAAATAAATAAATAAATAACATCCCATGAGCTCTTCTAATTAAATTTATTTTTGTATTTAAGAAAATATGGTCTGGTTCTCATTTCCTTGATTATTTCTTTATTTTTATCTCTCTACTTACGAAAGCTTTTTTTAAGTAAGTATTCTTTCTCACCTTTATCTCATGCTTCTGCTTTAGTCTCTTTGTCTTGTATTTTAAGAATATTAAAATTGATCATCCACATCACTAGATTTTTTTCTTTAGCACATCTGGTGAAAAATTTAGTCACTCTAGATTATGATGAGTGTACTTATGTATAGTAATGACTGATACTTACAGAAATTATTTTTCAAATAGAGAAAAATATTTTTATTCTTAATTTTAATGAAAATAATAGTTAAATTTTTTCTTTTATGAGTTGGAATTGTATTATTTGAGAAAATGAATATTTTATCATGTATATATCTGATTTTCAGCACTACTGAGTTATGTTGAAATTTTTAGATTTCATGTGCATTGAATCTCCTAGAAATCACACAGTATAATCACAAATTAATTTTTTTCTATCGTTCCAATGAATTTGAGGAATTGGCAGAGTTCATTAATTTGTTTATAGACATTTTGATTCAATAAAAAGCTTAACATTTGAAATATCTTCTTATTTTGAAATTGTACAAATACATATATCTCATGTATATGTATCTCATACATATATTACAAATATATATTATATAATATATATTGTATTTATATTTATATATATAAATATATATATAAATATATTGTATATATTGTACAAATACATATATCTCAAGTATATGTATCTCATACATATATTACATAAGATAGAGCAATATTACATAAGACAGAGACAGCATTTAGGAATATAAAGTGTTTACAAAATAATCAAGTAATATTGAGGTTTACTCTATAGTGCTAAGGTTGAGGCAAAACTTTTCACTCATATTCCTAATTTTTTCTATCTTATTCTAGGCCAGGATATGTTCTTCATCAATTTTCATAGAGCTGTGATTAAGTATACCATACAAACACTCACACACACATACACACACATACACACACATACACACACACATAATCTTCAAACTCCCTTGATTGCCTACTACTGCTATGTTTTTTGCTTGTTTGAAAGAAAAAATTATGTTAAATAAATATTTCTAATAACTTATTTAAATACCAAAGACAAAGTTTTTTCTTGGTGAGGTTCAATCTTTACAAATCTTACTCTTTCTGTAGAAAAAATAATTATAGCAGTAGATTATTTTTTTTTCTCAAGTGGAAGAATCACACTTGTGATGATAAACTCATTCTTATACAATAATAATCACATATCAGGTTCCATCAGCCTGTGATTTTAAGACACACATGTAGGCCTGGAGCAATGTAGGCAATGACCAGAAAACTGAACCTATAATCTAAGTTTCATCATGATCATATTGTAACAAGATGAACTAAAAAGCACTTGTAAAAAGCCAAAGTATAGACATATTTGCTTTCTGAAAGTAAAACAAAAATCTTTAAAAATTTAAATGAAAACATGGGAAAAATGATAAATTCAAGGTCCATCTCAGTAAAATTGTAATGTTAGAGTGTTGGAAATTTAGAAATAACTTATTGAATTTCTATCAACTGTATTGATTTGATGAGGAAAAAGTGAAATTCTCCTATTAGTAGAAATGTGGATGTAACTGAAAGACCCTAATGCTGTGTGAGGTAAGTATGAAAAGAAAGACATAAGTTTCATATCACTTAAGTATGAACTAATAAAGTTAGCCTAGTAGAGATGGAGAATAGAAAGCTTGGATGTCTGGGATGGGGACTGGGGCAATGGGAGAGATGCTGGTGAAGAGAACTGTGATTACAATGAATGTTTCTCTATTATAAATTATAGTTTGCTAAGAGAAAACACTTCTTGTATTTTCCATTCCCCTTCATTTCATAGATGTTGATTTTATGATGACTGGAGGTCATTCATGCCTGTTTGTCATGCTTGCATACATGTAGCTGTTGTGCTACGTAGGAATTGCATATCAGGTTATGGTGTTCACACACTTGGCCACAGTGCTCAATGAAATACTTGTACAGATGCTTGCCAATGGTTGAATTATTGGGGGTGGCGAGTGGGGTAGATGAATGAAACAAAAATCAATAAAGGGGTCACTTTAAGTGCATCAGTGATTTAATATTTCTAAAATATGTGGACAAATATGTGTTGCATAGTCATTTCCTCTTCAGCGTTGAAATCCAACTAAATATTTGAGTAAGAGAATGGAGGTCCATGACCTGAAACACTCAAAGTAGTCAGGAATAAATAGGAAAGAGAAAATAAATACAAAAAGAGAAAGAAACAAATAGATAAACTTTGTTGAAGACCCTTTATATTCTGAACATTGAAATTCGCATTGGAGTGATAGAATCGCATGCAGGTTGGAAGAAGAAAGTAGTGGAGAATATAAAATGGGAATGCTCGGCCATGAAATAACTTGAATTTAAGTATTTAAGTTTTTATCTTGTGTAACAATACTTATTATTAGCTTCCTATATATTTTTTCTCTATTATATTTTAAAAATTATATAGGAAGCTAATAATAGGTATTGTTACACAAGATATTTAAATACTTAAATTCAAGTTATTTCATGACAGAGCATTTCCATTTTTCTTTATTATATTTGAATGTTCATGAGAAACGGACTTGTTCCTGATGTTCCATTCGCTCACAAAGAATGAACAATGAATGCAGTAGTTATGTGTACCTAGGTCAAGAACTCAACATGACGAATGACCTGGCACCTGAGTTCTGCAGGAGGAAGAGGGCGGCCTGGAACACCTTCAAGAGTGTCTAAGAAGTAGCTAAGAGGATGAAGAACCTCTGGCTCTGGGCACATCTCTTCGACTCTTCCGTTCTTCCTGCATTAACATATGCCTCAGAGACCTGGGCCCTATGAAAACAGGATGAGAACACTATTTGGATCTCCCAAAGAGGAAGTGAAAGAGCAATGCTTGGAGTATCATGCTTCGCTGAAGTGAGAGAAGGAATCCAGAGTTCTGACCTCTGTTGACGACTAAGAATCAGGCACGCTGTCTCATTTGCCAAGGCGTTGAAAATCAGATGCGCTGGACATGGAATGCGATTTGGAGATGACTGCTGGATTAGAGCCATTACCAACTGGATTCCACGGGATGTCAAAAGATTGTGTGGCCGCCCACCTACGAGATGGTAAGACTTCTTCATCAAGACCCTGATTGAGTAGTTTGAGGCTCTTCATGTTCCTGGAGCGAGCAGATGCCATTGGGCTACACTAGCACACGACAGGGATGGATAGAGGCATTATTGGCGCCCGCTAGAGCAAATCAATGAGTAACGGGATGTCAAGTGATCAAGCGATTATATTTGAAAAAACCTTTTATATGTAAGTAAATTTATATTATGGTAGTAATACTAGCCCATATTAAAAATATGCACAAAAAATGGAGTTTAGTAAGGAGAGGGTTTTTGTTTGTTTGTTTGTTCATTTTTGGTGTTGAGGATTGAGCCCAGGACCTTCACACTTCACACATTCAAGGCATGTGTTCTACCACTGAGCTATATTTCCAGTCCTAGGATATTTCCCCCCTCTAGTTTTATTCCCCTTATCTGTTTTCACTAGGTTTCTTGATGAAAATATCTTCCTCTGTTAGTATCAACCAGTGACTCTTATCTTTTTATCTACAGATATTTTATCATATTCAGCCTTTCTACGTCATAGGAACAGTGTAAAAAATGATTAACGGTATGTGAAAGATAAAATGCAGGCGCTATAATAACTTCCTTAAGAACAAAGAAAATAGTTTAAGTGTATAACTGTAGGCCTAATATTTCTTTCACAATATCATAGCAATTGTCATATTTCATATGTTAGAATCAAAATAATTTCTCCTTTTCATTGCTTGAAACTAACAGTTCAGTCCTCGATTAATGAATCAAAAGGAAAATGTCCTACCAACAGAATCTATATATAATCATAGCACAATGAGGGAAAAAGGAAAGAAATCCATCATAAATCAATATTGCAACAAATTCTCAAAATGAGACTAAATGGAGAAAAAAGTATCTTACAATCAAGACAAAAGTTAGCTTCATCCATTTCAATAAGTCACATAACCTATAAAGTGTACTTTTTTCTTTACAAGCAATTCATACTACTTATAGAAATGGTGAAATAATTTTGTTGTATCTTAGTTTATGGGTCATCTCACAAATTAAAAAAAATAATTCATTCTCCCTTATTCCCTTACACATTTTTATACCTCATATTTCTAAACTCTGATCTGCTTGGTTAAAATATGCATGAAGTGTCATGGCCACACATCCCTCTGTTCTTAGGAAATGAAACAAATGCATCATCTAACTACATCTGATGAGAATTACAGAGGAAGAAGTTGGTGATTTCCAAGTTGAGGTTTGAGTGGCTGCAAGAAAAATGAGGGAAATAATCCTGAGACAAATCCACATTAGATATTTTGGTTTCAGTTCAGATCCAAAAGTATGCATCTTATTTTTAACTAATTATATACACTATTTTTTTTAAATATTAGTTTTCTCATTTGTAGACTGGATTTACATCTGCTTTCTTCATCTTCTAAGGTTATTTCGAGATGGAAATAAATCAACACATATGAAATTATCACATAAACGCTACTTTAGTTTGAATTTATATTTTTGATTTTGCTTTCTTAACAATGCTTCTTTTAGGTAAGGGTTGGCAAGTCTCCCTGATACATACTTTTAGCATTGCTTATAGAAAGTCAGTGATAGCCACTTTACATGAGAACTTTATGTAAGCAAAGGGAGACTTCTTATCCTTTTCTTTGTCCTTGAAATCTAGGTTCCACCAAATATTTCTGTGCTAATAGTTGTGCAACCTTGAGAAAGGAATGTATTGGTGAGATCATTTGCATTAAGAGGCTTTAACCCCATTAAGGCCTCTACAGGCATTTTTCAATTACAGTTAATTTTAGGCACCATAATTTACAAATACTGTTAATACTAATAGGGTTTATGCATACAATATTCCAATACCACACTCCCCATCAGAGTATTCACTTCCCTCTACCTTTGTCTCAGTGTCCACACCCTTCAATGCAGCAGTCCAACATCCACGAGTTCAGTTCTGTAGACAGTTTTAGGTTCTGTTGTCTTTAGTCTTTTTTTTATTCTCTTACTATGCCTAAAATACTGGTGGTTAGATGCAGAGAGTTAGTCTCACAGACACACAACACAAGCCCTATATGTAAATTCCCTCCCTCACTTGTTAAGACTACCCTCAACTCCTCTGAAGTGGCCTGCTTTTTCTTTTACTTCTCTTTGGCCAACCTGATTGAAGCCCAGTTTTTATTTCACCGGGGGAATTTCTGTGGTTATAAACCAAGTATCCTAAAAAATGCTTGATAATTGATATTTGTGAAATGTTTGTTGACTGTTTATTGAATCTGAACAAAAGTAAAACAACTGTGAAAACATATAGTTCTGGAAAACTAATAGCTAAATATTATAGTTTGTAAATTTCATCTTTTATTATTACAAATTTCTTTCTGGATCTTCTTTCATCTCTATTGTGATTTCTAAAATAATTGGTTTACTCTCTCTTCTTTTCTTCCTTTTAGTGGGATGAGCCAAAGCTTGTCCCTTGTCTTAATGTTCCCATCCTAATCGTTCTCAGTCTTTTGGCTAAGATCAAGATCAAGTGTAGTATCTGTTCTTAATGTTCCCATCAGTTTCTTCTTCCCATGATATCTTCCTCTCTACATTTTAAAGCTTTAGTCTATCTCTGTAAAAGAACTCTTTCCACATTTTTTCAAGATTCTGCTCAATTCTCCCTTTCTTCTTTTTTTTTTTTTTTTTTATTAGTGAAAAACCATGAGGTACAGTTATAGGCTTACAAATTTTGTGCTTGGGTTTCAGCTATACAATGATCAAGTCCCCATACCTCCACCAGTGCCCGTCATCCATCCCCATGGGTCCCAGCATCCCCCCCCTCATCCCCCCCCCCCCCGTCCCATCCTGCCTCTGTGGCAGGGTATTCCCCCTTGTTCTCTCTCTCTTCTTTTGGGTACTGTGTTTTGTAAGAGAGGCTTTGAGTGGCAATCATGTTTGGTCTATCGACTACTTTTAGCATGCTTCTCCCACCCTGGGAGGGCCCTCACAACACCCTTCATTTGGTAATCTCTTCTCTATCTGAGCTTCCTTTTCACCTAGAGCCTGTGGCTGGCCTTCCATTCATGGAGCAAAATTCCTGGTACTAATCTCAGCCATTCCTGTGTGTCACTCTCACTTTTTGTTGCTTTATGTTCCCCAGATGAATGCAATCTTTCTGTGTCTATCCCGCTCTTTCTGACTCATTTCGCTTAACATGATACTTTCCATGTAGTACCACTTGTATGTAAATTTCATAACTTCATCTTTTCTAACAGCTACATAGTACTCCATTGTGTAAATGTACCAAAGTTTCTTTAACCAGTCATCTGTTCTTGGGCACTCAGGTTTTTTCCAGATTCTGGCTATTGTAAAGAGTGCTGCAATGAACAAACAATTGCAGATGTCACTTTGACTATACCTTTTTGCCTCTCTGGGATATATTCCCAGGAGTGCTATAGCTGGGTCAAATGGCAGATCAAATTCTAATTTTTTGAGAGTCGTCCATACTGTTTTCCAAAAGGGTTGGACCAGCCGGCATTCCCACCAGCAGTGAAGGAGGGTCCCTTTCTCGCCACATCCGCGCCAGCACCGGTTGCTTTTGTTCTTGTGGATGTGGGCCAGTCTCTGTGGTGTGAAATGATATCTCATTGTGGTTTTGATCTGCATCTCTCTGATGATTAGTGATGTAGAGCATTTTCTCATGTGCCTTTTTGCCATTCGAATTTCTTCTTTGCGAAAGTTTCTGTTCATTTCCTCACCCCATTTTTTGATGGGGTTGGGTGATTTCTTCTTGTGGAGTTTAACCAGTACCCCCGCGAATAGCTAAAGCAATTCTTGGGAAAAAGAAAATGGGAGGAATCAACCTCCCTAACCTCAAACTCTACTACAAGGCAGTAATAATTAAAACAGCATGGTACTGGAACAAAAGCAGAGCTGCAGACCAATGGAACAGAGTTGAATATACTGACATTTCCTCCCAAACATATAATCATCTAATTTTTGATAAGGGGGCAAGAAAAGTGAAATGGAGCAGGGAAAGCCTCTTCAACAAACTGTGCTGGCAAAATTGGACGGCTACATGCAAAAAAGTGGGCTCAGATCTCTGCCTAACACCATGCACAAAAGTAAGATCAAAATGGATTTATGACCTCAACATCAGACCAGAATCCATAATGTTTATTGAAGACAAAGTCGGCAAAACTCTCCATGATATTGAAGCTAATGGTATCTTCAAAGATGTCACGCCACTGGCTGAGCAAGTGAAAACAGAGATAGACAAATGGGACTATCTTAAACTAAGAAGCTTCTGCACCTCCAAAGAAACAGTGACCAAAATACAAAGACAGCCTACAGAATGGGAAAGGATATTCACCAAGTACACATCCGACAAGGGGTTGATATCTCCCTTTCTTCTTAAAGCTCAAATTATTTCATGTTGTTTAAAAAAAATTTTTAAGAAAAACACTTCTGTATGCTCTACATTTACTCTTAATGCTCTGCACTGTTACCTCAATACAATCGACCACGAGTGCCTCAGTAATGACGCCAGTGAATCCCTTCTGTACAAATTCACAGTTCCCCTTTTCAGCTTTTCCATATGATTTTTTAAATTCATTTTACATTGACACTTTATCCTTCTGCTAGTTACTTTTCTTCAATTAACTTTGATGAAATAACAATACTTCCATCCTTATAGCTTTCAAAATGCTCATTTTTGATTGATAGTCCACACTCTCTTATTCAGGTTCTAACTGCCCTTTTATCCCCATTAACAGTTATTATTTGAGACTTCTCCTATTATTAATTGTGCTTCCTCCTATATATCTCTTATCCCAATCTTACCAAGAAAACTTATTTAGGCTTCATTATTACCAGTACATTTAAAGATAATATCTACATTTTTTCTCTCTATGAATGCTTTCCATATCAATCAATGCTATTACATATTGAAAATACTGATAGTAGGTAAATAACAAGAATTTAACATTGTTTCATTTATTGGAAAGGTATAATTGGAGATTATCCAAAAGGCAAGAAGACAATAAGACAAGATTTTTGCATTGACTTTTGTATTATCAAGTACTGAGTCATTTCATTGCAGAGCTGAATATATCTGATTACCTAGAAATTACTGTATAGCTTTGGAGATGAAAAAGAAGTGAGAAGTGAAACCTTTCTTTTTTTATGGTTTTCCTTTCCTTCTCTAGAGTGTCATATAAAAGGTTCTTCCAGAAAATGTATTATTATTAGTGGTAGTAGTATTATATTTGTGTGAAACTCAAAAACGGGTGAGAAAAAACTATGGTAATATGAATTAAAAGAGTATGACATCTGAAGGAAAAGAATATTAAATGAAAAGTGTTGCAAATTAGTCTTTATTACTGAGAATATTCCTCTTTTGATATCAGTGATGATTACATAAGTATTATGTACGTTTTAAAAATCAAAATATATCAAAATATATCTACTGAATATATTTACATTTGCTCAAGCTCAAGGGAGCACCAGTAACGTCCCCATTGTGAGATTTGTTGTTACTGTTTTTGGCATGTCAAATATGCCACAGGGAGATTGTCAGGCTTTGCCATGCGGGCGGGATACTCTCAGTAGCTTGCCGGGCTTTCTGAGAGGAGCAGAGGAATCGAACCTGGGTTGGCAAGGCAAACACCCTACCTCCTGTGCTATTGCTCCAGCCCTAAAACTGAGTAGAATTCATAATGCTAAATCTTTTACTGAAAACTTGAAATCTGTATCTTCATTTAAAAGATATGTCACTGGACACTGGAATGAGTTCGCAATGGATTTGTAGCATCACTGGAAATATACATATTGTGAGGGAATAGCAAGAGACTCATCAGTGTTAGTTTATAGATGTAGCTTAATAGAACAAGAAAATATGCCAAATGTGGAGAAATTTCAATGAGAAAGGGAAAAAAGTATACAAAAATGCCAGGGGATTGACATAGTTGGGGCCCACATTTTTGAAATATTCTAGAAGTGCCTGTCTTGACTGTCAGTGTCAGTGAAAAGTTATAATGCATCGCCAACACAGTACGTACAAGAAAATGAAAATAACTTGTGATAGATGCATCTGTATTTTGAGATATCTTGAGATATCTTAGCAGATCTTGCAAAATATTTGTTGCCTACTCTGATAGGATCTGTGCCAGAGTAACAATCACTCAATAATTTATATTATTGCTCTGTGAGTGATTCTGTAAATTAGGAGATGGGTGGTTAATAAATTAAAACATTTTTCTTTTCCCAGTGTCCTATATGTATAAAGCAGAGTAGTTGTATAGATTGGAGTGGGCTATAATGTTTGCTTTGTGTGCTTAAGTTGATTCCATGAGTTATATATCAGGGTAACTGTTATTGATTATGTAGCTCTGTAGCACTGTCCTCCTGTTGTTCATCAATTTGCTCAAGCGGGCACCAGTAACAACTCCATTGTAAGACTTGTTGTTACTGTTTTTAGTATATCGAATAAGCCACGAGGAGCTTGCCAGATTGATTATGTACATAGCAAATATAATAATTTCATTGTATTAAGTTATTTAATCTATAAATATTTAATAGGTATAAATTTTTGGTGCCCTTTGACAGATTTTACACATCATTAACGTTTTTCAAACTGGAATAATTCTGTACAGATATATATTTTACATTCTAGACCCACTTCTGCCTGTTTTCTGAGAAAATCATGACATCTTTTACTTGGGTGATAGTCATTTACATATATGGCCATCTGTTTTTGTTTATTTAATAAATTCCAGATTTCTGGCACTGATACAGTACTAGTTTTAAAAAGCTACTAATCCATGCTATTTAAAAAATTACTTTAAAAAACTAAATTTTTACTGTGGCAATTTTTCATGTTATCATTTTGCATATTGGTGCTCATCAGTGGAGTATACTTAAATAGGAACATACAAAATGGTATATATACTCTTCGCTTATAAGGACTTCATGAAGATAAGAAGTATTAGTTACAAAGTTCCTTCTATCCAAAGGGCAGTATAGCCAGGCTACTGCGAATTGAGGAGATTGAATTTCTTAGACATCCCTAGTTCTATCTATGTCATATAAATGAATCATGCCATTCTGTTACTATGGCAAGGTTCTATAGAAAATCTATAAGATTTGCCTAAACAAAAATTAATAAGGTTATATTTTAAGAATGTTCTTTAGGTGTCTTTGGTTTTGGTCAAACCCACCATAATTATATTTTTAACTTTCTTAAAAATTATAAAATATTAAATCTCAAAATTTGACCTGTAGAAAACTTATTTATTGATTAATTTTTTTAACAGGGAATAAGTCACTTGAATCACTTGATCACTTGAGATCCCATTACTCATTGATTTGCCTGAGGGGGCACCAGTAACAGCTCCATTCATACCTGTCACATGCTGGTGTAGCCCAATGGCGTCTGCTTGCTCTAGGAACACGAAGAGCCTCAAACCATTTGTTCAGGGTCTTGACAAAGAAGCCCTTTCTCCCTGCTCTGTGAGGTAGAATTTTGCACAAAGGAGACAGTGGTCCAATCCCATTTGAAATTTTTGAACAATGGGGACATCGGTCAGGCAAAATCATGGATTGAATATGAAGTAGTTAATTTCGTGGTGGAACTGTCCACAGGGAGACTCCCATGTCCAACGTTTAGATTCGGCCTTCTGGAGCTGTGAGTTACCATGGATGGTTTTGGTTGACATGATGAACTCAGACAGTCTCTCATCCTGTTCGTTCCATTCTAGGCCATTGATCCCAATGTGGAGTTCTTCCGGTGATCTTCTCAGTCCTATCTTGGCATTAAAATCACCAACAATGATCTTGTAGAAGGTGTGGTCTTCTTTATTAAAACTTCTCCAGCTTCATGTAGAACTTCTCAATTTCTCCTTCATCATAATTGGATGTCCATGTGTAGACAACGAAGATAGAAACTGCTGACAGTGAGTCACATCTGTTCAAGTGTAATCATCCGATTCGGGTTGTTAGGCATTCGAATGAATCAATGCTCATGGCCAAGTTCATGTTGACAAGGACACCGAAGACACCACCACCTCTTTTGTTGCATTTTCCAAGGAACAGTTCTTCTCCAGTGTCAAAAGTGGCATGATGTGATCAATGCCTTTTCAACGTGGTCAGACCAATGAGGTCGTACTTGATCTTTTGTGCTTGCACCTTCAGGTTCTCGATGGATGCATCCATTGCCTGCATATGTGCATTGAAAGTACAGACAGTCATTTTAGTCCTTCTTCATTTTGGCAGCCTAGTTCAGCCCTGAGATTTTATCAGCCTCTCCTTCCTCATCCTTTCTAACGCTGCCATATTGGGGGATCTTTCAGGGTCAGGGGAATGAGACCCATTGTTTTTACTGTTTTTGACATATCGAATAGGCCACTGATAGCTTTCCTGGCTCTGCCATGCAGGCGGTATACTCTCGGTAGCTTGCTCAACTCTTCGAGAAAGATACAGGCTTTTAGAGCAGCCTCTAATCGCCCTTGCAGGTGTTTCCATGGTTCAAGCCATATTTGAACCCCATCAATTATGGTGTCTTTGGTTTTGGTCAAACCCACCATAATTATATTTTTAACTTTCTTTTTTTCTTAATTTTTTCCTTCTTATATTTATTTATTGAATTACTGTGGGAAAAGTTACTAAGTTTTCAGGTTTGTCTTGGTCATACAATGATCAAACACTTTTCCCTTCACCAGTACTCATTTTTTACCACCAAGAACCCCAATGTACCCCCCTCCCATACCTCCCAATGCCTGTGAGGCAGATGATTTTTAATCAACCCTTCTCTACATTGATTACATTCATCATTTAGACAAAAGATGCACCATTATTGTTTAGAATCCCCCTCTCCCCCCGCAACAATCAGAATTGCTGAAAAGGCATTGTGAAATACTTGTTTTCTATAGCTGGTTATTAGAATCATATAATGTCACACAGCTGCGATTTTGGATTTCTGCAAAGAGCCAGATAATTACGAGATTGGTTTCTGTGCCTCTGGTGTTATGGCTGTGCCAGAGAACTACTCGTGGGGGGCAACTTGCGACCTCAGTAGGGGGTGAAAGACGAGATGGTACCGCCCCCCTTCCCATGAGACTGCAGTTGCCCCGTCACCACCAGCCCCATACCTGGAATTCCTATAAGCTCTGAGGAGGTGGCCACCTTGCTGCAGGGGGAGGGGAGGAACTTTCACTTTTCTGCCGCAAGCTGCTGGCCTCTGGATTAAGTCCTTTTGCCTCTGGAGCCATGACCCTGCTGGAGAACTGCTCATGGGGGGCAATTCGTGACCTTGGTAGGGCGTGAAGGACGAGCCAGAACCATCCCCCTTCCAATGAGACTGCAGTTGCCCCGTCACTGCCGACTCATACCTGCCTTTCCTATAAGCTCTGAGGCGGTGGCCACCTTGTATGCGGTCCAGATGCATTTCTGCCAAAAGCTGCTGGTTTTGAGATTTGTTTCTGAGTCTCTGGGATCATGCCGTTAATCAGCTTGATCAGTAGCCAGAGAGGACATTTGTAGGCGGCAACTCGGGGTCTTGTTGGGATGGAGAGGAAAGGGCCGGTTCTACCCCCATCTGGTGAGGCCCCTTGTGTCTCATCACTGCAGGCCCAATCCTGACTGTCCAGTGGCCTCTGGAGGATGGCAGTCACCGGGTCACCAGAAGGAACAGGCTAAAGCATGAAATCTATTCCCACCTGGAGTGGCCCAGTGCCAGTAACCTACTGCAGAAACAGGACGCATTTCTGCCAAAAGCCTTTTGGGTTCCGAGATTTCATTCCTGAGTCTCTGGGATAATGGCCATTAAACAGTTTGATCAAGAACCAGAGAGGCCATGCCTCCAATTATATAGTTGAGCCGGAGGTGGTTTGTGGGTGTGTCTCCTACCTATCTAACTTTTGTCCGTTTACTTTCTTGGTAAACTTTGCCCCAAGTTTTTGGGGTCTGGCCAAAGGCACACCAGCAATTTTGGGATATCTGAAAGTCTGACAGTGCCATCAGGCTGCTGATGCACTCGCCTTACAGGTACAGTTTGAACTGATGGCAGCACCATAACCCCAATTTTTTTTAACTTTCTTAAAAGTTATAAAATATTAAACCTCAAAATTTGACCTGTAGAAAACCTATTTATTGATTAATTTTATTAACAGGGAATGAATCAATTAATGCGCTTTTACTCTCTGGTCCTTTGGTGTATAATAATAATAGTATGCAATTATATTCACCATTATTTTTAAAACATACTGACTTACCTCTTATTTTGTAAGCCATAAACCATAAAGTTAAATAACATTTGCACATTACCATACTTATTAAGTTTTTGAATCAAAATTACACTAAGCAAACTTTTCGTTATGAAAAAAAATTAGTGCTTCTTGTATTTGTGTACTTCAGAAAGTTAGAATTTCTGTAAATAATGGAAAAGACACATGTTCATGGCTTCTAATAATTTTCACTCTTTTTCCTTTTCCTTTTTTTTTTCTTTTTGGTAGGGGGGGCGATAGCACAATGGGTAGGGCGTTCGCCTTATAAGCGGCCAACATGGCCGACCCGAGTTCGATTCCTCCGCCCCTCTCGGAGAGCCCGGCAAGCTACCGAGAGTATTCGATATGCCAGACACAGTAACAACAAAGTCTCCAATGGAGACGTTACTGGGCCCGCTCGAGCAAATCGACGATCAACGGGAGGGCCTTTACCTTTACCTTTACCTTAGGGGGGGCACACCCAGCAATGCTTAAGATTATTCCTGGCTCTGTGCTTAGGAATCACTCCTTTTGGTACTTGGGGGTCATATGGCATGCCAGGGATCAAACCTGGATCAGTAGTGTGCAACATAAGTCCCCTACCCATTATGCTATCTCTTCAACCCTTCATTTGCAATTTCATTTAAAATTACTTAGAAATAAAATATGACTTTTTGTGTTTTGTTGGGTGCTATTTTGGTTATCTCTAGAGTTTATAGTAATGCATATTTTAGTCAATAATATTTTCACCTTTATCTGTATTTTAAAGCATGTATTTATTGGAGTTCATATGGATAAGTAATATATCTTTTGTTAATGTAGATTTATACATGCCTACTTGAAAAGTAACTTTGCTACACCAAACTATTTAAACTGGACCTTGCTAATAGATGGATAGTAGGCAGCAAGGTCTTTTGCTCCTTTTTAGCCATACCAAATCATCATTTTTATGATCTTCTAAAGTTTTTTTTTAAATTTTACACTATTATTCCCTCTCCCATACTATGAATGAACAACTATAGCTATGAATACAAACAACATATAATAATTTGGGGTTTATTAAGTTCCAATATCACTTAGTTTTAATTTAGCATCATATTAATGCAAAATTTGATTTAATTGGTAGAACAGGAACATAAAATATGTCTTAATTACATTGCTATTTTATTTTACATTAAAAATATTCCCAGTTTGGATGAATATAGGGCTGTGCTAAAGCTTGAGCTTAGCTCAGAACAGACAATCTCCATGTGACGAAATCATTCTGCAGACCTAAGCATTGCCTGTAAATGGGGCATAAAGTAAATTTCTTTGTTGTTTGACTGAACTATCTTGAAATTATGGCCTGTCATACACTATTCTTTGTTATAAATATACCATGCTGTATTTGTACATGCCCTTTGATTTACACATATTTTTACTGAATCATATTAAATTAATAGCACTGAGAGAGACCTTGAAGACTACTTACTTGATTTTCAGACAGAAATTTGTCATTCTCTTTAGTACAATGGAGTGCCTGAGTTATTAGAAACTAGTACATCTTCTAAACATTTTATTCTAAGTTATGCTAATATCAAATTTTACACCATCTTTCATATAAAATTCACATGATATTTGGAGATAGTCCATGCATGAAATTTTAAAAACGTTTTTGGGGTAGGGGATGGAGCAATAGCACTGAGGTTAGGGCATTTGCCTTGCATGTGGCTGACTCAGGTTCAATTCCCAACATCCCATATGGTCCTCCGAGTACTGCCAGAAGTAATTCCTGAGTGCAGAGCCAGGAGTAACCCTGTGCATCACTGGGTAAAGGTAAAAGTAAAGGCCCTCCCGTTAATCATTGATTTGCTCGAGTGGGCCCAGTAACATCTCCATTGGAGACTTTGTTGTTACTGTGTTTGGCATATTGAATATGTCAGGGGAGCTTGCCAGGCTCTGCCGTGCAGGCGAGATACTCTCAGTAGCTTGCCAGACTCTCTGAGAGGGGCGGAGGAATCGAACTTGGGTCGGCCATATTGGCTGCGTGCAAGGCAAATGACCTACTGCTGCGCTAAAAGCAAAACAAACAAACAAACAAAAACAAACAAAATAAAAACTGGGGCAAAGGATTGCTTTTAGACACTGTTAATTGTCTGTTGTTATGATAAAAATTTACCAATAATATAACAATTTAAATAAGTCTCAGTATCTCATCATTCTGTAATTCATAAATTGAAGTCTTTATACTTGTTTTCTCCTTTGAGTTTCATAAGTTTGAAATCAAGCTGTTAGATGAATGGATTCTTATTAGAAAGCTCTTGGTGAAAAATCTGTCTAAGGAGCTCATTCAGGTCATTTTAAGAATTTGCTTAGTAGTTGTATATGGAAGTATATTGAACTCCTTTCTTTGCAATGTCAACCAAGGG
The DNA here is from genome assembly GCF_029834395.1 of Sorex fumeus. Taxonomy (NCBI): domain Eukaryota; kingdom Metazoa; phylum Chordata; class Mammalia; order Eulipotyphla; family Soricidae; genus Sorex; species Sorex fumeus. Next base: position 53,270,289 of record NW_026606063.1, read on the forward strand.
TTAGTTTTTGTTTCTATAGGTTCCATGGTTTTTGTTTCCATAATTATTGTCTCTAACTGCCTGGTAGCAAAACTGGGTCAAACGCTACTTCAGTTGAAATACTTGTAACATTCATCTGCTGCATCTCACTAGTCCTTTCTACTACCATGCCTAGAGAAAGTTCTAAGCACTTTTAAGGGTTTCCATGACTGAGTTGGCCTATCTGGAAATTTGGAGAATTTTGAGATTCTAGAAATAATTATATTTTTAGAGTCCCTTATGTCATGTAAAACTCATTTATAAGTTCAAGGATTTATACTTTATTGGAAGACCATTATTTGTCCTGGCCTACAAAATTGTCACAGAGACCCATAGAGGAAAGCTTGAGAAACACTTATGTGTAAAGGCTGAAATTCTGATAACCAAAATTGAAAGGTAAAATTATAACTGACTCTGTAAACATATATTGATAAATAGAATTCTTCAGATATCTATAAGTAAATGAGATAGCCGAATTGAACAGATCAACCACAAGTACATAAATTGAAGCAGGCTTTTAATTCAAGTCTCCCCCAAAACTAAAGTTTAGGTTTATATAGCTTCACCAGTAAATTAAAAAAACTCTCATAAATGAACTAATAACTGTCACTGTCACTGCCCTCCCTTCGTTCATCAATATTTGCTTGAGTGGGCCCAGTAACGTCTCCATTGTGAGGCTTGTTGCTACTGTGTTTGGCATATTGAATACGTCATGGGTAGTTTGCCAGACTTTGCTGCAAGGGCAAGATACTCTTGGTAGCTTGCTGGGCTCTCCAAGAGGGGCGGAGGAATCCAATCCGGCTCGTCCAGGCTGGCTACGTGCAAGGCAAATGCCCTACCACTGTGCTATTGCTCCAGCCCAATAAATCACTGTTGCTGTCCCGTTGTTCATCGATTTGCTCGAGCAGGCCAAGTAATATTGTGAGACTTGTTATTGTGTTTGGCACATCGAATACGTCACAGGGAGCTTGCCAGGTTCTGCCGTGTAGGCAAGATACGCTCATTAGCTTTCCAGGCTCTCCAAGAGGGGCGGAGGAATTGAACCTGGGTTGGCTGTGTGCAAGGCAAACGTCCTACTCACTGGACTATCACTTCAGCCCAAACTAATAACTAGCTTTTTCAAACTCTTTCAATTAATTAAAAGTGGGGGCAAAACACATTATAAAAGGCTAATATTACTTTGACTCTTACGTGGAAAGTATAATGTTAAGCGAAATGGCTCAGAAAGAAAGAGATAGAGTTAGAAAGATTGCATTCATCTGGGGAACATAAAGTAACAAAATAAGAGACTAACACCCAAGAAGGGCCGAGATTAGTGCCAGGAATTTCACTCCATGGCTTGTAGGCCAGCCACACATGCTAGGGGAAAAGGGAGCTCAGATAGAGAAGGGAGCACCAAATAAGGGGTGTTGGGAGGATCCTCTCAGGATGGGAGAAGCATTCTGAAAGTAGACTATAGACCAAACATGATTGCCATCCATTGCCTCTTTTGCAAACCACAACACCCAATAAGAGAGAGAGAGAACAAAATGGAATGCCCTGCCACAGAGGCAGGGTTGGATGGGGGAGATGGGGGGTGGGAGGGATACTGGGATCCATGGTGGTGGGAAATGGGCACTGGTGGAGGGATGGGTATTTGATCATTATATAATTGAAACCCAAGCACAAAAATTTGTAAGTCTACAACTGTACTTCATGGTGTCTCACTAATAAAAATTAAAAAAAAAACAGAAATGGCAGCAGATCTTAAAAAATAAACAAACAAAAAAAAAACTACAGAGGACCTGAGAGATAGTATATGGGTAGGGCACTTGCTTTATACTCTGCTCACCAGGTTTGATCCCTGGCACTTCATATAGTCCCCTGAGACTGCCAAGAGTGATCTCTGAGCACAGAATCAGAAGTAAGTCCTATGCACTGCCAGGTGCCCAAAAAAAACAAAACAAAAATTGTCAAATTTACTGAGTAATCCCATATATCCAGCATTTGGTTTTTAGATGCCTATATCAGGAACACAAAAACATTAATTTGAAAGAATATATGTACACACCCTTGTTTATTGCAGAACTGTTTATTATTACTAAAATCCATAAATAATGCTAGTGATAAAGGCCAGATGAATGGATAGAGAAAATGTAGTGAATATATACGTGTACAATGGAGCACTACTCAGATATGAGAGTAGATGAAATTTTGCCTCTTACAACACTATATTTGGAACTGAAGGGTGTCATGCTAAGCAAAATAAGTAATCATAAGAAAGATAAATACTAGATTATCTCACTCACAAGTAATTTATCAGGAAACAGAGCAAGATGATAGACAGTGGCCCTTATAAAACAAACTGTTAATTCTGACAATAGAACTGAAATTACCTAAGAAGGGTCTGGAAGGAAAGATGCCTATTAATGGGGAAGACAGGTTGTTGACACTTTGGTGGTGAGCATGCTGTGGTAGCAGTGCACCCCTAAACATAAATATTTCTACTCTTTGTAACCACATTGATTTAATAAGAAAATGCATATTCTAAAAGATACTTGCCAACCCTGTGTTCAAAGCAGCATTCACAACAGTCAGTACATGTAGCCAAATCCACAGATAGATAACAAAATAGAGAAAATATGATGTAGAGCAATAAAATAAATTTTAAAATAACTTAACAGAAATTATGTAAATAAAAAATACATTTTTAAAATGAGGAAATGGGACTGGAGCAATATTACAGTGGGTAGACACATGCCTACTCATGAGGTTGACCTGGCTTAGAAACCCAACACTCCATTTAGTCTCCTCAGCTGACCAGTAGTGATCCCTGATTACAGAGTCAGGAGTAAGGGCTAATCCCTGAGTACAGACAGTTGTGTTACCACACAAAAAAGAATCAAAACAAAACAAAACAAAAAAAGAGGAATGTAAGGACCAAACTAAAACTGGTCAGATAGACTAGAATTTACATAACCGATTAATGAAAGCTTTATAATTAAAGCTTTATGCCTGTATGTCAAATTAACAATTTTTATCCCATAGTATGTTATCAATTTAATAAAATACAGCCTTTTAACATAATGTTATATTTGCAAAATGCTGAATAAAGAATCAAAAATAGGGGCTTGAGGGATAGCACAGCAGGTAGGGCGTTTGCCTTGCATGCAGCCACCCTGGATTCAATTCCTAGCATCCCATATGGTCCCCAGAGCACCACCAGGAGTAATTCTTGAGTACATGAGCCAGGAGTAAAGTAACCCCTGTGCAACGCTGAGTGTGACCTAAAATGCAAAATAAATAAATAAATAAAAATAAAAAATATGAGTAAAGTGCTGCAATGTAGAACTATAATATTTATGCTCAGTTGTTGGTATATTGTTGACAATATTTAAGATGTTATTTTCATCTGATCCTTTAGATTTTTGGCATTGTATTGATTTACCATAAGCCTATGAATTTATGAAAATAAGTCACAGTTTCAGAAGGAGAGCTAAAATGGTTTTATCAAAAAAGATCAATGTAAAACTTCTGTCATTTTCTGAAAGTTTATTGTTTATGCTTGTCATAACTATACTTTAAAACTCTTTCTCTAGCAGTTAGTTATATTATCTTATAAATGCTATTGTACAGCTGTGGTATGCAATTACAATCTTTACAAGTATAGCAGCACACTTAGGTGAATCTATAAAACTTTATACTGGTACATCAAATTAACCTTGTACCACTGTGCTCAAGTGAAGCATGCTTTGAATTTTTTCAATAATTCTTCAGCACATCGCAGGAAACCAGGTAACCACAGGGACTCATGTGAGACAAAGCAATCTTCAATTCCTAAAGGAAAAAAAATTGTCTCAGAAGAGCTTCAACAAAATACAGAAAAGCTGTTTTTCTCAACTTTTTCTTGTTTCTCCCTCTCTCCTTCGGCTCTCCTCCTTTTACCTTTTTTTTTTTTAACCTTAGTTGTTTTGTGCTTATTTCTTGGTTCATATTCCAGAAATTCCTGTTTTCCTTCCCTAGTTATTACATGGAATCAATAATGAGGTTGGTTAGAGAAGTACATAAATCTTGTATGTTTAAGCCCTCATCAAAGAGACAATGATCAACAAATACCTTAACTGCTCTTATTTTCCCATTTCTTCTTTAAGCCCTAGTCATATGACTAAGCATATATAGTAGACTGTGAGTAGAAGTGAAATACATCACTTCCATTACAAAGTAGTAAGAGACAATGGACCTCCTCCGTCTCATTGTTCTTACAGAGGGATTCTAATGTCTATGAGGTCTAAAGAGTGAAATAACAGTACAGAATAGCACTGTTCAAGCCATATTGGACTTTTAGAAGGTAAAATAAAAAGAAAAACTCTTTTCATACTAAAATTGTGACTACTTTTCTTGGAGTAGAGGCAAAAAGGTGGGTCAGTGGATTTTGGTCACATCTGGAAATTCTCAGGGGTTATTCTTGGATCTGTGCTAAGGAATGACTCCTGGTGGTACTCAGGGGACCATTTCTAGTGCTAGAGATTAAATAAGTATCAATGGCATGCAAGGACAGATTCATATCTTTTGCACTATCATTCAAGATCTGAGATTACTAGCTCAATAACTTGACTAAGGCAAAAATAATAACAGTGGGGCTACTCATTTCACTTATGAAATGACCATTTGATTGAAAAGTAAATATATTAATGTTCCATTGTTGAGGAACAAATTACCAAATTTATTGGTTTAGAACTACACCACAACGATGTTAAATAAACCGTATGTTAACAAAGCCTTTTGTTTGGGGGTGGGTGGGCAATCTAGCAGTGCTTAGGGATTACTCCTTATGGGCTTGGGAACCATATGTGGGACCAGGACTGGACCTGAGTCAGCAATTTGTAACCCTGTCCACTGTACTATCTACCCAGACCTCTTAATCATTATTTCTTAAAGTCACTTCTTTCTTCTTTCCATTGGTCAGAAGTGTCTTTGCTGGATCCTTTGCTTGCAATGTCTTGCAAAGCTGCAATCAAGGTGCTAGCAATGGCTATCTTATCATATTATGCTGGGGTTTTCTTCGAAGCTCACATAATGTTGGTAGAATGTATTTCCTTGCATCTGCAGAACTCATGGTAATTTGCTTCTTCAGAGCCAGCAGGAGAGAGATAGTGTCTCTTTGCTGATTCAATGTCTGACTTACAGACCCCTTTTTAAGGGCTCAACTGATAAAGTCAGGCCCACCCAGGATAATCTCCTTTTATATAAACTCAAAGCCAACATATCAGAGTCCATGACTGCACCTACACATTTTTTCACCTTTAACTTATAACAAACTTAATATCAGAAATGACATCTATCATATTAAGGTATCTCACACACAAGGCAAGGATATTATCTAGGACATGTACACCAGGCACTAGTAATCTTAGAGGCTCATTCCAGAATTTGGCCTAGATAAAGAAACGAGAGACAGAGAAAAAAATGAAAGAGGAAGTTACAAGGATTACAAAGTTAGGAAATAGAGTAGTTCTGAGAATAATATCTTGAAAATAAGTTTGAGTGTAAAAACTGGCAGGCAAGTGTTATTGGAAAGAAAATATTACAAGCCTAGTAAGTTTAGGGAAGTTTATTGTCAATAAAATTGTGACCTCAAATTTTAAAAGACATTGACTATTTGAAATTTAAAGCAACCTTTGTGTCTATATCTTTCAGAAGTGACAGGTTGGTTGGAAAGCAATATAACTACCAAGGAGAGTCCTTTTCTTTCTGGCTATTAAAGACGTATCAGAAAAGAAGAAAAAAAGGATAATAAAAGGGAAAATCCTTCTTCAGTTGGCCTCAGGGACCACAGAGAATATGGGTTAAAAAAATTTCTTCCATAGTAGGATCAAGGTTCAATAAAGGAATCTCCTCAATCACATTTTTAGATTAGTGACTGCTGCGTATTTTCCATTCGTTGTGGTATGAATATACTAAAGCATTTATTTCCAATACCTTAGAGTATGACACTATTTGGAGATTGGGTCTTCAAAGAAGTAATTAATTGGGTTATTAGAATAGACCCTATTATTGACTGATATTCTTCCAGGAGAAATAAAGTTGAATGCACACATAACACATATATCTGAACATGGTGTAAGGATTATTCGAGAACACAGAAAGATGGTCACATGTATGCCAAGAAGGAGATCCTCAGAAGAAATTGAACTATCAACACTTAGACTTTAATCTTTATAACTGCGATAAACTTTATTTCTATAGTTTACATCATCCAGCCTGTGATATGTTGTAATGACAGTTCTAGCCAAGGCACACATCATCCTTCCTTTTGTGGGGGGAGGGAGGTGTTGCATCTGGCAGTGCTTAGGGCTTACTACTGGCTCTATGTTCAGGAATCACTCCTGGTAGAGTTCTGGGTAACAGGGGTCAAACTCAGGTTGACTGTGTGCTGGGCAACTACAATGTGATACACTATACTGTCTCTCTGGCCTCTAATTCATCTATTTTTTAAAATTATTTACCTGTTCCAAATCCTCTTGTTGTGTATAGTGGGAGATTTGGGAGGAAGAGGAACTTGGATAATAAAGTTTACTTTTCTCTTAGTACGTGGATTTCCAAATGAGGAGAAATGACATTTGAACTAGATGAAGAATCCTGGCACTTCTGAACTTTGGGTTGGACACAATGACTTCATGTTCTTTGGAATGTTTCCCTTGGGAAGGTATTGAACACATTCTATATGTAGAAAGAAGAAAGTGGATATAAGGAAAAAAATGCATGTAGTTACAATGACAATAAAGCTCATCAAAATTTCTACTCTGCTTTTGTCTCTATCTCTGAGTCTATATGTCTTTTCTCTGACATTTATATTGTTCTAAAATATTTATTTTCTTTTTCAATATGAGAATATTAGATATTCCTGGTTATTTCTGGTAGTACAGTCATGTTTCCTTCTAAAGGACCATGCATCTTTGACCACACCACCACTTTGAACAAAGAGACAAAAGTAGAAATGATGGCTTCAGTTTTGAGCAAAAGATTAAGGAACAATTTATTACCTATATTTAGTTATTCATTTTTTTTACTTTTTAAAAATTTTATTGAATCGCAGTGAGATAGTTACAAGCTTTCATGTTTGGGTTACAATCACACAATGATCAAACACCCATCCCTTCACCACCCACTACCAATATCCCTGGTATACCCCCCTTTCCCACCCTCCCTCTTCCTCTATGGCAGATATGATTCCCCATAATCTCTCTTTACTTTGGGGCATTATGGCTTGCAATACAGACCTGAGAGATTACCATATTTGATCCTTTATTCACTTTCTGCACCCATCTCCCATCCAGACCAATTCCTCCAGACATATTTTCCTTAGCAATCCCTTCTCTATTCCAGCTGCTTTCTCCCCTTTGCTCATGAGGCAGGCTTCCAGCTATGGAGCAATCTATCTGTCCTGTGTATCTACTATCCTTAGGTGTCAGTCTCATGTTATATTGTTTTATACTGCACAAATGAGTGCAGTCCTTCTATATCTGTCCCTCTCTTTCTGACTCATTTCACTTAGCATGATACTCTCCATGTCTATCCATTTATAGGCAAGTTCTTGACTTCATCTCTCCTGACAGCTGCATAGTATTCCATTGTCTGATGTACCAAAGTTTCTTTAACCAGTCATCTGTTCTAGGGCACTTGGGTTGTTTCCATATTTTGGCTATTGTGAACAGTGCTGCAATGAACATATAGGTACAGATGTCATTTCTACTGTGCTTTTTTGCATCCTCGGGATATTTTCCCAGAAGTGGTATTGAGGGCTCGAATGGAAGCTCAATTTCTAGTTTTTGAAGGACTGTCCATATTGTTTTCCAGAAAGGCTGGACTAGTAGGTATTCCCACCAACAGTGAAAGACTGTCCGTTTTTACCCATGTCCACACCAGCACTGCCTGCTTTTGTTCTTTTGAATGTGTGCCAGTCTCTATGGTGTGAGATGATATCTCATTGTTGTTTTGATTTGCATCTCCCTGATGGCAAGCGATGTGCAGCATTTTTCATGTGCTTTTTGGCCATTTGTATTTCTTTTTTGAGGAAACTTCCGCTCATTTCTTCTCATTTTTTGATGGGGTTGGAGGTTTTTCTTTGTACAATTCTACTTGTGTCTTGTATATCCTGGATATTAATTCCTTATCGGATGGGTATTGGGTAAATATTCTTTCCCATTCTGTGGGCTCTTTCTGTATTTTGGTCCCTGTTTCTTTTGAAGTTCAGAAGCTTCTTGGTTTGACGTAGTCCCATTTGTTTATGTTTGCTTCCACTTGCATGGTCAGTGCTGTTTCATCTTTAAAGTTTTTTTTAGCTTCAATGTCATGGAGAGTTCTGCCTACATTTTCCTCTGTGTACCTTATGGATTTATGTCTGATATTGAGTTCTTTAATCAACTCTGAGCTGAATTTTGTGCCTCGCATTAGACAGAGGTCAGAGTTCATTTGTTTGCAGGTAGCTCTCTAGTTTTCCCAGCACCACTTGTTGAAGAGGCTTTCCTTGTTCCACTTCACATTTCTTTTTCCTTTGTCAAAGATTAACTGGTCAAATATTTGGGGGTCTGTGACAAAATATTCAACTCTGTTCCATTGATCTGCAGGTCTGTTTCTAGCCCAGTACCATGCTGTCTTAATTACTACTGCTTTGTAGTACAGTTTGAAGTTGGGGAGGGTGATGCCACCCTCTTCTTTTTCCCAAGGATTGTTTTAGTTATTCGTGGGGGGTTATTGTTCCATATGAATTTCCACAGTGTTTTGTCTATTTCTTTGAAAGATGTCATGGTATCCTGATAGGGACTGCATTGAATTTGTGTGGTGCTTTGGGCGGTAGTGCCATTTTGATAATGTTAATCCTCCCTATTCATGAGCAGGATATGTGTCTCCATTTCCTAGTGTCCTCTTTTATTTCTTGAAGTAGTGTTTCATAATTTTCCTTGTATAGTTCCTTCACCTCCTTGGGTAAGCTGATTCCAAGGTACTTGATTTTCTGAGTTCCTATTGTGAATGAGATTTTTTTAAAATGTCTATTTCTTCTCTTTTGTTATGTGTTTATAAGAAAGCCATGGACTTTTGGGTGTTGATTTTGTAGCCTGCCACTTTACTAAACCGACCTATTGTTTCTAGGAGCTTTTCAGTAGAATCTCTAGGGTTTTCTAAGTATACTATCATATTGTCTGCAAATAGTGATAGTTTGACCTCTTCCTTTCCTATCTGTATTCCCTTGATACCTTTCCCTTGCCTAATTGCAATGGCCAGGACTTCCAGTACTTTACTGAATAGCAGTGGCGAAAGTGCGCAACCTTGTCATGTGCCTGATCTTAGAGGGAAGACTTTTAGGTTTTCCCCATTGAGAATGATATTTGTGGTGGGCTTGTGGTAGATGGCTTTGGCTATATTAAGAAAAGTTACTTCAATGCATATTTTGCTGAGAGTTTTCATCATAAAGGGGTGCTGGATCTTGTCAAATGCTTTCTCTGCATCTATTGATATGATCATATGGTTTTATCTTTTCTTATGTTGATCGATTTTCGAATGTTAAACCATCCTTGCATCCCTGGTATGAATCCTACTTGGTCATGGTGTATGATCTTTTTGATGAGTTGTTGGATTTTATTTGCTAATAGTGTGTTGAGGATATTTTCATCTGTGTTAATCAGGGATATCGGCCTGTAATTCTCTTTCTTTGTGGTATCTTTGTCTGCTTTTGGTATCAGGGTGATATTTGCTTCATAGAAACTGTTCGAAGTGTTTTTGATATTTCAATTTCGTGGAAAAGCTTAAAGAGGGTTGACAGTAAGTCCTCTTTAAAGATTTGGAAGAATTCACTGGTGAATCCATCTGGGCCAGGATTTTTGTGCTTGGAGAGACATTTTATTACCGATTCAATTTCCTTGATAGTGATAGGTTCAGGTATTCCAGGTCTTCTTGGTTCAGCCTTGGGAGTCTATAGGAATCTAGGAATTTATCCATTTCCTCGAGGTTATCATGTTCCATGGCATAAAGCTTCTCAAAGTACTCCCTGAGTGAGGATCCTTTGAATTTCTGTAGTTTCTGTTGTAATGATACCTTTTTCACTTCTGATTTGGTTTATTAGGGTTTTCTTTCTCCCTTTTTTGTGTTTTGCTAGAGGCTTATTGATCTTGTTTATTTTCTCAAAGAACTAGCTCTTGGTTTCATTGATCTTTTGGATTGTTTTTGGGTTTCCATCTCGTTAATTTCTGCTCTGAGTTTTATTATTTCCTTCCTCCTGTTTGGATTCGGCTCCTTTTGTTGGTCATTGTCCAAGCTCTTATAAGCTGTGAAGTTAGGTTACTTATGTGGGCTCGCTCCTCCTTCCTGGGGAGTGCTTGTAGAGCTATAAACTTTCCTCTTAACACAGCTTTTTCTGTGTCCCATAAGTTTTGGTAACTCATATCCTCATTTTCATTCATTTCCAGGAATCTTTTGATTTCCTTTTTGATTTCCTTTCTAATCCACTCATTGTCCAATAGTAAACTGTTTAATTTCCAGGAGTTTGATTTAGTTTTGTGTTTGTGTGTGTGATTTACTTCTAATTTCAGGGCATTGTGGTCTGAGAAGATTGTTGATACAATTTGTATCTTCTTAATTTTATGGAGGTATGTTTTGTGGCCCAGCATGTGGTCAATCTTGGAGAATGTTTCATGCATACTTGAGAAGAATGTGTATTCAGTTTTTTGAGGGTGAAGTATCCTGTATATATCTACTAAGTCCATTTCTTCCATTTGTTCCCTCAAATGAAGTATGTTTGAGTCTGGATGATCTATCAAGCGGTAATAACGCACTGTTGAAATTTCCAGTATTGTGCTGCTATCCTATGTCTTTCTCCTAGTCTTTGAGTAGTTGTTTTAAGTACTTTGCTGGTCCCTCATTAGGTGCATATACATTTAGTATTGTAAGTTCTTCCTGTTGTACAGATGCCTTGATCAATAAGAAATGGCTTTCACTGTCTCTTGTGACCTTCTTTAGTCTGACTGAAATCAATGTGGTCTGGTACTAGGATGGCTATCCCAGCTTTGTTATGGGAGTTGTTTGCCTGTAGGATTGTTTCCCAGCCTTTGATTCTGAGCTCTATTTGCTTTGACTATTGAGATGTGTTTCTTGGAGGCAGCTGAATGTTGGGTTCAATTTTCTGATCCATCCTGCCACTCTGTGTCTTTTAATTGGTGCGTTTAGCCCATTGACATTGAGAGAGATTATTGTTATAGGGTTTTGGCCCATTTTTTCTGTTGAAATTTGGTGTATTTGAGGGGCCTGTCTTGTCTTAACGTAGTCCATTTAGTTGCTCTTGTAAACATAGTTTTGAGTCTATGAAGTTCCTGAACTGTTGTTTGTCTGTGAAACTGTGGTTGTTCCTTCTGTTATGAATGAGAGTCTCCCTGGGTAAAGTATTTTTGGTGAGGCATTTATTTCATTGAGTTTTTTCACTATATTCCACCACTGTTTTTGGTCATGAGGGTTTCATCAGACAAATCAGCTGAGAATCTTAAGGATGCCCTTTATAGGAAATTTCTTTTTTTAATCTTTCTGCTTTCAGAATTTTGTCTCTATCTAAGGTTTTGGTCATTTTGAACAGGATGTGTCTTGGGGTATTTTTATTCAGATTTCTTCTAGCTGGTACCCTTCGGGCCTCCTGAATGTGGTCACATGTTTTCATCAGCACTGGGAACGCTGTAGTAATGAATGTCTTTGACAGTTTCTTCTTCATCAGGTTTTTCTTCCTGATCCTCTGGGACTCCAATAATTCTTATGTTACTCCTCTTGGCTTCATCATGATCTTCTCTTGCCATCTGTTCCTGAATTGTGAGTCTCTTTTCCATTTTCTGCTCTTTTCTGGAAAGTCTCTGGACTTCATCTTCAAGCTCATTGATTCTGTCTTCAGCAGCTGTTACTCTGCTGCTGAGGCCTTCCACTGAGTTTTTCAATTTGCCTACCAGGTTTTTCAGATCTGATGTTTCTGTTTGTGATTTTATTTGCATTTTCCTCATTTATACTTTCAGATCTTCTTGTCTTTTATTGTCATTGTTTCCATTGTTTCTTTTAGCTCCCTAAGCATCCTCAGTAGCTCCCTTCTAAATTCTTTGTCAGAAAGGTTGTCTAGCACTTCATTACTGTTGGTGTCTTCTGGGCTAGCCTTTTCAATAAGTAAGCTTGGTGAGCTTCTGTGTTGCTTTACCATTGTGACCTGTGTGGTTTAGACCTTCATGTTCACTGTTACTATTCTGCAGAAGATGCAGAATAAATTGAGATGGGCTAAAAGAATTATTGGCTAATGTGTTTCTGGTGGTTAAGCTAAACTAGTGAAAGTTTCATCTCAGAGGGTAACTTAGGGTTCCTATGGGATATGTAGGGGGAGAATAACTCACGGCCGTGGCTCCAGGAAGGGGCCCTGCTGCTGGGCAGGTACCTGGATGAGTGATCACAAGGTGCCGAAATGGCTCAGCTTTGGGTTCCTGCGGTGTGACTCAATTCCCATCTCCTGCAGACCAAGAATGAAATCCGACTGTTCTCAGGGGATCTAGTTAGACACGCAGCCCCGGAAATGGGCTCTGCCACTGGGTGGGTACCTGGATGAGTGAGCCTATATTTAGTTATTTTAATTCATGAAGAGGACTACAATGGGGGAATATTTCAAACTAGAGTGACTAGTATGAGCACAATTAGAAATACTGCATTTAGCATACTTAACAGATTTGGTAATTAGAATAGTTAAGAAGGATACTGCGATTATGTTAATTGGGGTGGTGTATACACACATACACTATAGGCATGTAAATAACCACAAATATATGCACATATTTTCCCCAAATGTGTGGCTACTATATCCCAAATTTTATAGATTAAAAGTCTAGGGAATAGATTACGATTTGGGGTGTCTGTAATGAGACAATAGATGAAGTTGTCAAAGATAAATCTTAGCATCAAGAAGTTGAAGGAGGATCAATGCATTCGCATATTCTGAGTATAATCAATGTCATAAATCTTATAAAAAGGAACTAATCAACTTTAGCACTTTAAGGACTGTCCTCCTGTTGTTTGTCAATATTTGCTTGAGCAGACCCAGTAACGTCTCCATTGTGAGACTTGTTGTTACTATGTTTGGCATATTGAATATATATTTGCGGTGCGGGTGAGATATTCTCAGTAGCTTGCTGGGCTCTCTGAGAGATGCGGAGGAATCGAACCCAACTTGGGTGGGCCGGCTGCATGCAAGGCAAACCCCCTACCACTGTTCTATCTCTCCAGCGCCCAGGTTGGCCGCATGCAAGCAAACACCCTACCTGCTGTGCTATGGCTCCAGTTTCAACTACAAAATATTTAAATTAGAAGTCTTTGAAGGGCAGTCAGAAGAGAACTTTTTCTAAAGCAAAAACCTTTTTAAAATAATTTAACTCAGTATTGGGTGACTTGTTTTATTTACATGTGTTACATTATTTTTCATTTGTTCTGTATGAAGAATGAGTCACACCTTTCCTTTATACTTCATTACATTGTTATATATATACATATACATGTATATTACATATCTGAATGAATAAAAAGAAAAATAGAATTCTATGTAAAAATGTGAGAAACTGCAATAAAAATTTCTCTGTTCTCTGGGATTAAGGTAAAGGGAATCAACCCCAGGCCGTCCTTTTATTTGCAAATTAAGGGAAATGGTTAACAAATTTAGAAAAGTTGCATTTAAAAAATAATTTAATTTCATTAGGGATTTATATATTTATTCTTATGGCCATTCCTCATTCCATTTATTGCTCCACCCCAACCCCAACATACAAACACAGACACACAAATACATACTTAGTGATTTTAGTCAACTTAATAGAAAATATTTAAAACATAGATATAAAGGAAATTTCATTAGTTTTTACTTGATATTTCTTGGTTTTTAAATTGAATACACAGATTGGCGAATACATGTTACGTTTAATACTCTCAAAGAATTTATGTTGGAGCCAGAGTAATAGTACAGTGTGTAGGGTATTTGACTTGCACATGGCAGATCCAGATTCTATTCCTGGCATACCATATGGTTCCTCAAGCACTGCCAGGAGTAATTCCTCAATGCATAGCCAGGAATAACCTCTGACCATCCCCAGGTGTGACCAAAAAACAAAAAATGAACAAGAAAAAGCATTTATGTTTTGTTGCTTACTTAATTTTGAGATCTTGAGCAAGTTATTGAACCCATACTGAGCCTCAGATTCCTTGAAGAGAAATTATCTTTGAGAATAGAGAGCATTGATTGCCTTGTACACAGCAGGATTGAAACAAAAAGTTTTATTTAATAAATTCCTAAAAATTTAAAGCAACAAGAGATTACTTCGTCAGAGTTTTCATAGAAATTAATTGGATAGAATCAATTCATGAAAAACTCAGCATAGTACCTGGAAAATCTTTCTTCTGTTTTTAAAATTATTTTCTTTGCCATCTTTGGAAAAACAGTGTAGTGTTGATATTTTTGTGGCTATAATTTTAATTCATGAATTAGTGCTTATCTTTTACCCCTAAATGCTTTTCAATACAAATTCTCCTAGGAATAATCATGAGATTTTTCAGTTAAGAATTTTGTTTTCTAGTCTTGAATAGTGTTATGCCTATTGAATGATAGCCCTTCCTGCCACACAAAACACACATACACACAAAATTAGCCACTGTTTATTCAGTGTTAAAAATAAGAATAAAGAATATAATGTTTAGTAAAAATAAAAAGAAACTCCAGAGTTAGTGACTCCACACATGACCATATAAGGATCCCTTCAAGACATACATCATCAATGGGAAGATGTGAATGCGGACAAACATTTTCCTGTTAGCTTTTTAGACATTGGGTTTGTATAAATTGTATAGTTATTGTTGTAGTTGTATTTTATTTTATTTTATTTTATTTTAAGCAGGTGTCAGCAAACTCAAGCTACAGTCATATCTGGCCTATTATCTGTTCTTGTAAATAAACTTTTACAAATAGCTACTTTCCATGTTGCCATTGGATGCATTTTGTTAATACAAAAGAGGTGAATTGTTACAACAGTATCATATTGTCCTAAAAAATCTGTGTTTATTGTTTATCCTTTTGTTGATGGCCCCACAAAATGTTTTTATAGAAAGAATTTGTAAAGTGTCTTTAGATCAGAAGTCCTCTGATCAGCAATTGTTCATGCAGAATATTATTATTTTATTTACCATGAGGACGGGCTGGAGCGATAGCACAGCAGATAGGGCATTTGCCTTGCATGCGGCCTGGTCAGCTGACCCAGGTTTGATTCCCCTGCCCCCTCTCGAAGAGCACGGCAAGCTACCGAGACTATCTCACCTGCACTGCAAAGCCTGGCAAGCTACCTGTGACGGATTCAATATGCCAAACACAGTAACAAGTGTCACAATGGAGATGTTACTGGGCTCGCTTGAGCAAATCGATGAACAACAGGAGGACAGTGACAGTGACAGTGACCATGAGGACAATTTATATCTAAACTTGGCCAGAAGAAAGTAAGTCTAGAAATAGAAAAAGTCTTTTTTGTCTTTTACAAATTTCAGGTCCATCCACTTTTTCATACCGTCACTGTACTGTCACTATCCTCCCGTTGTTCATCGATTTGCTTGAGCGGGCCCAGTAACGTCTCCATCGTGAGACTTGTTGTTACTGTGTTCGGCATATCGAATACTGGGTAGCTTGCCAGGCTCTGCCGTGCGGGCGAGATACTCTCGGTAGCTTGCCGGGCTCTTCTAGAGGGGCAGAGGAATCATACTATTGGCCTTCAAATAGCCACCAAACCTCAATTTCCAAATATGTTTTTCCTTCACTGCACCTATGAATGCCAATTTATCTATGGCAAAGTTTGTCCTTATATAAGGGCTAGAAGTTCTGGAATAAGTAGTAAGTAACAACCTTTGGCATCTTTTCAAGAGTGCAAGAGAGAAACAAGACTTTCTTTCTGTGGCCTGGTTTTAAAATCTAAAATCTCCTTTATTTTAGATCTAAAGTCTCTATTTATGAGCATAAACTTTCCCCATGTTGTTTACTGTTATGAGAACCAACAAATATAGCATGCTATTTTCCATAAAATTGGCAAGCAATACTTTCCAATTGAATATTTTTCCTTGAAATTTTGTCTCTTAGATCTGTGTCTAATGGTGTTCTCTGCAGGACTGATCACATCTTGTTCACTGTCTTGGATATTTAATGATAAATAATAGGCTAGTAAGAAGCATTCAAGCATTCAGTTTGATAGCTTCAGAATGACAAGCTACTATATACAGTGGGATTATAAAAATGGATTCAGGGCTGTTTTGGTTTATTAAAATGCTGTGAACTCCCCTTTATATACTAAGAGTTTTAATTGATTTTAATACCTATCTAATATGATGCAATGAAAGGCAAATTTGATATTTTCATTTGTCATGTAAGTAACTATATGTATATCTATATATGTAGGTATAAAACCTATAACATTATCAGAAGTGCCACATCCCACTTTATGAACCCTGAAATGATGGCCCCACAAGAGGTTCATTCAAGAGTCTGTACTGACAGACTGCATCAGTTTACTGTGAACTGAAGTATCTTTCTCCCTCGCATCCTGGCACCTGGATAATATTAAATTTGATCCTTTGATTTGATTGAACATCTCAGCAGCAGGACATTTAGACGTTTATGTCATAAAACCAAAATGAAATATTTTATATCACTGAACATAGTTCTGGAAGTTATGGTAGTTAAAATGAAGTTAGCATCAATTTTACAGTTATTTGAAAAGCATATATGCAGGCACACACATGCTCACATATACATAAACCCACCTTACAAATGCCCCCTATTCTTTTTGTTTCAGAGTGACATTTAGTAAAAATGTAAAGTTTACCTAAAGAAGCTGAGGTGGCAGCTTTAAATGCAATAAAGACGGACCTAGTTACATATGCAAAACAGGCACTCACAGGTGCAAGAAAGGTAATTGCTGGTGCAAAATATGCCATTACCTGTTTTACATGCACAACTGCCTGATTTTTAAGGACAAATCGCTGATTTTGTCTTCCTCTGAATAATTGCCATGCGCAAATTAGTTGCTTTTGGAAATTTTGCAGCAATATTTCTCTATTCTTGTACCTAAAATATATCATGTATAGAAGAGAATAGAAGCTTTATAGTTAGTCGGTAAAATACATTTTACATTTGGTGTCCACTTTTATTTGTAAGAATTAAAACACAGCAAGGCTTTCTGGATACTAAATTTTCTTAACAAGTTTGCTTTTGTTGACACTGGTGCTGTTATTGTATAGTATGTGAGTTTCCATCAGTATTTTAAAATCTGATGAAGTCATTCAGCAACTTGCTGCATATTAGTTTAACTGAAGGTACATCACAGCAATGCATTATGCATTCATTGTGTTGGGAACAATTAAGACATGACAACTCACAAAGTAGTTTTCAGTGGGCAGAACATAACTAGTGATAGGGTTTGTGCCACCCAGAATGAAAATACAGGAATATGTATGTATTCAAATACTAAGCAGGTTACTTTTAATTCACATATCTACTCTTTGGGATAAGGTATCTCTTGTGTACATTGTAAGTGTTGCTAATGAAATGTTTATCATCTATGGCAGTCTAAGCAGTTGATTATAATCTGTGGTCAGCTAAAGGGCACTGTTAACAACAGCAATAATGGAAATTTAATATTCATATAATTATTGATCTTTTTAGCAAAATACCTTACTGAATAATATTCATATTTAGGTCTATGTGCTAAAGTGTCATGGGAATCAGGCATCAACAGTTTAGCAATTGATATATTTAGACAGGTCGTCAATGTCAGTCTCAAGCATCTAATCAATAAAGACAAAGGTGTCAGAAAGATGGTTTGAGAAATAGTTTTATAATATATAAAATATACCAGATTAAGTATCCCTGTTTGTTTCTTAATATGATAAACATAGGCTTCTAGATCAAAGTTGTTTTATTATTTCTATTCTGTGCTCAGGATATATTAAATTAAATACAATGTGTGTCCAGCTTAGTCATCTTATTCTTATTATCATATATCATTGTGAAAGTGCACAATCAGTACAAAATTGTTGTGTCAATCTGATTATGGTTTTTAATATTAAAATTCAAACTCTATACTAGACATCTGACAGCCCTATAGAATACTGTTATCTGGCTTCTTAGTTAAAGGGCATATTCCTTGTGACTGACAAGGTTATTCATTGCTTTTTTAAAATTTAGTGAACAGATTTCTTACCGTGAAGTAAATTTGAAGACTCTCTGGTTAACTGAAGGTAGAAGTTTTATATTAAACATGAATTTTCACATAATAAGTCATTTTTGCAAGCAATCTATATTGCAGGTCTCAGGGGATCTAGATGGTAGATTGTGTTTCTTTTTAAGATTTGGATAATAAGTTGCATGAAATGTTATATATTAACTCCTTTCTTTCTGGTAAGCAGGAAGCAAATGAGGTTCAGGCTACAAATTTAATGTTTGTAAGACACACTTTATTGTGTTTTATTATTTTCTGTGAAATTTCCTGTGTGTGTATAATATATATGTATGTATGTATGTACGTGTATATATATATATATATATATATATCACTTGTCATCCCTTTGCTCATAGATTTCCTCTAGCAGGCACCAGTAATGTCTCCATTTGTCCCTATTGCATGTCCCAATGGTGTCTGCTAGCTCCAGGAACACAAAGAGCGTCAAACTGTTCATTCAGCATCTTGACGAAGAAGTCCGACCAACTCGTAGGTGGGCAGCCAGATATATACATATATATATGTATATGTATACATATATCTTTTTTCTTAACTCTTTCTTTGGTCTAATAGATAGCACAAGGGTTACAGAAGCATGCCTTGCATGTGCAGGACCCCAGTTTGAATCCTGACATGTCATAGTTTTCTGAAAATTTCCAAATGTAACCCTAGCGGTCACTGAATACTGCTAGGTATTGTGTGTCTGATGGACTCTGAGCATGACTGACCAACAATACCCTTGCATTGACCCATCCAGTTCAGTTGTTGAGTATTGTAGAAAGGGCTACTTGAGCAGTGCTAGGGAGTTTCCATCAACCTCTGCCAAAAAATAATATTTTTCTATTTTTTTCTTTTTCTTTTCTACTTTATTTTCTTCCCTTTTCTCTTCCTTCCTTCCTTCCTTCCTTCCTTCCTTCCTTCCTTCCTTCCTTCCTCCCTCCCTCCCTCCCTCCCTCCTTCCTTCCTTCTTTTCTTCCTTCCTCTCTCCCTCCCTCCCTCCCTCCCTCCCTCCCTCCCTCCCTCCCTCCCTCCCTCCCTTCCTTCCTTCCTTCCTTCCTTCCTTCCTTCCTTCCTTCCTTCCTTCCTTCCTTCCTCTTTTCTTCATCATTCACCTGGTTGTGTTCAGGGACTATTACTAACTCTGGGATTAGGATTTACATCTGGTGGTTGTAGGGCACCTTGTGATGCCAGGGATGAAACCTGGGCTTCCTGCATGCAAAGCATGTACCCAATTCTCCAGTTAACAACTAATATTCTTTCAAAGGAAGTAGCACTGCACTGTAGCACTGTCCTCCCGTTGTCATAGATTTGCTCGAGCGGGCCCAGTAACATCTCCATTGTGAGACTTGTTGTTACTGTTTTTGGCATATCGAATATGTCACAGGTAGCTTGCCAGGCTTTGCGATGAGGGCGAGACACTCTTGGTAGCTTGCCGGGCTCTCCAAGAGGGGCAGAGGAATTGAGCCCAGGTCTGCTGGGTCGGCCGCGTGCAAGGCAAACACTTTACCGCTGTGCTATTGCTCCAGCCCTTGAAGAATGAGAGCTTCATATTTTCTAATTTCTTTCTGGAAGTAGTTGTAGTGTCTTAGGGAAGGCAGGTGCCTTTCCCCCTCTGCTCATTGCTACTCTAAATATCAGTCCTTCCTTTCCTCTCCAATGCTTCATTGTAAACTGAGAGTACAGATTCAGTGTAGATTGTCACCCAGTGCAGTGTTGCTATGATGGTGCAAGTAAATGTATATTTATGTTTAGGGTTATGGTTGAAGTTGTACTTCTTTTGGGTTTGTGGGAAAAAATTACAGAAACACGTGGTGAGGTAGATTCTTTTATTTTATTTTTTTAATTAAAAACAATACAAAACAAAACTGATAACATGTGTTTTGGCACTCAGTGAGGTCGATTCTTGATTTATAAACTACATTCTGGATCATTCTGCAAAACATTAATGAAATATTATTCCCCAAGAGAGCAATGACTAGAAAAAAATAAGTCCAGAACAGATTCTATTAATATAATAGGATACCAGGGACAGGAAAAAGAGCACAGTGGGGAGGGCACTTATGTTTTACTTGCCTGATACAGGCTCACTCCCTAATATCTCAGAACACAGGCTGTGGTCACTCCTGAGCACAGAAACAAAAATAGCCCCTGAGCATAGAGCATGGCCAGTGTACTTCCCCCAACTTTAGAACAGTTTCTGAGGGCTACACCCAGCAGTGCTCAGGGTTTACTCCTGCATTCAGGGACCACTCTGTGTGGACTTGGGGCTTTATATGGGAAGCCAGACATAAAACCTAGGTCAGCAGTGAATAAAGGTATGTAAAATAATGTAGCGAGTAAGGAAAATGGACTTTGGAAAGGTTTTGTCCCCCATTTTGGATAAGAATATTTCCCAATTTCTGAACATAAAAAAAGATCAGAAGTCTGAGTTGATGGATCAGCAGCAAAGCATCTGTCTTGTAATTACCTAAAACTGTAAGCCTGATTTCATTGCCACCCACAAGTGCCAAGTGTGAAAGCCCTTATACTGCAGCAAAGTACTCAATATTTGGCTCAACCTATGTCTGCAAGAATTAGAAATAAAGATGTATGATATCTGTGACCTGGATTGTGATTCCCTGCAAGTTTGATCCATGATAAACAAGTGATATCTGATGAGCAATGCAGCCAGAATTTGTGAAGGCACTATAACCAAAGAGCATGATTTCAATCAAGTACATATGCAAACACCTCAAGAAAAGTCAGTAATCTCTGCTGAGTGCTACAATCAAGCACATGAACACAGCCTAGTGCTTCTAATGATCACTAAAACAGCAACAAGCTGGAATTAATTAATAATAAAAGGTAAGGTATTAAAATTCAAAAAAATCTAATGACTAATAAAAAATAAGATATTTATTGGCAAACCACATTAATTTATTCTAGCCTTTTCAAAAGATAGGTCCATGAATATGTAAAAAATATTGAGTATTACTATCACCCAATTTTAAACAAATATAAATTTAAATATGCCATCAACTTCAATAGTGGACAAAGATCAAAGTAAAATGGAATGTTATGGTGCCTGATATCCATTTTTTTACCAAAATAAGCATTTGCTTTCACTTGATTTTATTATTTTTCAATGAGGAAAATAATTTATGAATGCATATTATTTATTTGTTTTCAATCAATCATATATAACTATTTATGAACAGAATTTACATACACAGAACACTTTTTATAGCCATATATCCTAATTTTTATGAACATGCTATATGTGCCTTTAATATAAACATATATCCTATATAAAAATAATGAGTCCATTTTAATTATATAAAAAAACCCATATATGGTATAGAAATACTAATAACACTGAAGGAGAAATGGAAGTGAAATTCTTTACGAAACAAAAAATTGATTCTGAGAAAAATCAATACAAGTTTGCATATAATAATTACACCTGATTTGGAAAATACAATGAAAGCACTGAAATTCAGAAATCATTCATGGAAAATGAACCCTTGAGAATTAAAAGCACAAAAGATAGACTTAGGCAAATTGATGCAAAGTTGTTTCTGAAAATATTGATTATGAGCCAATAAAACTAAGAGAATTGAATTCAGACATATATGCTCTGGTAGTGACCTATGTTGTTTTTCTTTCTCTGCTCATTCAGTTTCAACTCTTGACATAACCTCTAGGTCTCACAAGAGTTTTAGGCCTCTTCCCCTTATTTCATTTTATTCTACTTGCCTGTGTTTGTTGTTCATCCACTGTAGGTTCTGAAATATCATGTCCATTTCATTGCATCTTTGAATAATAAATCATTATAATTGACAAAGTTGGTATTAGACAGTTGTAAATTTGCTAAAGGAAAGCTAAAATTTTAAGTAATAAGGAAATTTGAAAAAAAAAGGTTGATCCTGAAAAGAGAGATCAGAGATAATGTTATCTTCATATTTACACATGTATCTCTTTTTGCCTCCATTGATTGGATACACTTTCATTTGATATGGGCATGTAATAATTTTCTTTCAGTAGGATGAGAAGAAAGCAATTAAATGGGGGTAATCTAAATGTAAAATAATACAAATCTAAGAAGTTAATAGCAAACTTAATAATTTAAGAAAGCAAGTCCTAGTTTTTATCCAGTAGAATTAACTTGATGATACTTTAAGTGGTACCTTGTTGTTTGGGAAGAGCAACTACAACTAAAAAAAAAAAATTCCTGCATTCCTTCCTTTCATGTTTCTTATTACTTTGTATAATTGCTTTTATGTACTTAATTTTTCAACTGACTTGAAATTCTGATAAGTTCAAAAACTGAAAATGGGAGTAGGGGTAAGATGAGGGGGCAACGCTGAAACAATGGTAGAGGATAGGAGACACTCTGCTGCAGTGTGGTGCTAGAGTCATTTATGCAAGAAACCCCCTGAGGTTGGTGGGTCCCACTAGTAGCTTATGTGAAGCAGGGAGGAGAGAGATGGTCACTTTCTTCTGATCCACCTCTGCCACCCAGATACCCAGTTGGGGAAACTAGAACTAGTAAAGTCTGCAGCAAGCCCCTCCTTAGCAGGGACCTAAGCCCCCCCCCAGCCCCACAGGCTGGCTGTCAAGCCACACTGACATCCGCTTCTCTGCATGGTAGTTGATCAGAGAGAGCCCCTACACACACAAGCATTAGACAGGAAAGTACACATCTCGAGAAGGGAGATGCCAATGATACATGTGCTCAGTCACCACATGTGCTCAGTCACCACATGTACTCAGCCACCACATGTGCTCAGCCACATAGGCACAAGCAGCACATAGTCTTTGGCAGCATATTCACTCTCCCTTTGTTCAAGGTGGCTTTTATAAGCCACACATAGGTCGCCCCCACATAGGGCTTTCTGGCTAGATAAAAGTCTGTTGCTAGGGTTGTTGCTAAATGGGTAGAGTTGGGAGAGGTCTTTTTTGAAACTCTTTTTCTTGACCTTTGTTCCTTCTGGATCTTCTCTTGTCTAGACTTCTCTGGTCTGGGCTAGCTGAGGGTTGATTGGATTAAGGGAAGGAATTGAGGGTTCTCCAGTAATTTCCTTTAAGATCTTTCTGTAGGGAGGAGTCCAGTTTCCTCAAGGTCAGTTGCTAGAGAAGGTCTTATGAGGTCTTATTTTCTGCATGTTTCAGACTCAGGACTAGTGGTTTTTACATCCTAGAAATTTTATTTCCATGATGTGGGGGGCCCTTCCCTAACCTACCTGACTACATCACTACCATTAACAGCACTGTAAATCACAATGCCTAAAAAGTGAAATAAAAAATATCATTTAAAAACAAAAACCGGCTGGAGAGATAGCGCAGTGGGTAGGGCATTTGCCTTGCATGCGGCCAACCCGAGTTCAATTCCCAGCATCCCATATGGTCCCCTGAGTACCACCAGGAGTAACTTCTGAGTGTAGAGTCAGAAGTAACCCCTGTGCATTTCCAGGTGTGACACAAAAAGCAAAAAACAAACAAACAAACAAAAAAATACAAAGACTGTGACTTCTTCTATAAGGTTTCTTCACGAAGAATATAACTCAATATCATAGCTCCAGTATATAGTTCAGCATCATAGCTCAACATCACAGTAATTACTTGCTGAAAAAAAACATATACTTTATCAATAAAAACTTGATATACATATATTATGGAGAAAGCAGTATATACCAGAGGCTAAGATTGTTGGGGAAGAATAACCTTGAATGGTTTAGGTCAGTAAGCTAGAAAGTCAAGATTTAAAATGATAATAATATTATCTTCTACTGAATGACAAATTAAATTATTAGGGGGTATGCAAATTATTCAGAGTTAGTTCAGCCTTCAAAATTGGAAGAATAAAGAAAGTATGCATCTCTTATATATCTCAGCTCTTTCTATACGAGAGTAAACCTTGAACCTTATATGATGGAATTTGAAACTTAGAGTTGGATTCAAAACCATTAAGTGCGTTAAACTGGCTTTTAAAATATCAATACCACTCAACAAAGAAGTATTCTGAATCCTGAGAGCTTTGACAAAGTAAAACTTTCTGTTCCTCTGACTAAAAGATTCAGTAAAGTTTTACAACATATTATCTCTTCTGAGCTGGTCTAGAGCACTTCTCCAAATGCTAATCCAGAAAGCATCTACCTATATGTATGCTATACTGAAGGACAAACATTGGGAGCTCAAAGAATATAGATGGGAATGTCTATTACATTTATTACTTATTGGCAGGCACCCAACGGGATTCTGTGGCAGGGCATTCCCTTTTGTTCTCTCTCTCCTTTTTGGTGCTGTTGTTTGCAAAAGAAGCATTGAGTGGCAATCATGTTCAGTTTATAGTCTACTTTCAGTATGCATCTCCAATCCAGGGAGGATCCTCCCAACACCCTTTATTTGGTGCTCCCTTCTCTATCTGAGTTGCCTCAGGAATATTTTCAATTAGACCTGCAATCAGGTGAGGGGAGGTCACAGTAACCTAGTTAAGTTGTTATAGCATTTCAGCAAGACCTAACGCCTCAGGGTTAAAGGTGGGGTTGGATAAGAAGCAGCTAAAGTTTTGTAAATATTTACTTGAGTACTTAAAATTTATTAATTCAGTTCTTTGTGCATCTAAATCAATAAGTTTATAGATACCAAAAGTCTGGGATCAAAGAAGAGAACAACATAAAATATGTGCCACAACATGTTACTAAATAAATTGGGAACAAAGAAGTGAATGATTTTTCCTGATGGAGGAGGTTCAGGGAAGTCTCTACAGAGGATTTGTTCTTTGAATTATCTTTTATCTATCTTAAGATATGTTTGTTACAGGAGGGAAAATAAAAAGGACATTTCAGAAGACAATAGTGAAAGCTGAGCAATTTAGTTTTGCATACACTACTGAAACATTGACTCTTGCTTTCTTATTTTGTGGCTGAGTAGGGTTTTTAATAAGAAAACTAAACAAGTGTACAGATTTTGAGCCGTTTAACATTCCAAGACTTAACACTATTTGTTAGGTAACATGCTGAAGAAACAGTTGATAAATGATATTGAGATAACAAGAAAATGGCAAGTCAAGTTGAGAAAATATAATTTATCAAACAAGTATGAATGAATAAATTGAAAATTAAAGTTATTATTTTTGGCCCCTTGACCTAATGTCTCTTAATCTAGTCTTTTGGTAGATATATTGTTTTATAATAACTGTCCTTAATGAGAATTTAAGAGATATTTGTTGAAATGATAGTTACTGTGATGAATAATAAAGATGATGTTAACAATATCATTATTGCATATCATTTTAGGCTCTTTATTTTCCTGATTTTTAATAATTTTTCATTTAAAGAGTATGGCTCAATTCCTGAGGAATTAGATGTCTTTATATTAGAGAATAGTGATGTTCTTCTCGTGATCCAAATCCACTCAACGAATCTAAATCTCAGACACAAGTAACCTTCGGAAAACCTCAAGTTTGAGCTAATTGGCTTGTATTGTATATAAGTAATTCAGACGAGGTATTGAAAACAAGATTTTAGAGTTTACAGATGATACTAAAATTGGAGACTGAACAAATAATGAGGAACAAAACAATCAGACACAAAAGGATTTGGATTGTATAAGTAATTGGATCAGCAGATGGCAAATGCAGTTCAGTACAGGAAAATGTAAAATAGACTTGAAGCAAAAGAAACAAACTAGAGAATGTGTACTAAGTGGAACAATCATTCAGAACACTGACCAGGAAGTGGAAAGGAGGGTGCTATTATAAAACATAAATCATGGCAACTCTTGGCTTATGGCTAATTCCATTGTTTTTATATTCCTATCAGAAGTAAAATGTAGATGCATCTTGTCTATACTGGAAAGACACTTTACCCTATGAGAACTAGCAGTGTTCTTGAAATTTTAATTATTTCACCATTCTGTTTTATAGAAGCACCTCTCAAAAATTCTTAAGGCATTGCTTTTTTAATATAAAATTTTCTTTTTTAATTTGAGTATATGCTCATTATTCTATAGCTACCCTTCTCAAACATTGCTAGAAAGAGTCAGAATAATGCTTTCAGGATATCTTACTAATTACTCTATATTTGACTATTTCAGAATATTCCCGGGATGATCCACATAAGGGCATAACATTATCCATTTGTTCCATTCTCTAAAGGTAAAATGTACAGTTTGTGGAGATGGGATATCAGCTACATAGTAAGACAATTAAAACCAGCACATTTAAAATTTTGTGTGTATAAGAATTACCTGAAAGATTCGTATACAAAAAGCAATATATAGATTTCTTTTCAAAGGGCTCACAAAGCTAAGAAGGGGAGCAATAGATGTCTTTAAGAAGCACCCTTGAAAATATGTGAGACAGAGAGAAAGAGAGAGAGAGAGAGGGAAGGAAAGAGGGAGAGAGGGATGGAAGGAGAGAGGGAGGAAAGAAGGGAGGCAGAGAAGGAGGGAGAGAGAGAGGAAGAGAGATAGGGAGGGAGGGAGAGGGAGAGAGATGGAGAGAGGGGGATAGAGTGAGAAAAAAGGTGGGTGTAAGGGAAAGAGGGAGGGAGGAAGGGAGGGAGGGAGGGAAGGAGGGAGGAAGGGAGGGAGGGAGGAGGAGAAAAGAGAAAGAGTGAGAGAGAGGTATCTGCTTTAGAGGTAGGCTGTGGGGACAGGGGTGCTGGGTGTTTGGGATGGACAGGATAAAAACTGGGGATATTCGTGGTGGGAAATGTACATTGGTGAAGAAATGGGTGTTGGAACACTGTATGATTGGAACTCAATTATGAACAACTGTAATCATCTCATGGTGATTAAATAAAAAAGTGAAAATAAAAAAAGCACCCTAAAATTAAAAGATGACATAGATTATCTTTGAGAGAAATTTTAAAAATCACTAGGTAGTTGATTTTCTTAAAAGAAAAAAAAAGAAATCATTTCCTATTGATTGTCCAAATCATTGTCCTATTGATTGAATGTCTGATTAATTATCTCATTGAAAGTCACAGTGTTCATCCCTAATATCATTTATTTGTCTAGAATATGAGAGTAATGTCTATCCAGCATACCTGATAGAAGAATAACTGAAATAATGTCTAAAACCTTATTGCATGTAAATATTAACTGAAGATAAAATACTTGCCATATTATGTCATGTAATTTGTGATCTCAGCATAACATGCTTTTAGAAAGGATAATTGAGGCAGTCACCTACTTCTAGTTGTGATTCGACTTTCTTTTATTTCTGGGGCCACAGGAATTTCACAAATGAACTCTGCAACCAAATATTGAAAATTGCCAATGCTTTTTCTTTGTGTACTTTTAAGAAGTGTTAATGGTCACACTGTGTCCCTGGGGGTTGGTCACTCCCACAAAGCAACATTTTGAACAGTAGTCTTCACTGTTTAGATTTAGTTGCATATGCTATGGCTAGTGATACTTAACTCCATCTTTTGCTGTCGAGAATGAAAATGACTTCCACTGCCTGACACGCACATGATAATCACCCTTTCTTCATCTACTACAGAGGTCTGTTTCTCATCAGCAGCAGATAAAACTGAAGTCCATTTACAAACTAAACTGATTCCACTTGCAAAGTATCCCATGAAATCAATTGATCTTGAATCTAAGTAAAATTCCAGTTCTTTTATATTATGATTCTGTATTATCTAGGAGCTCTCATTATAATGTGTCACTTCATTGAATTAAACAATGATAAACCCCGATTATATGAGTCAGCTAAACCAAGATATCCAAAGATACTGTGAGGGTGAGGAATGCTATAAATATGGAAGAGTGTATACACAGCTTCTCCAGTGCTGGTTTTGGTTCCTTCAGATTCTCTTTGGAATAGTCTGTGAACACAGCTACCATGTAATTAGTGGAGCAATAAGGTAGGTGTTTAAAAATATTTTTTCAGGTGCCTTTTGGTATTCATGATAGATTCTCAACACCAAAAATTAATCTCAATCAAAGCTGCAACTGAGTTTATCATAAATTAACATGAAAAGGTTTTCTACTGAGTAGATGGTTAATTACTATCTAATTTGAATAATTTTGCATATTAATGAGATATGAATGAAAATCATTTTTAGATTTTTAACTTCAGCTGAGAAACCCATGGAGATAATGGCTCCTTTTAAAGAGGCATGTGATCTGTTACAAAAGGAGATACTGACTGAGGTTTTAAAAAATTTACTGACTTGTTTTAAATTGATTAATGGATTAGTGTTTTGCCATTAATAAGCTATATCCAAATGAAAGACAACTTCATTATTTGACTCTGTAGCCCTTAGCTGCCTGCCAGGTAAGAAAAATGGAAACTTGATGAAATATCTGCTAAGGAAATTTTAACCTTGCACAGTCCTTCAAAATGTATGGATGCAGACATGTATATGTTTTTAATTGTCAAATAATCTTTATTACTTGCAATTTTTGTCACATGAAGTTCCATTTTACAAATACCATGTTTACAAACAATATTTACATTTAAAACATGCATATTGAACTCTAATAGGAGTACACTCAAGAAATTATTACTATGTTCTCCAATTTGCAAAAGTGACTGACAGTTGCTTCAGGCCCTAGAAATTATAGCTAGACAGATTGAAAGTCACTTTTTTAAAGTTTCCTTGAAATAGTTTTAACATTACTAGCAAGTAACAATATTTTATATATAATGAATATATTCTTAAGAAAAATTAATTTAAAAATATTTCTTTTATATCAATGTTTTGTCTTTGCCTTTTATTTTATACTATGACTTTTTCATTTGATCCACTTTTTTAAACCATATTCTTTCCCTTTTTGGGAATAAACTACAATTATCCCAAAAGTCTGTGGATTCAACAGGCTCTAGATAGTACTTATTACACACAAGGGCATGATGAATGAAACAGAGATAGCGTTTTCTTACTTTTGAAACTAAATCTTTCTCTCAGAATGATATACAACGAATATTTTGTCCTAATAGTCCAAATTCAACATCAAGTAAAGGGTCTTCTAGTCATTCTGGTACCATGGCTACCCAATATTGAATTTAAAAGATATCAATATAAAATAGACATTCTTGTTGGTAAGTTAAGTTGCATTATATTTTATCAAGAAAAATGAGAATTGGATTGAATTTCTGGAACTTCAGTTGGGTACTTAGCTTTTAGAGCATGGTTTCTGAGTTAAAGAGATACTTAGGATTATTTAACATAGCAAACGAGAAAAAAAGAGTGTGAAAGGATTTCTTTCTTAGTCTAGAGAACATATATTTTATATTACAAAACCATTCGAGAACATGAGATAAGTCATACCTGAAAGAGAAAAAGAGAAACTACTTATATGGATGCTTTCACAGTTACTCCGTATCACCTTCAGTCAACTCTCGCCTACCATCATAGTAAGAACCTTCTTGGCCTGGAATAGAAGAGGATTTTACCAATACATGGGTGATAGACTCTAAAAGCGGCATTGACAATACATCTGAAGAAAAGTCTGGAAAAGAGGCAAGCCATTTTAAAAAGAACTGAAAACCTTGATGTTTCCAATTGAGCCATATGCCAGGGTAACTCTCAGGATAAGAAATGAACTATATTTTATATGCACAAAGTGGGATTTTTTAACAAAAATATGAAATCAAGAGTGGCATTAGCATGAGCTGTCCACTCCCCCTCTTCTCCTTCTGGTCTCTTCTACTCTCTTTTGCCAAAGAACTGAGAATGAGTTTTTGAGAGCCAAAGATATGGAAAAGAAGACAAAATAAAGCTGGAAGAATTTTGGCGGAATTACATACTTAGCATACTGCACCATTTCTTTAATATATTTAAATAGTCCTGTGTCATCAGTTGGTGGCTTTCCTTTTCAACAATTTGTGATATATTTTGTTTTTACTTAATTAAGCTTCTCATGCTGAAATTAATTACTGCTGGGTAGTTGAAATCTGGTGTTCTAATTTTCACTTTAGTTAATAGAACTCAGAATCTATATTCACCTATGAAATTACCAATCTTACCAAATTACATTTGTCTACTTATATCATCTAATTAAAAAATATCTAGGAAAGCTATTTGGTGTGATTGTGGAATAACAAGAATACTTTTTTGTGTAACTTACTATTTATATAAAAACTTTACCATATGCAAAATTCCTATTCTAGAATTGCATGAAAAATATAATGGATAGATGTATACTCCTCAAGATTTCAAGATCACCCATGCTTCTTGCCATTAAAATAAAGTTACATAAAAGTTCTATTTGTCAAAAGATAATATGAAAATAATGTGATAAGAGATTCAGTATGCCAGCTTTTGAAATATCTAGGTACCATTATCCAAAACTAAATGTTCAAAAATTCCAAAAACTTCCAATGAATTAGCCCAAGTCAGGAAACCAGCCAAAAATATAGAGCATGCATCTGGCATGCAGTTTTAAATAATAAAATATACATGCACACATATATATAATAATTTTTCTCATGTGATGAGGAACATAGGCATTAATGGAAATTTCATTTTTGAAAACCAATATAATAGCTTGTCTCACCTTTTAATTTTTCAGTCTTTAAAATAATAAAATAATACCTTAATTCATTTGATTATGAAGCAATTATTACTCTAATTCTTACTTTAAAATGAGGAAAGACAGGGTCAGAGAACTGAAAAGACTTCCACAGTGATAGAGCATGATTTGAACATGGATCTTTTCAACTTCATGATAAGAGAGTAACAACCCACTTTGGAAAAATTATTTCACCCAGATTCAGTATAATACGTGCTCCAAATTTCCTCAAATGTAAATTATGTCACTCTGGGCAAGGGCAAATTAGCCATGTATCACTTCCACCCCCCCCTTGTTAAATAGGAATAGTGACCATAAATACCTTTAAAAATTATGTCTAAATAAATTTGTACAGGTTAACTTTTTCTTTTTGAGCAGTGCTATTATTAACAATCTTATCAGCACTGGGCCTAGGAGGGTGGGTTGATTTACTTTTTTTCGGCTAATCTAGAGTTAAAATCAGGTGCTTCTTTGGTGTGTAGGATAGTGTTAAAATGGGGCTGGGGAATTAGCTCAACATACTGAGGTGCGTGTTTTCAATGCAGGAGCTGTGCATTTAATCCCTGCTGCTGCTTGGTCCTTCAGTACTGCTCAGAGTGGCCCAGATTGGAGCAATATATGAGAAGTACCCCTACCCTGTACCATTGGGGTACAGGATAGGGGCCTTCTCCCCCCAAAATGTTCTCCCCCCAAAACTGCTAAAAATAAATGGAAAATTTGCAGTGGATATGTTTCCTCATCAATTGGGGAATCTTACTAGTGATATGGGTTATCAGACAGTTTTTACTTCCCATGAAAGTAGTCTATCACTGATATTTATACAGTAAAACTTCATAAGAAACTGGTATTTCATTTTGGTCACTGGGAATTTGGGTCATCTTTATTCCATTTTTTTGTTATCTTAAAAAAAGTGGAATAAGGTACAGTGAAAATTGTACAGCTGCATTATTCTTTTCCACATTATTTCACCACATTACTGAGTATATATGTATAAATATTTGGGGACAGTGGTAAAGTAGAGCCACACACAGATGTATTCAGGACTTTCGTGGTATTCGGGGCACCAACCATTTGTTGTGCTGGAATCCAAACTGGGGTCAGTCACAGGTAAAGCATGTGCTTTACCCTTGTGCTGTTCCTCCTGACCTGTACACATATTTTGTATCTCTTTATGCATTCATTCCTTTCACTGAATTTCTTTAGACATATGATAACAAAAGTTGATGAAATTGTCACCTTCAAACATAATTTCTTTCTTTCTTTTTTTTTTTTTTGCTTTTGAATCACACCCAGCATTGCACAGAGGTTACTCCTGGCTCTACACTCAGGAATTACTCCTGGCTGTGCTTGGGGAACCATATGGGATGCTGGGAATCGAATCCGGGTCAGCCGTGTGCAAGGCAGACGCCCTACCCACTATGCTATGACTCTAGCCCCCAAATAACATTTTTTAACCAACCTTGGGCCTGATCTTCAGAAAGAAAACAATAGAACTATTAATTTGTAATTTTTAGGTTCACTGTCACTGTATCACTGTCATCCCTGTCATCCTGTTGTTCATCTATTTACTCGAAGGGGTGCCAGTAACATCTCTAATTCATCCCAGCCCTGAGATTTTCGTAGCCTCTCCTTACTCATCTTTCCCAAATATTAGAGGCTCTTTCAGGGTCAGGGGAATGAGACCTGTTATAGTTACTGGTTTTGGCATATCGAATACATCACTGGGAGCTTGCCAGGCTCTGTATATATATATATGTATATATATATATATATATATATATATATATATTAATTCAGAGTCTAAGAACTGGTCTATTGAATGTATCATACCAGGAAGAGAGCTGAGGAGGAGCAGACTGAGAGTGGGGAAACTGTTGTGGAGGATGTGATGTTAAAATTGTATGCATGAAACCCTATCATTAACAGTGCTGTAAATTATAGTACCTAAAATTTTAAAAATCATAATAAATGCAAAATGTTTGCTAAGTATTTTTAGATTTAAGTAGAATTGTATACAGTGAATTACTGTAAAGGTTTATGATAAAACTAATAACACATGGAACGTGTTTTCCTTGAATTTTAGAACTGTTTTCCACTGGAACACACATTGGATGTTTTTGGTTTTGAGTTGACTAACTCCATAAAGTTTAGAAAACTATGATTTTATCTTGTTACTTTCAATTTTGTCCTTTGAATCTAAATATATATTATGTACAGTTGATTTTATAGTGCAGTTATTTGTCAGAGCAACATAAATACTTACATAATCTTGTGCAGTTTTTTAATGTAAAATCTTGAAATCAAAATAATCAACAGTAAACACCACAAGTACAGCTGCAGTTTTAAATATTTTATAATCCAATCAAATTGTTTGAGTAGTAATGCATTTAAATGTTGTTATGGAATCCCCTCAAGACTTTTTAAAATGGTTACTCTGTTCCTGGGTTTGCTATTTGTGAAATTCATAAGGGGTGACATTTTTTAATAATGGAGTATCTGATTTAGAGAGCAGTGCTTCTTTTGGAGTTTTAATATAATCTATAATTTTCTGACTTGTCTTTCAGAGAGCTGTGACTATGAATTACACTTTTATAACAAATATATGTATATATGCACATGTCTGTTGTTATGGATATAATTAAAATGACCTATAAAAGAAGCTTTACCTGAGTCATATAGCCTCTATTTTCAGATTTAGGAATTGATAGATAAAACAGTTTTAACAGAAGAGATAACATACAAGACTAAAGCTAATGGAGAAATATGTTTTCAAAAGACCCAAAAAGAGATCATCTATAGTTAGGTATAGTGTGATATTTTAGGTTAAGTCTAGGTTTTGAAGTATTCTAAAAATTTTAAAATGATATATGTTATAAAGGACAACTGCGGGAAAATTTTATTATTACTGTAATCATAGTTAACATTAACTGAAATCTTACTATCTACTATACCCCAGGTTCAATTTATATGATTCAAATTGTAACTTTTTGATATTATCTCTATTTTATGAGGGATCTACGTGCTAACAGATCCAAATAGTTGGAATTTGTATTATATAAACTCAGAGCCTATTATTTAAACAAAACATGTGTATTTAATAATACAAATATATTAAATACAATGATTAGACAGAAGATATGTATTTTTACAAGCAAACATTGTTGAATTTTAAAAATACTAATACTAAAATATTGGACTTTCTTTTGTCAATATTTTAATTTGTTAAAAATAACAAGAATATGTCTAAGAATAAAAAGAAAAGTAACATTTTTTTGAAATTTTATAGAAAAGTTAGTAAGTTATTGTAACATTTTAACATACCTCATTCATCTCAAACACTGTCACATACAATATAGCTGGGAATAATTTCATTTTTAAATTAAAATATGATATAGAAGTAGCATACTAAGAGAAAAATCAGGAAAAATAAGAATTTGAATATGCAGGTTTTACTAAAGGCAACATACATATATACTTTATACTTTTACGCTTTTGGCTATTTCATGATGCTCTTAGAATGCCCTATTGGTAATACAGCTCATTTCTGCCCTAAGAAATGTTAGGACTGAATTATTTTATGATCTTTTAAGTATTTCTATGTAAGTAACTACAAAAAAGGACAATGTTCATTAGGTAAATTGCTAATATCCAACAGCAACATCATAAGAATTCCTTGATACCAAGTTTCTTGGTGTTCAGTGCATCGTGTTTGATCTCTTCTTTACTTCTCTGAATTTTTAGATTCCCCACATAGCCATAAAACCCAATATATGGGCTCCTATATTTATGATTTACTTTTCTCCTCCTTCTCTTTTTTCCTCACTTTTCTGGTTTTGAACTTCTCTCAATCCTGAAGATTTAATCTTTCCTATTGAAGTCATTCTTCTTTGTGGAAAAAAGAAACTGCTTTTTATTATTCCTCTAATGGGTTCAAACACAGACTCAGACAATTTTTGTTCTTATTTTGTCTTATTGGCTCTATCCAGCAGTAATCAGGGCTTACTCCTGGCTCTATTCTTAGGGATCACTTCTGCCAGGGTTTAAGGTGCCAAGAAGTTGGTCACCAGCAAGGCAAGCACCCTACCTGCTGTATTATGGCTCTGACCCCAAATGTTCATGTAAATATATGCATAATATATGTATCTATCACACATCTGGGTTCCATGATGGCCATACTCTTGCTTGGAGATCAGGTTTTAGCTAAGTTATCTTCTATTCTCCCGTAGACGTACGTCAAATTGTAGCACTTTTTTTCATACAAATATTCAAATAGCTCTAGATTAAACTTTGTGCTTAATTGTTCTTTATTCAACTAGAAAACAGAAAACTTCCTTTAAAATCAGTACGTTTGTAGGGACTAATAAAAAATGTTGTCTGTCAGTAACCATTAAACTATGTCCAGAGTCTAACATGTGCCGTATTATCTTCTGGAAATGGACGCAGGCATACTTTATAAGTCATTCCATAGCCAGTAAATAATGCTACAGTACTGTCACTGTCACTGTCCTCCCATTGTTCATCGTTACTTGAGCGGGCCCAATAACATCTCCATTGGGACACTTGTTACTGTGTTTGGCATATGGAATACGCCACGGGTAGCTTGCTAGGCTTTGCCTTGCCGGCGAGATACTCTCACTAGCTTGCTGGGATCTCTGAGAGGGGCAGAAGAATCAAACTCGGGTAGGCCATGTTGACTGCTTTCAAGGAAAACACCCTACCCACTGTGCTATCGCTCCAGCCCACTATAGTACTATATATTATAAGTAATATATCAATTGAAAATACTTGTTGCCTTTCTAAGTTCTAAGAAACACAATAATGCTATACTTACACCCTTACTGCAGTAATAAAATTTTGATCTGACTTGGTTTTGAAATTCAAGTTCATTTATACTATAGTTAAATGTTGACAGAACCCAAATCATATCCATAATGCATGTGATTATTAAGCAAACCATCCATGTTCAATCAGGCAAGAGTTATGCAAAAGACCTTATCAACTTTATTTTGGTCTTGTATGAGTCAATTTTTTTCTTCCCTGTGTTTGCTTCTTTTCATGTAACATGATCAACTTTAAAGGTATAAATAAAAGTAGAAGTGGACTTAGTAGTTATAAAGCAGATTAATTTTGTGGGGTTAAGTAGCCCTTTCAATAGATGCAAATTGTGTAGAGTTGATTTCTGTGACCATCAGATTACATCAGGAATATTTGTGATATCTGTATCACAAGCAATTTATATCCTTAGGACATGTGATGAAATATCAATCCAGAGAAGTCAAGGAGATCAATGTTAGTTTGGGAAAAATTAACAGAGAATCTTTTGAGTATAGCTTTCTTTAACTGAAGAATTTATTAAATCTTTTAAAATGCCAGTATTAGGGGTTACTCTTCAGGAAAAGGTATAAAGTTTACCAAATGTGTTCCAAATGTACTATGAAACTCTCAATATTCTTTTCCTAGAAACACATCTAAGGACAGGGTTTTAAGAAAACTTAAGAAATTGTGTGGAGAACTTTAAAATACCAGAGTACAAAAATTGTGTACCAAAGGATTAAGGATGTCTCTAAGGGCTGGAGCGATAGCACAGTGGGTAGGGCTTTTGCCTTGCACGCAGCCAACATGGCCAACCAGAGTTCGATTCCTCCGCCCCTCTCGGAGAGCCCGGCAAGCTACCGAGAGTATTCGATATGCCAGACACAGTAACAACAAAGTCTCCAATGGAGACGTTACTGGGCCCGCTCGAGCAAATCGATGATCAACGGGAGGGCCTTACTTTACTTTACCTTACTTACTTTACTAAGGATATCATACCAATTTATGTGGCTAGTATTACCACGATTAAATACCATGAGGGAATTGTTATCAGTTGAAATGACATAGATTTTACATTTTACTGATGATGAAACTGAGATGTAGAAAGCTAGGTAGATTTTCCAAGGTTTCTCTATTGGGAAATGTTAGAAAAACAAAATGAATACAAAGTGGATAAAAATAACTGAGCTCTGTCTGACCCAATATGAGAGTCATTTCTGTTTGCCCATTTCCCACTGGTTCTCACTTTTATTCAAGATAAAGAAATGAGATAACTGTACCCTCTCTGTCCTGGATCCTGGAACACTTTTTGTTTTGTTTGGAGATTCTGATGGTGATATTTGGAGGAACCATGAGAGATGGATCCTGGGCTAGTGGTATGCAAAGTATGTGCTCAGTTCATTGGCCCAATACATTTGATTTTAAATCTCAACATTGAATTAGTCCTTGAATTAAGATGACATTTACTGGAAACTTTTGGGTGAGTTAAATTCATAGCTCCCTTCGCTTGATGTAAGAGAGGATACGTCTTGGAATATGTATAGGATTTAAATACTACTATCACCATGTATTATTACAGTCTCCAGTATTTATAGTATATCAAGTTTGTGTTTGGTAAAAAATATTTAAAGCACATATGATTTACTAAAACTTTTCCCTCTATCCTATAATGTTGACAACATTTTAAAGAAACAGATTCAGACAGTAATACAAATTACTGAAAGTAAAATAATTAGTAAATGGAGGTGCCAGAGATCAAATCCGGAGCTGAGTGACTGCAAAGCCCACCAGCTTTTCACAACCAGTTTGTCTCCAAAATCTACAGAGATAATCCCTGAATAAATTTCTCCTGGGGTCAAAAATGGATTGCAGTATGAAAGTGCGGTAAGTTTACTTTCTCTGCAAATTTACCCATTTCCAAAGATGAGCATTATGCTTTATTGTCATAATCCAGGAGAGAAGAAAGCAGAAGAATCAGCTCCCCAGCATTTCTGATAGAATGTTCCTTGACTCTGTCAAACTCCGGAGCTGACCTTCCTATGTGCTGAAAATCAGCATGGAGAAAGGGATTTAACTGGAGCTGTTATAGTTTGGCATTTAGACAACCTTGTAGAATGAAAGACTAGGTGCATGTTTTGTAGAAAACAAACCAGTATAACATAGATCTTGTGGGACTATTACCCCCACCTGCATTTTCATACAATGTTTTAAGTAAAAGGGCACATTGCAGTGATGAGATTAATTAGAAGTGATTTGATACTAACGTTTGGAATGAAGTTTTTTTTTTAAAAAAACTTGATACTATATATGCTACACTTTACTTCTCATTCCTAAATTCCTGTTTTTATAGTTCATAGTTCACTAATTTTTTAATTTCACCAAACTTCTAAAAATACCTGAACACAGACAATGGCAAATAAAAAAGAGAGGTTCAAATAAATGTAATAAGAGATCAGTAATTTAGCACTTTCAGAAAATGTGTATAGTAAGTTCTTACACAGATCTCTAAGATAGATTTCTTCATTAAAAATCTATTAAGAGTTAGAAGAAATTTATTAAACAAATTATTAATATTTCAGGGCACTACTAAATAGCAAATTGAAATAGCTAAAATAGCACAGGAAAAAAATGCATCTCATGATTAAAATGAATTTCCACTTGATAGTGAATTTTACCAAGAGCCAATTATTTCAACTTGAAGTCGTAATTTTTTTTCCATAAAAACAAAGTCTTTTTTTTTTCTCCCAGTACTTACTAATTTGGATCATTTTCTTTAAGAAATAAAAAAAAAAACATGTGCATATGCTGCCTGAGACCCATGTGCTTCTTGTGCCCATGTGACTGAGTACATGTGGCCCCCAAGTACATGTGGTACCTGCATCTCCCCCCTTGAGATGTGTACTTTCATGCTTTCACATCTAATGCTAGGGTGTATGTAGGGGCTCTCTCTGTCTCTGGAGAAGCCTGTGTTCTCTCTTGAGTGTGTTTCTCTCTCTCTCTCTCTCTCTCTCTCTCTCTCTCTCTCTCTCTCTTCTCCTCTCTCCTCTATTTCTCTCACAACACACACACAAACACACACACACGCTCTCACAACTCACACACATACCTCCTTCCCCTTCCTAAAACCCCCTAAAGAAAGTCTATTTTACTTAAAAAGAAAAGCAAAAGAAAGAAAGAAAAATCATGAACAGTCATACTATTTATATTGGGTATTTCTGTTTACAAATGCAAATAACCAAAATTTATATAAAAGAGCACACAGTTTTTAGTTTTTTGTGGCCACTATTCATGACCTTCAGCTTACCATTGCCATTTTGGTTTATAATAATATGGATAATTTAGATAATTTATATATTTTCAGTGATATAATGTTTTCTGAAATGTTGACAAGATGATAGTCCTAATGTACATGAGATGCTTTATAATCAATCAAATGAATATTAGTAACCAACTTTATGAAGTTTGGATGTATCCAAAATAATTTCTAAAATTTTCTTTGAATCTGCTTAAGTGTTTGATTCTACTAATTAAACACCTGTAAAGTGCAGTTTGATAACACTCAAATTAGTAAATGCAGTCTAAAGGTGTCTAAAGGTTCAGTAAGAGCTGGTCATTTGAATTCTATTTCAAGCATTATTTATATATGCTGAAAAGATGAAACTAATTTGGTCTTCAATGCTTTTTTATTCATTCATGCAGGCATATATGTATTCATAAAATATTTTTATCATATTTTGTATTAAAAACTACAAGTTTCTCAGAGGAACAATACAAAACTTGTGTCTGTCCCCATAAAACATATAGATTAGTGATGAAAATATGCACATTTACAACTGTTGATATCTGAATTTTGCAAGCATATAATTATACAATACTATAGGGAACCTGCAGCATAAGTTGTTGAATGTTTAGAGGCTTTTGAGAGATGAAAGAATATAGAAATGTTGAGATGAAAGTAAGGGAAGAGTAAATTCAAGGATGGAAGAAATAATCTATTATCCCATGAGGACAACCATGGAAATAAGATTCTGTACACAATTTTTTAATTGAGAAGTATGAATAGCTATGTTGGTGAAGAATTTAGAATATTTGAAGTGCTTACAGGTACTTCTTTTAGAATATAAGTTGTTTAGTTGAGTAAAAAGAGACTATGACCAAAAGCTTTGACAATGGATCTGATACAGAGCAGAGGTTGAGTGGGAGTTAATTGGGAGAGTGAAGACTATTTTGACGGTAGTCAAAAAAATATTCTAATATAGGCTGATGACAATTTTGCAGGAACATTAAAGGAACATTAAAGCAACAATTCCTGTTAGATTAGAGTTCATCCATAAGTTTAAGAAATAGGATAAATCACTAGGTTCTAGTTTGAATGCTGGTTCTACTACTACTATGACCCTGGGCAAGTAACTTAGTTTCAAGAGTTTTCCACAGTTTTTCTCATTTCTGGATTAGAAATAATTTTAGAAGCTATTCATCATCATATTAGTAGGTAGACAAATAAAACCCTTAATATAGGACTTCATACAGATGAGACAACAAAGGCTATTTATCTTTTTAAGCATCCAGGCACTGAAGTTCAGAGATAAAGTAATACAAAAGGTATGAAATGGATAGGCAAAGAAAAGATTTGAATTAAAAATCACAGGATTTGGGAATTCATTTCATCTTAAATGTACATAAAATATAGGAAGAAGACCAGGAAAAATTAAAAACTAAAAATTATAAGAATGTATGACCAGAGAAAAATATTGCTTCTATCACAAATTAGGGTAATAAAATATGATTTATCTCAATATTTTTTTCTAAGTTGACAACATTTTTAAAACTCAGATTTTAAAACTTAAATATAATATACATATTTGAGAACAGAATTTTTAAAAACCGTTTTGAATATAAGGAAGCAGCTAAGCATCTCACTTTTATTCCACCTGAGTTAAAAATTTTAGACAAAACCGATCCTTTCAGCATGCTTATGGACGTGACTTGAGCATTCAGTACTTAGTGCAACAGCATAGACTAGTGGTAGGAAGAAAGATTGTAACTAGGAGGCCTAAATACTTTCATCAGATCCAGTCCTATTTCAGTTTTAAGCAATAGTTAGTCAAAGTTATCTTGAGGCAGGGGCAGGTTATTTGACAAATTAAAAACAAAGCAAAGTAAGGCATAATTAATTATTTCATAACATAAAGAATGTTGACTAAAGCAGGCCTGCCTACTTCTTTGACTGCTGCAAATATACAACTTGATAGCAATAGTTAATGTATTAAGACAAAATCACCTTTTCCGCTAACTAAGGAGTCAAACATTTAAAGAAGTAATATATCAAAATTTTCACTCATGTTTAGTTTGTGCCATGGTAACGAATGGTGTCATTTTCTTTCATTGAAAGTTCTTATCCAAATAGGTGCTAGTAATCTCCAGAAACATTATGTGTGGTATAAATACTACAAAGAAAAACAAAACTGCCAACAATCAAATGTTACTAAATTCAGGTTCTGAATTTAGAAGATTATAATTAAATCTTCGTACAACTTATAATATCGGCAAAAGAAATAAGTGCAATAAATCCCGTCTAAAAAGTTGGGGAAGTATGGGGAGGAAGAGAGGAATGAAATTGCTAGAGACAGAAGTGAAAGCCAGTGGATGGGAATCTTGCAGGATTCAGCATTCAGGTGTGTGCCCAAGAGTGGATAGTCAATAAACTTTTGCTTATATAATATCTGTTATATTAAGTGAATCTATTAATAAGTTAATTTTCCTCACTAATATTGTCTCAAACTGCTATTGTTTTATTATTTCTCATGGTTTCTGAAGGTTGAAACTTGGAGGGATTCAGCTGGGTGTCTATGGCTTAGGATCTCTCTTGGATTGCAATTGGACAGGAAATGGCTAGAGTTTAGATAAAAAGGGAGGGGGGCTACTTCCCTCTTTTTTAAAAATTTTTTTTTGTAGTCTCATGACCTTCATGTGGTTTCTCCTTTGGGTTGGGTTTAGACTTCATAACAGCATGGCAGTCTTTCTGCAGCTGGACTTCAAAACTGCTTTTAAGAACAAGTAGTTAAGTTACCAAAGCAGAAGTTTCATGACCTTTAGTGACCACAAAAGTCAGTCACTTCACTCCTGCCATCTTTTGTTATCAAAACAGCCCAAAAGCCAGCCCATTTTTCAGGGGACTTAGTATACACAGCATGTAACCTTGTCTCTTCATGGGAGTTGTGTCAAAGTTAGATTGAAAAAAAGAATGTGTGTCCTGAGCATCACACGGCATAGCCCTGGAGGCTCCGCACATAGGTGGGATGGGCCCAAGCAACACTGCCTTACCAGGTGCTAATATCTTTGCATCATCAGGCCAACACAGCCAGGTTAGTACTGCTGGAAGTGGTCCTTTGGAAGCCCTGAGCACTACTTGTGTGGCCTCCTTTCTTTAAAAAGAATGTGAGCAAGAAGTAGCTTTATGATTTCTCAGAGAAAAAAAATCATCATGGTGAACTGACAGTGTTAACGTGATGAAATGTAATGTTCTTATATAATATCCCTTTTTATCTTTTTTGAAACAAAGTTTGTCATGAAATCTGAAAAAAAAATTAGAAGTAAATTCGAATCAGAATTCAGTATAGGTTATTCATGAATGTCTCAGTTTCTACTCAGTCTCTTATCCTAAAATTATATTTTAACTGTAAAATCCCATTTATGTTATGCCTATTAAACTATATGTTAAACATTACAAATAAAACAAACTGTTCAATTAAGTCTCTACCATGACTGAAAAAAAAATCTATCAAACTGACTGGCATCATACAACAACAACAAAAAACAAGCTGAAACAAAGGAAAACAAACACACACATATACACACATAATCCCCCAAAGCAAACCAAGACAAAACTTACCACATGTATAATTTACTTTTCACTTGTCAACAAGTTGCTTTGATATGGCATATCAGACAAAGTCTTATTTGACAAAGAATACATCGCAGATTTGATTTTAGCAAATGTTACAAAAGGGGTACAACTAATGGGTTTTGTTTTCTTCCACATGCAAAGAATCTCTTCATTCCAAGAGCTTTGTGAGATACATAAAATATCCCAGGCCAATTTGAAATCATTTAGTGTATCAGAATAGCTTGTTCCACTATTTTGTACATATTTAGACTCAGAGGAAGTATAGAGAGTGAAAGCCAATATTGTAAAATAAAAGTAGCATAAAATACTGCCAATGACAGAAAGCACAGTCTTCTGACCAAGTATTTATGAAAATCAAAGGGTGAAATAACATGTTTTAGTAATGTCCTGGGATCCTAGGACTCACTCCTTAAAAAGGGGAATTTCAAATAATCTATGTGAGTTATTTTATTATTATTTTAAATGAGAAAATTAAGAGAGAATGTTGTTTTAAGAATATTCTATAATGTCCTTTATTAACAAAAACTTACTTTAAATATTAAAAAAATAAATTACTAGTATAGAGAGATTGCTCAAATGGCTGAGTGCAACCAGGCAGTCCCCTGAGCACAGCTTGGGAATAGTCTGACAGATGTGGCTCAATCATTCTCCACCAAAT
Source organism: Sorex fumeus (assembly GCF_029834395.1). Lineage (NCBI taxonomy): Eukaryota > Metazoa > Chordata > Mammalia > Eulipotyphla > Soricidae > Sorex > Sorex fumeus. The sequence continues at coordinate 53,313,478 of NW_026606063.1, forward strand.
TAAGCACTATACAGAAAACAATGTGTTATTTTTTAATGTTCTGATTTGATTAGAGTTTTAGGATATGGATACAGTCTGAAAAATTTTTTCTTCAAATTTACCTTTATTATTGTAGATACTATTATTTTTCCCTCATACTCTGAAAATAGCATCTGAATGTAGACATAGCTGACAAATGAAACACAATTTTTAATTTATTATTGAAATACTTAAGTATGCACTAGTGTTTAAAGTATAATCTTGATAATAGATTATAAAGGTTGTTTGCTCTTGAGAAACTGGGTGCTGATTTTCTTTTCAAAAGATTTTGTTGTTGTTGTTATAAATTTCTCACAGCATCACAAGAAATAATAGCTCAGCATCTATCTCATCAGCTTCTCAGTTCATTCATCTCCTTCATGTATTCTTAGCTGCTAGAATCAGACCCAGGGAAAAATATTTTTCTCTTTTTCTGCAGTATTTCTTGCTTTGTTTTAGTTACCTCAATAATTCTTTCCCTTTGTTCTACTTTGGATGGCATAGCCATTAAAGTTCACAACTTACATTTTCTCTCTGAGGTCCAGAAAATTTTTTTAGCATTTTCTCAAAGGCACATAGGTAACCATATCATTTATAAGATTCAGATATAGATTCTAAACTGTTAGCTAAAAATAAGTATCTTACCTGTTTTTTCTTTTGGAAGGATTTAGCAATACTTTGGTTAACAATGCTGGGTATGGAGAATCAAATAAACAGAATATAACTAAAATATCAGTTCTGGTTCATTCTACTGATATGTCTCCTCCTCACCCTCCTCTTAATATATGGTGGATGCTTCTATTTTGAACATTTAAATTTTTGAGAGGTCAGAAATTTCGATATGAAAAAGTCACACTACATGTTAAATGTGTTCATTTTAACAAAATGTATGGTTGCTCATTTTAAGAAAATGACAGAGAAAAACAAATAAACTGAAAGCGGCATCACTGGGGACTGGAGCGATAGCACAGCAGGTAGGGCGTTTGCCTTCCATGCAGCCAACATAGCCAACCCGAGTTCGATTCCTCCGCCCTTCTTGGAGAGCCTGGCAAGCTACCGAGAGTATCTTGCCCGCACGGCAAAGCCTGGCAAGCTACCCGTGACGTATTTGATATGCCAATCACAGTAACAACAAAGTCTCAAAAAATGGAGACGTTACTGGGTCCGCTCAAGAAAATTGATGAACAAAAGGAAGACAGTGACAGTGACAGCATCACTGAAAAATGTGTCCAGTGTCCCTTTCAACTTTTTTTGTGGGTCTTTAGTTTGAACGTAGCCTTGATACATATCTTGGTCTGCAACTGAGACACAATGGGGACATGTGACCCTCCTGACATTTAGGTGACTATGCAACCAAATCCTGCAAAACTTCTTGGTACTCAGGCAGTTGCTGACTGTCCCTTGGTGGTGGGGCTATCACAGGTGCCTGTGGCATTCAACTGCATCCTCTGACCCACTGTGACTCCACTGCCTGCTCAAGCAGATAGCACTATTGTATGCACACATCAGGACCAGCTGGGGCCTGCCCACCTTCCTTGTAAGACTATATGTGCGGGAAACATATCCTTGACATAGAGAATGGCTGCTACATGGGAGACACAGTCATGGGTCAGCCTGGGTTCCATAGGAGCGCAGGTGTCAGCTCGACATTTTGAGGACAGCTCTGTTCTGCAAAGGGTGTGTTGGTCTCTTACAACTTGCTATTTAGAAATCACACTCCCTTTCTTGATGATTTCTTTTGTTGTTGTTGTTGCAGAGGAGAGACTGGAACAGTGACTTTTTGATTGAGAGCCACCTGTCTACAGCTTTGAAGGTGTGTGTGTGTGTGTGTGTGTGTGTGTGTGTGTTCGCGCGCACACGCGCGCATGCATGTCTCTGGCCAGCAGAGATCACTAGTGCTATTTCTAAAGAGGCCAAATCCACACACACTGTGTTTTAGGGTAATGGCAACTGCCTCAAGGAATGGAACTGGTACATGGGATTGGGCAACTGCAGAGCAGGGCAGCTACCAGTGCCTTGAAGTAGTGGCTCCAGCCTCTAACAAGTGAAGTCTTTTGTTGTTGTGGAAGGTTCCTTAATTAGACATGGTGACACACCTCTTAAATTTGCACCAGCACATAGCCTACTAACCAACCCTTTCTTTCTGGACTCATGTACTCATCACATTTTTCATGTCAAGTCTGAGATTGTTGGTGAATGGGTAAATCAGCCCATCTTGAAGACAGGCATTCAGCATTTTTCAAGGAATTGAGCAAGTAAACACATTTGTAGCTTATCTGGAGTGGGCAAGTATGTTCAGCTATGAAAGATGCTACAACTCTACATTGGAGGAGTCCTTGTACCTCACTCTACTGTCTGCCAGGTCTAAGCAGGCAAGCTGACCAAATAACCCGAGACATTGGAATCTTTGCTGTTCTTCAGAGTTCATAATGAGGGCCTAAGCTTGGCTTAGAAGTTGGCCACATTGAATGAGCAGGTGCTCTCTGATTCTGTTTTCAGTTTTGTTGAAGGAAGATTCTCTGTGGTAACAAATGGTGGTGCTCAGGATTATTCATCCTGCTTCTGTGTTCAGGAGTCACTCTTTTTTTTAAGAGTTTGAGAAATAAGATATGGTGCTAGAGACTCGACTGGAATCTGTTGTATTCAAGGAAAGCATCTTAATTCTTTTTTTTTTAATTTTATTGAATCACCGTGAGATAGTTACAAGCTTTCATGTTTGGGTTACAATCACACAATGATCAAACACCCATCCCTCCACAAGTGCACATTCACCACCACCAATATCCCCAGTATACCCCCCTCTTTCCTACCCTCCCCCGCCTTCATGGCAGACATGATTCCCCATAATCTCTCTCTATTTTGGGCATCATGGATTGCATTACAGACCCTGAGAGGTTATCATGTTTGGTCCTTTATCTACTTTCTGCACACATCTCCCATCCCTACCGGTTCCTCTAGCTATCATTTTCTTAGTGATCCATTCTTTATTCCAGCTGCCTTCTCCCCTTTGCTCATGAGGCAGGCTTCCAGCTATGGAGCAACCTATCTGTCCCTTGTATCTATTATCCTTAGGTGTCAGCCTCATGTTATATTGTTTTATACGGCACAAATGAGTGCAGTCCTTCTGTGTCTGTCCCTCTCTTTCTGACTCATTTCACTTAGCATGATACTCTCCATGTCTATCCATTTATAAGCAAAGTTCATGAATTCATCTCTCCTGACAGCTGCATAGTATTCCATTGTTTGATGTACCAAAGTTTCTTTAACCAGTTATCTGTTCCAGGGCACTTGGGTTGTTTCCATATTTTGGCTATTGTGAACAATGCGGCAATGAACATATAGGTACAGATGTCATTTCTACTGTGCTTTTTTGCATCCTCGGGATATATTCCCAGAAGTGGTCTTGCAGGCTCAAATGGAAGCTCAATTTCTAGTTTTTGAAGGACTGTTCATATTGTTTTCCAGAAAGGCTGGACTAGTGGGCATTCCCACCAGCAGTGAAAGAGTTTTCTCTGCTCCTTTTACCCCACACTCACATCAGCACTGGCTGCTTTTGTTCTTTTGAATGTGTGCCAGTCTCTGTGATGTGAGATGATATCTCATTGTTGTATTGATTTGCATCTCCCTGATGGCCAGTGATGTGGAGCATTTTTTATGTGCTCTTTGACCATTTGTGTTTCTTTTTTGAGGAAACTTCCATTCATTTCTTCTCCCCATTTTTTGATGGGATTGGAGGGGTTTTTTTGTACAATTCTACTAGTGTCTTGTATATCCTGGATATTAATCCCTAATCAGATGGGTATTGGGTAAATATTCTTTCCCATTCTGTGGGCTCTTTCTGTATTTTGGTCACTGATTCTTTTGAAGTTCAGAAGCTTCTTAGTTTGACATAGTCCCATTTGTTTATGTTTGCTTCGACTTGTATGGAAGCATCTTAAATTTTGTACTATATATCCAACCTCTCTGTTTTAATATTTAATGCACATAAGAGAAAAATTTTCTAGTCCTTTACTATGTCACATCTCAATACATGACAATGAATGCTCATCCAAACATGCTAGACATTTAGTAGTAGCATTTTCTTTATATGAAATATAACTAGGTAAAAAGAAGATAACGAATATGAGTATTAAAGATAGATTTTACCCAGCTATTTTTACTCTTAGAGATATCCCTATATATACATATCAACACCGTAGCACTGTAGCACTGTCCTCCACTTGTTCATCAATTTGCTCCAGCAGGCCCAGTAACGTCTCCATAGATATTTTCCAATTAAAATTTCTAATATTTTCTCCCATTAGGTTAGTTGCTCAGGTGTATCAAAATGCCTTCAATTATTTCTATGTTAACTTGAGAGAGGAATTTTGCAAACTTGAAATTTAATTTTAGAATCTCATTCGGTAATATGGCAGAAGTGGGGGAGGAAGATAAAAGAAATTTTGTATTTTGCTTGTATATCTGACAATGTAATTGTGGCATTTTTGTCAAAAGAAAAGTGATAACTGCAGAAGAAAATTATGAAAATTCAAACATTTGACACATTATTTGGTATTACATACATGATCAAGCTCTCCTCAATTCTGGAAAAAGGAGAGGTAAATATTATTTGTATTTTATACAAAGTCAGTTTCGAGGTACTGGAGAAAATAATATGCTTAAGTCTGTATTTGGGTACTTTGGACACTTGGTACTTTTGTCAGGGTGAAGGGGCATTAACTTTATATGCTAAAACCCAAAACAAAGCATCTATCAAAGAGCTTGAAAACAACCAGTATTGGCAGATGTGTTGAAAAACAAAGCCACATTCACTTTTGGTGGAAATGTCATCAGGAAGAGCCTCTTGGAAATAAGTATGGAGACTTCTTTAAAATCTTAAGGTTAGAGTTTTCATATGACCTGGTAATTCTACTTCTAGCCACAAATACAAAAATGTTAATTTCAAATTTTATACCCATGCCTATGTTCATTACAGTGCTACGTGTAACAGTCAGGAAAAGGAAACAATCTTAATGTCCAATAAGAGATGGTGATTTAAAAAGTTGTGGTATATATACACAAAGGAATATTATGCTGCAATAAGAAAAAAAATGAAATCTGTTATTTTTTTGTGGCAACTTGAATGGATTTGCAGAGCATCATGTTAAAGGAAATAAGTAAGAGAAATAACAATTGCCAGATGATATTACTCATCTGTGATGTGTAGAAAAATAAGACAAGGGAAAAGACAGCATCAAATAATGACAACTCTTGGCCTTGGTTTAAAATACAGATTATTAATCAGTTGAGGTAGGTTGAAAGTAGATTAGAAGTAGCAATAAGGAAAGCAGTGGAGGGTCTAGGGTACTTTGTGGGGATGAAGGAACATTAACTCTATACATTAAAACCATAAACATTAACTATTGTAACTATCTTACCCAAACAATAAATTAGAAAAACAATCACAAGTCTTCCTCTCCCTTATTAACGACTATTGTCAAAGTTTTTTTCATATAAGTGTTCTGGAATGTTGTATTTTCCATCTTATCATTCAGTTGTCACGTTTTAGTCTTTGTTTCAGCTGGACGTTATTAAGGGACAATGGGTTAGTTTCCCAAAGTAGATTATACCACCCCCTGAGGGTGCTACAACAATCCAGTGTGGTGGTAGCAGCCTCAGATGCAAACGGGATATGCTTTCAAGTTTTTTTTTTAAAAAAGGTAGATATCCAGGAGGCATGATATATTTTGATGGATGCCTGGTCAGATGAATTCATTAACTTCCAATGAACAAAGTGACTAGGAGATTGGAGAAGACACCATAAGACTTATGAAACATTTCTTAACGGCTCTTCCCTTATAAACATACTGAGGGAAAGCTGTTACATAATCAAAAGTATGTCGACAAATGAAAGCTTGTGATGGAACTCCTAAACAAACACTCAAAACACATACTCCAGAGTCCAGAGAGATAGTATAGTGGTTAGAGAACTTGCTTCGCACTTGGTCAACTCAGCTTTGATCCCTGGGATTCCATAGAGTCGGCCTCATCCCACCAGTAATGAATCCTGAGTTGAGAGCCAGGGGTAAGCCCTGGTGTGACCACCAGGTGCACACAAGGAGAGCACCACCAGGTGTGACCCCAAGCCAAACAATAACACCTCTCTTCCTGCCTCATGTTTAGGAACTAAAATCCTGCATTGAACTGTGTCTACTCCAGTTTCTAATCTCACTATTGTTTGATTTGTTTCCAAGAAAAATTATTGCAAAATAAGAAGTATTGCATAATAATTTTTAAATTAACATATAAACACTAGCATTGTTGAGAAACTATGTTGAGTATGGAGAATAAACCATGAGTTACACAAATTATTAAATCAAAGTAAAATATTTTATATAGAACTATTTCTAAATTATGCAGATTAATGAGAAAACTGCTGCTAATTTTATAATATTTTCTAACCTTTGAAATTATTCTTTCATATTAGGTTAAGGTCTTCAGAGAACTAAACACTGAGTTTAAATATGAACAAATGTCAATCAAGATGAGTGATTGGATTTTTGGTTCATATTCTGAAAGAATCTAATGAAGCAAATTTCTTAGCGCATAATTTTCTGAATTCAAAATTTTGCTTTCTTACATATACAAGTGCTTACACATATAGATATACCCACTAGGCCACTCAGTGGTACACACATGCTTTTCTCTCATTGAAAATTGACTGACTTTCTGGATTCAATGTTTAGTAGTAAGAAAATTAGTAGTGAAATCAAGTAGGAAATTTAAAGGTATAATTTTTAGAGCCTCTATTCTTATCATATACTTGTTTTGGTTTCAGGATCACTCCCAGCAGTGCTCCAGGCTTTCTCCTGGCTCTCTGCTCAGGGATCAATCATGTCAGGGTTCAGGGAACTATTTTTGTTGTCAGGGATTGAACCTGTGCTAGCACATGCAAGAAAAATGCCCTATCCAGTGTACTATTGCTCTAGCTGATAGTCCTATTATAATTCTTTCTGAATATGTTCCCCTCTTCAGTCAGAATTAACATTACTCTCATCACTTTGGGCTGGAGTGATAGCACAGTGGTTCGGCGTTTGCCTTGCACATGGTGGACCCGGGTTTGGTCCCTCTTGGAGAGCCCAGCAAGCTACTGAGAGTATCTCGCCCTCACGGTAGACCCTGGCAAGCTCCCCGTGGTGTATTCAATATGCCAAAAAAAGTAACAACAAGTCTCACAATGGAGATGTTACTTGTGCCCACTCCAGTAAATCAATGAACAACGGGAGGACAGTGCTATAGTGCTATAGTTAGTCATTTAATTTTTATAAATACTTAACAATACACCTCAACACATTAAAACAAGATCCTCCAAAGTTATTTTTTAGGTCATTTTATATGATTTCTACTTAGGAGTTATTCAGTAATGATAAGGACTAGATTTACTTACATATGATTTAATTTTTCTTTAGTATGTTAAGGGGATGAAATAATTTTAACTTCTCAAACCTGCATGTAAATAAAAAGTTTTCAAAAAGTGCAGTATCAAACTAGAGACCTAGGATGAAATAGGGGAAAACACAATGAAAGAATATTTGATATAGATGGTGGTAATTGGAGTTTGGGTAGGCAATACTGCCAAATATAGTCACATATCTAAGACCACTGATAACTATAGAGATCATCTCATGAATGCTAATTCTTCTCTGTTCTTTCTCAGTTAAATTCATGTAAGTCCAACTTAGAGATGTTCATTTTCTTAGATAGTTAACCAATTATTGTTTCAAAAGGATCAGAATAAAGAACTGGTAATGGTAGAGTTTGTAAAAAATGTTGTTATGGATCACTTCCAGGTACTGCACCAGGTACCAAGGCTTATAAATCTTCCAACTTTAATTTTAAGGAAAACCATCAAATGAATTAAAGCAACTACTGTAAAGAAGTAAATGTCTTCCTATAATTAACAGGTGTTTTGCCCACTAAACAACTTCCAAATTCTCAAGATGGTATTTGTGCATGTACGCGTGCGTGTGTGTGTGTGTGTGTGCGTGTGTGTGTGTGTGTGTGTGTGTATTTTACCAGTCCTCAATACTATGCTATCCATTACACATATAGATATACCCACTAGGCCACTCAGTGGTACAGGCCACACCAGGGCTTACCCCTGGCTCTCAATCCAATTCCCTCAATACTATGCTATCCATTATCCATTAGTTCAATACACAAACTTGGAAGAAATTTCTTTCACATTGAGGTCTAAGTTATTACAGTGAATAATTAAAAGCAGGACTCTACACTACTGGTAACTTGTGTCCACATGAAATAATCCCAGAAAATTGTCATTGTTGGGTAATGTCTGACCCTTCACCAAATTTATATGTCTGTTCTCTTTTTACTGTAGCCTCACATTAAGACATTCACTTTCCTTGCTGAACTGTTTCTTGACAATGTAAATGCACAATATTAAACACAAATGTTCCTACTCACCATGTTTCTGCAAAGTGTCAATTATATATCTTGAGATAGGAGCTTATTTTTCTTGACTTACACAAATCTCATGTGTAGAAAAACTGAATATATGCAGCAATATCTAGGTCTTGCCCAATGTTTTGATTCTATCTATCAAGATACTAAACTTTTTTCATACTTAGCAATTCTGTGATACCATTACCTATTCTGTCTCTATAAACTGATCACTAAATACCTGTTGAACTAAAATATGCATTTTATTCATTAAAATATAAGTTCTCTAGGACAGAGAGTGAGTGCTAATGTAATTTGAGTGTCCATATGCTATTAGATATTTTAATAATATATTTTTTAATTTTCAAATGGGTTTAATAAAATATTGTACTTGAGGTTTTCTTTTGAAGAAAGATAAGATCTTTGATTTGTCCAAACTCTTAAAAAAGTATTTTATCTTATATAGAAGTTTTGTAAAAGTACTATTTTCCTACTATGTCATGATCCAATTCTTATTCCTATAGATTTTTCTCTGTCTCTTATAAAGAAAAAAATATTTGTCCACCCTGCTTCTTTGTAGGAATAACTGAAGGAGCAATAATGAGGCATTTGTTAGTTTTTAAAAACTGGAGGAAAGGAGAGGCTTTTAATTGTATGGGAAATTTAATTAGATTTAGACTAATTAAATTCATTTTTTATATTAACATGTTCACAAATATTATTGCATCTCGTTAGATTTCATTCTTCTAGCCTTACAGAACAATATTCAGTAGTAGTTTCAGATTACAATAAGTTCATTATGAAGATAAGGTGGAATTAGTGTAGGAAGCTCAGCTGGTTGAAGGGGTCTGTACTTTAATTACTGCAGAGGGTGTGCATATTAATTACAACACAAGTGATATTTACTGTACCTCAGGAACATATGACAGGGTAAAGATACTGACAGCACCAGCTAATAAACTCAGTATGATAATGAGGAGAAAAGACCATAAAAATAGAAGGAAATAAAATTATTCATAAAGTATATTGATCCCAAAGTAAAGACATTAAGCTCTGATGAAGGGCAACAAAAGGGAAGCTCCTCACTCTATCAAACAAATAACCAAAGTAGAGAAATGTTAGCAGGGAGACAGATTGTCATTATACTGGTCACATGATCACACTCCAGAGAGTACACAGGAGCCATAAAATGGGAGATTTTTAATAAATCAGCAGAAAGCCATACTGTCACCTGCAGGAACAGAGGTCGAAGTAGCTAAGGACAGCTCCTCAGAGTGAAGAAGTAGGATACACTGCAATGCAAACTGGAAGGAATCATGTGCATGCAAAATTTGGCTCAAGAGCCATTGTCCCCTGTGGAAAAGCTGGGGGTGGAGGGCACCTAAGAATACGGTGAGAATTGCTCTCAGTGGCAACCCAGAGGGCAATATCCACTTTTATCTATGCTATGAAATTTCCAGCTATAATTTTGAGTTGCTGAAAGGAAATAAGTGGAGTTTAGCTATATGATGCCCCATCTAAAACACAGCACAGAATAAATAGAAATGGTAGAACAGAAAGGTAACGTGTGATAGAAAATTCACAAATTTCAGTGATGCCATGATCCTGTCTAAATCTATATATATATAGCTCAAAGCTCAAATTTTGGCCTACACTGATTTAATCTAGTGTTTGCTTTGTTTTGGATTTATGCAATTTCCAAGGGAATGGCCATTTATTGACAATATTTTATGAACCACTAAACAGCATTTCAAGCAAGCTCATGTAGGAGAAGATAAGCTAAAATATGAATTTTAATTTTTATATCAGTCAAGAGCTTTTCAAAACAGTTCAAAAACATGTGCATTCAGTAAAATACAAAGCAGATTATGACAATCTTTTTTCCTTTTTATTTACTGGGGATAGTCTTTGGGGCACACCTGGTGTTGCTTCATTGGGGAGTTTGCTTCTGGCATTGCTTTGGGGACCAGCGGTGGAGATCAAACTGGCTTGACAGGGACTTTGACCCTTATATTGTCTCTCCAGTCCCCCCTTTCTTCTAATTTTTAAACTATGAAATATGTTTTGACTAATTATATAAGTCACCAACTATGGTTTAGTTCTTTGAGTTCTTTAACTTTTTTTATCCTGTAAAATATATGCCTCTCGGAGAGCCTGGCAAGCTACTGAGAGTATCCGACCAGCACTGGCAGAGGCTGGCAAGCTCCCTGGGGCGTATTCGATATGCCAAAACCAGTAAGGACAACAACAGGTCTTATTCCCCTGACCATGAAAAAGCTTCCAATCATTGGGAAAAGACGAGTAAGAAGAGGCTGCTAAAATCTCAGGGCTGGGAGGAATAGAAACATTACTGGTGCCTGCTGGAGTAAATCGAAGAACAATGGGATGACAGAGATACAGTGATATCAGTCAAGAATTTGCTAAGAATTTTTTATTTTAGAGTTTATTAGTCCAATCTGTCATTAATTATGCTCAGTGTTAACATCATAAATAGAAGGTATATTTGTTACTTATTTAATACATTGAAATAATTACTTTTAGGAAAACTTTTAAAACTGCTTTAATTTTGTGAGAAAAACTTTTTATGGTGGCTTTATCTATGAATAATGATTTTAACATATATTTTAAATATGTAATATGTATATGTAAATTTAACATATACATATATAATATATAATAGGATATGAATTTCTGATTAAATGCCTTCGAATAATAATAGTGAACCTAGGAATGGGGGTAGAAGAGCAAAAGTAGATAGTGAGTGAACTGGTCTTGCATTTTAGAAATACTGTTATACTTGTCTGAACACAGGAAAATAGAAATTCAGATTCTTATTTTTGGTTGACAAAAAAAATCCATATGAAATCACTGGTTGAAAGGATAGAAGATCAAATTAGAGAATATAATTATAGGAAATCTCACTTTGAACTTGGGTAAGGAAAACAGGAATAAGCATTTAGTTTATATCCGAAATGTTTGTTTTATACATCCTAGAGCAGAAGAGAAGAGAGATCTGAATGAACCCCATATTGTGGTAGCACCTGTCCTTTGTTTACCATCCCTTTGGCCTTTCCAAGATTTTACTTGACTTGCCTTTATAATATTCCAATGTATTTATGCTAGCTATTTTTTCACTTGGTCATAGGAGGGGCTATTTTATTCACATTAGGTAAAATATATACAGGAATATTTTATTTTATGACAATAATGCCTCATTGTAGGTTCACATGTTACAGAGGTTGACTATTAATATATGAACACAAGAATTCATCTGGAATTATTCCAAGATAATCAGTAGTGAAGTTGGTACTGTCTCCAAGGACATCTGGCTGTTTGTGCTAGCATTTCCTAATCATGGTATCTCTGTCATCACCTGAGGTATAGATGCTGACCATAATGAATGCCACTATCTGTGGCTAGGGCTCTGCACTATTCTTGATACAAGATATAGGTGATGATGAGATATCGATGCGCTTGTGTTGACATCTTGAACATGAAGTCAGCTGCACTTTATCTATGAAGTGACTCATACAGTTTTATGATCAATATAAAGAGCTTTAGAATACTTTCACTGATTACGATATTGATGGTTTTTTATTTATTTATGTTTCCCCCCCATATATCCTGAGACGTGGAAAGAAAGGAGGGTTTTATGTGCAACCAATGACATACAAATTCCTCAGGAAAAATGGGGCTTTAAAAGTATATGGCATACCATTAACTAATATTTATGCTAGGTTATTTATTAATATTAAAACTAAGAACATAGGGTTTAGAGGAATAGTACAGTATGTGAGGTGCTTGCCTTGCATGCAGCTATCCAGGCTTTGGTCCCCCAAGCCCTGCCAGGAATGATTGCTGATTGCAGAGTCAGATATAAGCCCTGACCACAGCCAACTATGGACGAAAATCAAAATTAAAAAATAAATAAGCAGAAATCAAAAACATAATAGGCAAAATTATCGTTGTCTTCTTTCTAATTTGACTCCAATATTTTTTCTGCACAGTGTACTTAGTTTCTTTCCTGTATTTCCAGATTAATAGCTACTTAAAAATGTTTCATATGATATCCTTATATTTATTTATTTTTAGACATACCAGAGGCAACTCAGTGCCTCATACATGCAAAACAGGTACTCTACAACTGAGCTATATCTAAGGGCAGATATATGAATTTGACATTCTGGGAAAGTTGTTTTGCTTTTAAATCAAGTAAGGTGAAAGAGGATTTCATTCCTAGTTCTTCATTTCTCCCCCTACCCTTCCCAGGACCTTATTCCATCTGTCCCTAGTTTAGGAACATCTATAAATGTTTATGAGAGAAGGACTATCCTTAGCATTCTTCTTTATTCCTTCTATAAATAAATAATAAGATAAAATATATTTAGTGTGACTATTAAGTGGATGTGAATTCTGATGTTCAACTTGTTTGTAGCAAATGAGTTTAGGACTCAGTGAAAAATGGGGATTATTACCTAAAATATGATATTGACCTCAGTTTGTTTTTAACAGAGTTGGATTAAATAACATTACTACATGCAAGATAAACAAGAAACAAAACAGAAGAAAACGTTTACTTGGGAAAAATACTGAAGTCTTTTTGAGCAAAACAAATACACACATGCTCTCACACACACACAAACACACAGGCACACACATTGACATTTTAAAATGATGTATTCCCCAAGTTCTCTAGATGCAAAGAACAGCATACTTCTCTGATTTTCTATGAAATAAGATCACATTAATAGCAAAAATATAAGAAAGTTGTTATTTTCACTTTTGGAATAAGAATACCTATGGGGAGTCTTACAACTATGTTGATTAAAAGTAAATACTTAATATTAAACAAAGGAGACCTTTAAAATATGATATGATACTTGAACTAATATGCTTTGGAATTTCTAAAATGATAAGGAACAAAAAATATTGTGTGTTTCAGCTACATAGAAAATCTTATTGATCTTCATCGTAGTAAAGAAAAATTTACAGAAAGTTCCCAAAGCATTTGGGAACTTTGTTGTTCCCAAATTAAATTGCATTGGTGCAATTTAATTCCTTTGAAGCACTTCAAGTTCCAAGTAATTTTGTAGAGTGAAAATTTTATATGGTTAAATTTCCATTATAAACATATTTATGTTTATATACACTGTAATTAGCAAAAGGCATTTTTTAAACTTCTGATGAAGATTAAATAGATAATTTGAAATTGCAACATTCTAAACAATACATGAAATTACACATGAGACTGATTTGAAAGTTCTTAACATTCTTTACCTTGAATTTTGTAATTCTTCATAAATCTCTTTTCCCTTTTATTAAAAGAGATTTTACCATATATTTATTACCCCAATGTAAGAGTCATAGTGAAGGCTTTCTTTAAGTTTAGGTGTATAACTCCAAGGACTGTGTTAAAATAATAACTAATTTAGAATCTTCAAAGATGCCTCATAGAATAGTGAAATATAAATATTAATAAAAGATAACCAGTGCTAGAAAATTCACTAAACTTAGTAATTGTCAAATTGACCAGCCTCACTAGGAGCTATTAAGAAGAGTGAAGTTGCTGTGGTATTTTATTTAGCAATAACAAATACCAAAACAAAAATATTTGATTTAATTTGGGAAGGATTATTTTTCATTTACCTTTTTGAAACAGTCCCTCTCCTCTGTTCCCTCATTCCTGTTACAATTAGTCATTACCCACTGTTGGCAGTATCTAGCTGCAATCTGTTGCTCTGTGACAGATCGATTCTTTTAGCCCACAGACTCATTCCTGAATTCAGCCAAAATGAATATACATATATTTATATATGTATGTAAAAGTCTAAGTTGCTTTGCCTAGCTAATGTGCAGATCATTATTTTATAAGGGTGCTCTTAAGTGAAACCATTAATGTGCCCTGCATGTATGCAAAGAGAATGAACATTAAGTGTCCCTCTATGCAGAACACACTCAGAGTCTACATGCATACACTGTGAAATTCAAAGTATGTTAGTTTACTACCACCACTTTTAAAGGAGATAACTTCAGAATAATATTTTAGAGAGGAGCCTACTGAGGAGAATCTGTAGGAATCCTGTTGTTTATATCCACATACATATAGATGTATACACACCACTGAGTTTAAATAATCTGGGTAAGATTCATATTGCTCTGGTTTTTTCAGTGAAAGAAATTATAGTTTTGTTGCAATCAATTTAACAGTCAGATCTGTGGTGTAGCAAAATATATGCTTCGTAGCCCTGCAAAATTTATGCAGTTTGTACATATAGATATATGCTGTGTATATTTTGAAGTGATACGTATGTTGAAATTTTCCTCACTTAAAACTGTACTGCATAATTGATTGGAAGAGTTACTCTCAGTCGCAGTCTATTTTTGCAGCAAAGAAGAGGCTATTTGAGATGCTTATACTTTTTTTTTTCGGTAAATGCTTTATTGCAAGGAAAGGAAAAACTAGTCAGCAAGATAGTATTCATCACTGTTTATTCTGAACAGTACTGAATTAAGTAGTATTATTGCATGGCAAGATAAATGGAAGGGAAAAAATCAGCATTTTATGCTGTAGTTTTTGGTGTCACTCATATAACACTGTAAGAGACTCTTTAGCAAAACTCCCTCTCTCTCTATCTCTCTCTCAAACACACACAAACACACACACATACTCACACAAATTGACATTTTATCCTTGAGTGCTATCTTTCAAACTCAATAACTTTGCTTCAATAGCAAAACCAACACAGCAATATTACCAAATTATGGAGATAGGTGGGCCATTGAGGAAAATGATGTTGAACCAAAAGGCAGATATTTCTCTTTATTTTGTAGATTTATGGAACACCTTTAATAAGTCAGCAGGCATTTTCTCAAAGTATGGACTAATCACTGCCTTTGTTCCTATTTCCATTCAAGTTTTTAAAGGGTTCTTCTGTTTGTATCCTGGAAATATTTACACTTTTCTCACTAAAAATGAGTTATTCATTCATGAGAAATTAATCTAACTTTGAGAGATACTTTAACAATTCAAGATCAATTTAAAAAGAAGCTGTAGGTAATATGTTTATTATGCAGTTTTACAAATATATCCATAACAGTTGAAGAAAAAATTCAAACAGTATACCAAAATGCAAGACATAGCGATGGATGTAATATAGATAACATTGGGTTGAAGAATACTTGTATTTGTTTGTCTAATTATTCTCTTAACCAAACTCTTTAATGAATAAAATATAATGTTCTTTGAAAATATTATTCCAGTAATCAAAGGACATTTCTATAGTAATTTTTTCTTTATTTTTGCCCTGGTTATCATTTTTGCCTTATTTCTGACTTTTATAATCATTTAGCATATTCTACTCTCAAAATTTAAAAGGAATTTTTCACAATTTAAAATTTTTTGTGGATTTAAAATGACCACTTTGCCTAATACCAAAATTCATTGAAATCATTAATTCTTAAGCCATTTTAATACTTACTTATTCCTAGGCTAAAAATGATCAAATTACTTGAATTATGCTAAATCTGAAAAAATGGCAAAAAACACACAGAAATGAGTTAAAATACATTCCTTTGTTCTATTAAATTATTACATGAGCCACTAGCTTAGTAGTATCTGAGGTTATATAAAAATTTTTATTTTTGTCCTCCCAGTGTGTTTTATCCATCATTTAAAAACACATTTAAAATATATTGCAATTGCACAAGAAGTGACATAAATACATTTGGTGATTAATATTTATTTGATCAACTGTGAGTATAACAATATGACTTCAAATTTGAAACTATGCAAGCTATCTTTTCAACAGTTTTGCTTTTAAAGGCTTTCATTTCTGGTGTCACTGGCTAGATTTGGAAAGAGAATCTATTAGATGTACTTTTTCCTACTAGTTCTCCAAGTTGAACTGTCGAAATAGACAAGCTGTGTTTCCAGGTGTGCCATATTGAAATTTCTACAATGTATAAGGGATGAGGAAGCTCTTAAACTCTAGGTTAGAGATGATTCCTGAGAATGTGGCCTTTTAGAACACGTTTTAGCCCATGTTTTTGAAGGTACACACGTAAGTCACCTACAATATATGAAGATGATCACATACATACTCTGTAAAAATGGCAAGCAGATTCCAAGATGATGTCTCTTAATGTTAAATAAATGTCCTGTTCATTTATTCCTATTGTTTTATTCCTATCTTCTTTGCTAGTGGTGGCTTCTGTGGCACCTCAGCTGTGATAAGATGGGTGGGTTAGCAGCTTCCTCCAGAATTGATGCCAGCTGGTTTGGAAGACTGGCAAACCCTCAACTCTCCCTCTATCCACCACGTTAAAGACTGACTTTATTATCAGCAGTAGCTCCACACTATGCCCGTCTCCAATGGCCCAAATTGTGGGTATGTAGCATAGCCCTATTCACTATTGCACCATTATTTTGATTTAGTCATAACTTCAGGAATTGCCTTTTAACAACAACTACAAAAAAGTGAGGGTCATCCACTTCTAATGCTGGAAACCCTGCAATAATCTGTTCCATGCATTCAAATGAAAATATGACTTCTTGGCAGAGAATAGCATTATAATGTAAAATCCCATATGCTGTTATACAGTATGTTGCAATCTGTTTTACGGCTGCCTCTATTCTAACGAGTGAATACTGCCAATAAAGCAATTGAAGATAACACTAATTGCTTATTTCTGTGATCCATAATTTTTATGGCTGCCTTATAGCTCTTTAGTCAAATAGATGCTTTTTGGCCTTTAAGATCTAGAACTCATGTACTACAGCAATTGAAACAGAATGTACATGCTGGCCTCAAAGATTTTTCTGCACTTGATGAAGAGGATGCAGGAGGGAAAAGGGGAAATATATGAAAGAAAATTGAAGTATTAAATTATCTCTAACAGGTAAGCACTAGATTTTACCAATATTTAGGTAACGTTAAGCAAAAAAATATGACCTTGCATCAAACTAGTGAGGTTGTTAGGTCTTCTTTGACTTTGATTTTGAACCCTGTTGAAAACAAAGGTAGTCATGGACATCAGTCTTTGTATCTGATGACTTCTGGCCCATATCAGCAATATGACTGTCTGATCTTCACTCAATGGTTTGACTTTTCTGAGTTTAGATTCTTCTCAGAAAGATTGTGATAACAAAATAGATGTGAATACCCTTCGGTAACTATACAGTGCAAGACCCATGTTAGTGATTATTATTGACCCTTTGTTGGGGCCACTGTGACATACTTTCTCATAAATACTTTAGAGAAATCGCGGATTATACATTTGTTCAAGAATGCATCTCGTCCTTTGCAACTCATTGTACAATCCACAGACTGGCAGTGTAGCCATCTCTTGGGAGTTTCATAGAAACAAAGGTGCCACCCCACACCTGATCAGAATTTCCCTTTGGTCAAAATATAGGGGTGATGAGTATTCACATTAAATATTGAAAAATTCTAATATGCATTAATTTATATACAATTAAAGTTCATAAGTTGAGACTCAACAATTTGAAATTATTCCCAAGATGTCACATCATATGCTCAAGACTTTAGCCAGGATGAAAGCCCGGTCTTTTGACATTAAGTCAAATCCCCACCATCACTACCTTAAAATATGAAGACTTAATTTTATCATGTCAACAATTTTAACTTATTTATAAGCTCAAAAGTAAATTTTACTTCGTCTCACCAGACAGTTAAAACCAAAATGAAAGCAATTAATAGTTGCATTACTTAGATATAAAAATGTATAAAGTATTTATAGAATTAGTTAAACATTTTATAGATATTTTCACATTCTCAAACTAAACAGTTTAAGATAGTTTTTCCTATATTCAGACAAAGTGCATCTGCAAAGATCACAGTGACCTATATTTCATTTTTCTATTTGTATCCAGTTTTCTAGCTTTTACAGTCTTCTTGGGAGGAAAGAAGATATGATTCTTAGAAATAAATATTTATTTCTCCTACTCCAAGAGAAATATACAGTGTGCTCTTCCCAAAGAATTTTTGAAAACAATATATTTGATATTCACAATTTCCTATTGATGTACATATAATGTAATCTCTGAAAGAAATCACTTGATTATCAATAAACATATCATATGTAATAATTTACCTTGTTGATATTTGACACATATCAATAGCTGTTCACTGTGAACTATGTAGAAATTGTATCTTTTAATCTTTATTAAACATTATAATATGCTATTATTATTTTATGAATAAAATCATGAACTGAAATTGAGAGTGTTCAAGAAAAGAACCTGCTTAAGGACACAAAGACAGTGAGCAAGACAAAATAGGGAAACTTAGAAATGAATTTCAGTGAATCTTTCAAATTAATGTTTGCAGTAAGAGTTTGAAGTCCTAACTTCATGAGTTTTGATTTAAATTAGAACTCTTTTCTAGATGTTAACCTAGACCATAATTCTATGCAATGAAGTTGAGGTTGTCCTTCTAATTTCAATATACGTACTGCCAAAACAAATCCAGGTTGGGGTTGTATTGCCATAATACCCTACACATTGTTGGCTCAAACAGTTCCTACCCAACTCTAGGGTTCAGTGTG